>NC_064921.1:874037281-874643416 GCF_023897955.1 Schistocerca gregaria | reverse complement strand
CAATCTCATCAGCAAAATCTGATCATTTACGACATTTCACCTCGTATTTTAGTCCCGCTTCTGAAACTTTAATTTCCTTTGTTGCTTCTTCAATGTATAGACTGCACAGCTGGGGCAAAAGACATCATCACTTTCTTAAACCTTTCAAATCTATGCACTTCGTTCTTGGTCTTCCATTGTTATTGTTGCCTCTTGGTTCTTGTACATATTTGTATTACCAGTCATTTCCTACAACTTATGACAATTTTTTTTTGGTGATATCTTTGTCCTCTAAACTGTCACTCTCTTTTTAGGTCAACCAATCCTAAGAATGTGTCTTGATTTTTCCAAGTCTTACTCCTATTATTAAGCACAGTGTCAGGACTGTCTCCTCGAAACCTTTACTTTTCTAAGCCAAACTGATTGTCACCTACCAGATATTCAATTTATCTTTCCCGTTCTAATATACATTATTCTGAGTGGTATCTATCTGAAATTCTATACAAGATTCTTTAATCCACAACTTTTAGACAATCTTTTGGCTTGTACAGATACTTCACGCACATGGATATTCAGTCCTATATAGAGTATTTGTGTAACTTGGTTGGTTGGTTGGTTTAAAAGAGGGAGGAAGGGACCAAACTACAAGGTCATCCATCCCTTGTTCCTAATAAAACAATGCCACAAGTGTGAGAATAAAGCAGACGAGACATGTAACACAAAACAGAAAGAAAGGAAAAACCACAAGAACAAACAAAAAGAAACGAACACTAAAAGGAACAAAAGAAGACAAGAAAACAACAGAGAGATGCAAGAAACAGTTAGAAGAGAGTAAAACAAGAAAGCAGATTACATTGGCTGGCCAACCACGAAAATAAAAAGGAAAAGCTAGCCACCCTGCAACACATTAGAACCTCCAGCCTAAAAGCACTAGGGTGGGGGACATAGAGTGGCAAAGGACATGCGCTAAAACTCAGATCGAATGATGAAACTCGTCCCTATGGATGAAATGTAAAACCAAATCAGCCAATGAGGCATTGTCTGCTAAAATTAATGATAACGAGTCCGGCAAACAAAGATGAAGTCGCAGGGCAGCCAAAGAAGGACAGAGCAGTAGATAATGAGCCACTGTCAACCAGGTGCCGCACTGACACTGAGGTGGGTCTTCACGGTGCAGGAGATAGCCATGGGTCACCCAGGCATGGCCAATGAGGAGCCGGCAGAGAAACACAGAGTCCCTGTGAGATGCCGTCATCGAGGACTTTCACACATTCGTGGTCCCCTTACTGGCTCACAGTTTGTTGTGCATACTGAGATTTTGCCATTGTGTCTCCCAAAGCTGAAAAATCTTGTGGCATAATAACGAACGCAGGTCAGTTGTGGGGATGCCCAACTCCAGAAGTAGTTTCCGTGTAGCCTGTTTGGCCAGCCTGTAAGCAAGTTCATTTCTTGGAATTCTGACATGACCAGGGGACTGAGCAAACACCACTGAACAACTGGACCGTTCCAGGACATAGATGGACTCCTGGAGGGACGCTACCAAAGGATGACAAGGGTAGCACTGGTCGATAGTTTTCAGGCTGCTCAAGGACTCAGTACATCAAAGAAAAGACTCCCCAAGGCTCGAACGGAGAAACTGATGTGCATGAGAAATGGCCACCAGCTCTGCAGTGAATACACTGCAGTCATCGGGTAAGGAATGCTGTTCAATATGGCCGCTGTGTACGTAGGCAAAGCCAACGCGACCATCAGCCGCAAAGCCAACTGTGTAAACCACTTCAGGGCCCCGGAACAAGTCAAAAATGAAGAGGAAGTGATAGCGGAGAGCCACAGGGTTAATGGAGTCGTGAGGGCCACGTGAAAGGTCCAGACGAAGCTGCAACCGAAGTGTACTACATGGAGGAGTACGTGAATGGAGCGCAAGTAGAGGTGGTAAAGAGAAGGACTCCAGTCCGGAGTGAAGGGACCGCACGCCAACCACAATCATTAGCCTTGACCAGGGCTGCTGATGCGGGAGATGAACTGCCATGAACAGGAAAAGGAGACAGTAATTCGGATGCTCCAGAGAACTAAAAATGTGTGCTGCGTTACAGGCAAGCAGCTGTGAATGTCTGTTCTGCAATGGAAGGACCCCAGCCTACACCAACAAGCTGGTCACCAGACTTGTCCTAAAAGCTCCTGTTGCTAGTCGAACCCCGCAGTGGTACACAGGGTCTAGTAAATGCAAGACTGAGGGCGCTGCCAAACCATAACCACACTCCCACAGTCAATTCGGGATTGAGCCGCAGCAGCATAGAGTGATCTACACGACAATTGGTGTTGCTCAGGCAACAGAGGGCATTGAGGTGCTGCCAGCTGACGAAGATGAGGAAACTAAGTCAATCAAGTGTCAAAAACCAGTCCTACGAATCAATATGTCTCCACTACAGTGAGTGGATCATCAGTAAGGTAAAGTTCTGGGTCCAGATGAACAATACAACGCCGACAGAAGTGCATGACACATGACTTTGCAGCTGAAAACTGGAAACCGTGGGCTAGAGCGCACAACTGCGCCTTGTGGATGGCTCCCTGTAGGCGACACTCAGCAGTACTGGAGCAGCAGTACGAATTGCAGAAGTCGTCTGCGTACAGACCGGGGGGGCCGACAGTTGCTGCTAGACCGTTAATGGCCACTAAAGATAGAAAGATACTCAATACAGAGCCCTGCGGGACTCCATTCTCTTGGGTATGGATGGAACTATGGGAGGCATCAACTTGGACACAGACAGTACAGAGCGACAGGAAGTTCTGGATGGGTCAATCCATTTAAAATCACCGAATATGAATAAAATTTGTTGCTCAACATTTGTTATTTTCTTGATTTTTAATCATGACTTCCCTATAGACAGACATTCACAAAACACTGTTTTAAAAATTTTTATAAGTCTTAGTTTTTTTCTGGCAGCAATTTTTACAATGGCGGTTGGACAAATTTTAGTGGAAAGCAACGTTTGTTGAAAGTTTAATTGCCAAGTTATTTTAAAAGATATCAGAATAATTCAAAAACCAGTGTGCTTAGCATGAAATGAACTTCAGGCATAATTTTTTTAAATTTTTCTATCACGCGAGAGAGTCATTCAAACTCTTTCTGTAAAGACTCTGAAAAAATTTATCAATCTTCACTTTTTAAGGTCTTCAATTTTCATGAAGGATGGGAGACTCACTAATAATATGTTATCTCTGTGTGTTGTGTACTTACATAACTACCTGCAGCAAAAGTTGCAGTACTGAGAATGCACTCCTGTTTTTTCTAGAGCTTTTCAAAAATGGCCAAGACCCTTATAACGTCAATTTTTGCCGGTCAATATCTAAAAAGGGACTGAATGAAAACAAGTGAACATTTTACAGAATGTTCATTATTCTCATGGGAATATCTCACAAAAATAATTACGACTGAGACTCAACTACATTGAGAGTAATAGAGCAGCAAATTTCAGTAAAAATGCTACCCCTCTACATGCTCGTGCAGTGCCTAGTTAGAAAACAAGGGCTTGAAATTATTGTAGTTGACATTGGTCAAATAATGTTCAAATCATTACTTACAATAAATGATCAAATATTTCTACTTTTAAATAACAATGGGCAGAGATAACTATTGGTAAGAGTTCTAATTCTTAAAATTAACGGTACATTTGTTGTACTACACTTGCGTACAGTATACACATAATAATGTTTCTCCATGTATACAGATTTAAAACTTCAGTTATAACCACTTGCCAGCTGCAATTTTCATTAGGGAGTTAAACAAACACGATATTTCATTGCATAGTTTATCAGTTATATTGTGTGTTCTACCAGACACTTTGTGAATTCCATTGGAGCTACTTTTCATATTACTTTCTTTGTAGGACCCAAGACAATAAACAAGTGAATATGAGTTTTGTTAAGTGTAGATCTGAAGTCTCCCATGTTCAACTGTTTTCAATATGATGGACTATGCTTCATTGCGTGTCATCCGTCCTGATGCCACCCTCTCCGACAAGAGGGCCTCCCCACGGGTGTCACCCAGCTGCAGCAAAGGCCACCTGGCAGAATGGCCATTGCCGGGAGTCCCGATGCCCCAGGGCGATGGGCATCTACCCCATGGAATATGTGGGGAGTTGACGGCGCAGGCATCAGCAGAGTGATCCCCGTGCGGCCAGGGCGGCTACAACCAACAGGATACCTGTCAGCCCCACCACAACGGACTGGCTACCGTCCTAGATATCAGGTGCATATAAGTCCATGGTCATCATTGACACAGATAGCAACACTGCATAGTGCATCATGGAAAACGCACCCAGGAATGCGACGACAAGAAAATGGGCTAAAGATCTCAATGCATGATGGACACGATGCACCACATAAGGTGCCCTTCCCCAATCGGCTTGCTCTTCAGGAAAAATTTGAAAAATGGAGGTCAAACCCTACAGAGGACCATCACTTAAAGGTCTAAACGTGAGAGACTCCTTTCAGTCGCCTCTTACGACAGGCAGGAACACCTTGGGCCTATTCTAACCCCCGGACCCATAGGGGGGATTTGCGTAACTCAAAGGTATAATCTCTGAGGGGCATGTGACCAGCACAAATAGCTCCCCACATACAATGCTCCAGGTTAATAGATAACTGTTTCAGTCATGCAAAATTGAATTTTTTGGTTTCTACATAGGACACAACTTGAATCTTCTGTGAAAGAGGAAAAACACACTGATACCTGAGCCGAACAGATGGACAGTTTCTTACGCCATAGTCAAACACTGTGGAAGTACTCTTAATTGCAATACTGGATCAAATGGAACTAATGAACTGCAACAGGCAGTGGTTCTCTCATTTAAATTTGTTTCATTATTCAATTACTGAGCTGTGACAACTTAATTGACAAATACACAAACAAAGCCACACACACAGTAATTTTCCTCCAGTAACTAACAAAGAAATCAAAAGCTGTGAACATCTCACACAAAATATTAAGAAACAGACAAATATTTCCATAAACATGAATTTGAACGCACTAGGTATCTTCACAAATGCCAGTAGCATGGCAGAACAGCCAAAGAAAGCATTCATCCTGAAAAGAAATTTACTAATATAAAAAAGGCATTAATTTCATAAATATATTTTCAAGAATGTATGTCTGGTGTACCACATTGTATGAAAATGAAAAACGCACTGTGAGAAAACCAGAAAAACAATAAAAAGTATTGAGGAGTGTTATTACTGAATCTTCTGAAAATAAAGTGGACTGATAAATAAGAAATTGGAGGAGGGAGGGGGGGGGGGGGGGATGGTTCTCTGTAGAATTGACAAGGAAAGAAACATGTGAAAAAGAAAGGTCATATGTGCTATGAAATTGGCAAATAACTTCTGTGGTATAACAGGGAGCCATAAAGGGTAAACATTGTAATGGAAGACTGAGACTGACATCTCAAATAACTGTGGACGCTTAAGTGCAACTATGAAATGTAGATGAAGGCAAGCCAAAATAAAAATGAAGAAGAAACATGATACTGTAAAATGTCATCTTGAAACTTTTGGAATACTCTGCTAGTGAAAAATTAAATATCTTCTTCAACTCTACAGTCATTAAAAGGAACACAGAATTAACACTAAACACTCAAAAAGCAATTACCAAGGTCTTACGAAAATATAATCTACATGGTACATACTGATTTCATTATACATTTATTATTTCGTATTTTGGAATTGGCAAATAAGATTCAAACGGTTCAAATGCCTCTAAGCACTATGGGACTTAACATCTGAAGTCATCAGTCCCATAGACTTAGAATAACCTAAAGACAGCACACATATCCATGCCCGAGGCAGGATTCGTACCTACGACCGTAGCAGCTGTGTAGTTCCGGACTGAAGCGCCTAGGACCACTCAGCCACACCAACTGACTGCAAATAAGGTTCATACAGATTTGAACCACAATGACTCCCGGTAAAGGTATTGTATATAACCATTCATATTTTTGTTTGAGCTGATGTACAATCCTTTGTTTGGTTAAAAAAAGAAGAGTAGCTCAAAAGTTTGTTTATTACTGAAGGAAGAAATATAGCAGTTGAATGTCCCATGAAAAAAACCATCAAGGACTGAGAATAAGTTATGATAGGACAAGAAAAGGGGAAGGAGAAAGAAAACTGCAGTATTCTTTTTGGAGGAAATAGTGTTAATCTATAGTAGACAATCCATGGCAATCCTAAATCAGAATGGTCCAGCAGATATTTGCAAGTGATTCCTCCCACAGTCAGGTTTGATGTGATAACAACCATGCCGCCTCACAAAATAATATTTAAGGAGGTACAGAGAAGTTCACTTTTCGCTTTGTGTTTAGGGTAGCTAAGAAAGATCAGATATTCTCTACTCAAGTGAACAATGGTTCTTCATGCCCTTTCTTTCTTTCTTTCTTTCTTCCCATTCAACGTATCTGTGTAGAAATCTTTAAGCCTGGAAATTACTTTATCATAATTTTTTTTTTTTTTTTCAAATGATAACCTAGATATAAAGCGAGATGAGAAATGTGAATTTATTCAAGGTATGTGGAAAGAAAATATGCCTGAAGGTGGTGATGCTGTTGCAACAAACACTTCATTGGAGAAAAAATATGAAAGGAACTTTCAAAAACTACTTATTCTACTTGTTCAAGGTCACAAGCAAGGAGGGAGATAAAACAGGAACTTACACCTATCAGCTTCCTCTCCATTATACAGATGATGCTGCAATTGTCATCAAATATGTAGGGAAAAAAACATGTATTTTCATTACGCAAAAGAACAAACTGGATTTAGAAATGGATATAGACCACTGGACTATTTGTATTTTGTTAAAAAATCTCAGAGTTGAGCAATGAGTATCAATTACCAATTTGCCTGAAATAAATATATTTTGAGAACAATTCTGACCCAGTTTCAATGAAATTAGTATGAATGGCACTTTACAAACAACGCTCTGATACAACCCACACTTGTTGATAGAAAAGTAAATGTTGGTTCATCAACGGTACATGATCCAAAACCATCTCCCCAAATTCTACTGTGCAAACAATTTCTTTTTGAGAATTTTGTGTGTGGTTTCAATGACTCAGTTTCTACAAGTTTCTACCCAAGGTATTAAATTTCTCCAAATTAAGGTGACAGTTGCTGCTCAAAACCTGAAATTGTACTTTTTGTGTTGACCAAAATATCAGAAAAAACCTAAAGCACTGAAAAGTTGAAACACACACACACTATATTTGCAAAACATTTCATGTATCAGAATTACCACCCTACTGGCTAAAAATGTCGACACACGGTAATAATAATTTTTAGATAGCTAATGTCCACCTACCATAATCCAAGACTGAGCTACTACACTAACTTCAAGCATAAGATATGCCATCCTCCTTATTTGAACAAATTATTTTTTGATTGCACAATTAAAATTAAAAGATTTTTACCTAATTTTGGTTTCCAATAAACCTGCAATTTCAATCCACAGATTCTAAATTACAAACCCCTTTTTTTCTAACCTTAACAGTTTCTCACAGTCCATGTTTCGTGCTGTTTCGGCCAATTGACCAAAGAGAACAAATTGATTGGAATTTTGCAGACTGTCATCCGAAATCTGTACATTCTGGCGATAAGAACAGCTAAATTTTGACTGCACACACAGTGGCATACTGATCTGAAAAGACTGGCTATCTTCGGCCAATGTCGGCCGTTGGCAGAATCCACAGATATCGGTGCCACTACCACCACAGTCTTAGGTCAACTAAAGATGTTTATGGAAACCCAAAATGTTGTTTAGGTGCTTTGTAAGTATGGAATCCCACTGTGTGCACCAACAGCTCAGGACATCGAAAAGGCATATTGGAAAGTGCTCATCTCCAACTACTGTGGAGGCCCATTTATGCTTTAGGAACACGGCCTGACAGTGCTTGGAAGCCACAAAGAAAAAGATGTAAGCATGAATGTCAATGCCCAAATAAATGAGGACAACTTCAGAATCGTGTTTCGATCTCTAATGTCAAAGCATTATACATAACATGTTACGATCTATCGTTAGCAACAAAACATAAGCAATCTGTATCACCAGGGTTTGTAAAAGTGACTGTATATAGAAGAGTTGTGGCAAAATGGTTTATTTAAAATAGTAACTTGAACAGATTGGACATCCCTTCTAGCATCTATCTCACTGCAGATGATGAAGTCTCACAGCATGGTCTAGTGGCACTGCATAGCATACCCATTCAAGCAGTTAACTTCAAAAAGATAACCAGTTAACTTCAAAAAGGCAACCACAGGTATTTCGTAAGATAAAGTTGGCACACACATGCAATCGGGTGACAGATCATACTGGAGTGCAAACCTACAAATTCCAGTTACACTCCGTTTTGGCGCCCTAGATCAGTAGATGAGCCAAAGGTGCACATAAATGGGAACATTATTATTATTCTTTCTTTTCTCAGGCATTATGTCTGCTCAAAAACGGAAAGTGACGCTGACCGTGAACAAGTGTGACTTCCTTTTAACTGTACGGTATATGTAACATTGCATTTAGGAACTTTCAGATAATTGAACATGTATCAATAATTACAGATTTCTGTAGTTGTATGTATACGTTTGGATGTAGCTGTATTGCGTTGATGTACTGGTGGATATTGTGTGGTATGACTCCTGTAGTTGATAGCATAAATGGTATGATGTCAACTTTATCCTGATGCCACATGTCCTTGACTTCCTCACCCAGTTGGATGTATTTTTCAATTTTTTCTCCTGTTTTCTTCTGTTTATTTGTTGTATTGGGTATGGATATTTCGATTAGTTGTGTTAATTTCTTCTTTTTATTGGTGAGTATGATGTCAGGTTTGTTATGTGGTGGTGTTTTATCTGTTATAATGGTTCTGTTCCAGTATAATTTGTATTCAGCATTCTCCAGTACATTTTGTGGTGCATACTTGTATGTGGGAACGTGTTGTTTTATTAGCTTATGTTGTATGGCAAGTTGTTGATGTATTATTTTTGCTACACTGTCATGTCTTCTGGGGTATTCTGTATTTGCTAGTATTGTACATCCACTTGTGATGTGATCTACTGTTTCTATTTGTTGTTTGCAAATTCTGCATTTATCTGTTGTGGTATTGGGATCTTTAATAATATGCTTGCTGTAATATCTGGTGTTGATTGATTGATCCTGTATTGCAATCATGAATCCTTCTATCTCACTGTATATATTGCCTTTTCTTAGTCATGCGTTGGATGCGTCTTGATCGATGTGTGGCTGTGTTAGATGATACGGGTGCTTGCCATGTAGTGTTTTCTTTTTCCAATTTACTTTCTTTGTATCTGTTGATGTTATGTGATCTAAAGTGTTGTAGAAGTGGTTATGAAATTGCAATGGTGTAGCCAATGTATTTATATGAGTGATTGCTTTGTGTATTTTTCTAGTTTCTGCTCGTTGTATAAAGAATTTTCTTTAACTGTCTACCTGTTCATAATGTAGGTTTTTTTATGTCGATAAATCCTCTTCCTCCTTCCTTTCTGCAATGTGAATCTTTCTCTTGTTGAATGTATGTGACGTATTCTATATTTGTGGCTTTGTGATTGTGTAAATGTATTATTACTACTACTACTACTACTACTACTACTAGCTGACTTACCTTGATGGGGACAGCTGAAAACGTGTGCCCCGACAAGGACTTGAACCCACAGGAGATCCCGGGTTCGAGTCCCAGTCGGGGCACACATTTTCAGCTGTCCTCATCAAGATATGTAAGCAACACCTGTCGGCAGCTGATGGTTTCAATTAAGTATCATTTACTATTATTATTACTGTTGTTGTTCTTGTTGCTGTAAGCAGTAATAACAAGAAGAATGTAAGAAGAAGAAGAAGAAAAAGAAGAAGAAAGAAGAATAATTTTAAAAAATTTTAACAAAGAAACTGGAAGGAAATATGATGTTGCCCGAAGCAACACAAAATCGATAAAGGAGATAATATAAACAGGCACATGTGGCAGTGTTGTCTAAATTGAATTAAATATTTAACAATAAACAACCGTACTGTTTGTCCATGATAAGTTGACGATTGATGTGGTGGCTGTTGGGAATGGCTCTGCAAGCCGCCATTATGGACTACTTAGTGGCCTCTGCTCTCACGGATTTTATTCATGACGTACACTTTCACATTTGGTTTATTAGACAGCCCCTGTTGAACTTCCTCCTGTGGTATGGTGCACTATCCATACATTCAGAGAATTGCGTGAAATATTAGGAGCTACCATTACCTGCAAACCCCCTTGCGTCAACGATACTAGTTAGGTCAACTTCAAGACGCTCACAAGTTGGTGGAAATAGTTTCTTTCATGAAACTTCCTAACAAAACTGTGTGATTGTGTTTCCAGGTCCGAATCCCTATCCAGCACATATTTTTAATGTCTGGAAGTCTCAAATCAATGCACATTCTGCTGCAGAGTGAAAATTTGTTCGAATTTCTTGCATCTTCCTGCAAGTAATTTCTGCATTTGCCATTTCATGGAAGTTTTTCCTCAGATTTACAGACGTGGTGGGTGTTCAGTACTGGTGTGAAAATATCGGTGTCAAAAAAGGAGAACAACAAAAAGACTGATGGGCCAAAACAAATGTACCACTGGAACCTGTAAACACACATAATTGGCACCACCATTCAAAGAAATGTGTTTACCGATAAATTTGGTTCACTGTAAGAGAAAGCTGAATGGCAGCAGAGATATCTTTAAATTTTAACTAATCTTTAATGTTACCATAAAAATAAATGCCTACAGTTTGTGATAGACGTAGTAAATATTGGTTGCAAAAATCAAAGAGTAACTAAAGCATAGTCTGTTGGTAAAATATTAAATCTGTTATCGAATACTTGATTATACAACAGATCTACATCTACATTTATACTCCGCAAACCACCCAACTGCGTGTGGCGGGAGCACTTTACGTGCCACTGTCATTATCTCCCTTTTCTGTTCCAGTCACGTATGGTTCGCGGGAAGACCGACTGCCGGAAAGCCTCCGTGCGTGCTCGAATCTCTCTAATTTTACAGTCGTAATCTCCTCTAGAGGTATAAGTAGGGGGAAGCAATATATTCAATACCTCATCCAGAAACGCACCCTCTCGAAACCTGGGCAGCAAGCTACACCGCGATGCAGAGCACGTCTCTTGCAGAGTCTGCCACTTGAGTTTGCTAAACATCTCCATAATGCTATCATGCTTGCAAAATTACCCTGTGACGAAACGTGCCACTCTTCTTTGGATCTTCTCTATCTCCTCCATCAACCAGACCTGTTACGGACCCCACACTGATGAGCAATACTCCAGTATAGGTCGAACGAGTGTTCTGTAAGCCACCTCCTTTGTTGATGGACTACATTTTCTTAGGACTCTCCCAATGAATCTCAACCTTGTACCCGCCTTACCAACAACAAATTTTATATGATCATTCCACTTCAAATCGTTCCGCACGCATACTCCCAGATATTTTACAGAAGTAACTGCTAACAGTGTTTGTTCTGCTATCATATAATCATACAATAAAGGATCCTTCTTTCTATGTATTCACAATACATTAAATTTGTCTCTGTTAAGAGTCAGTTGTTACTCCCTGCACCAAGTGCCTATGCACTGCAGATCTTCCTCCATTTCGCTGCAATTTCCTACTGCTGCAACTTCTCTGTATACTACAGCAGCATCCGCGAAAAGCCGCATGGAACTTCTGACACTATCTACTAGATCATTTGTATATATTGTGAAAAGCAATGGTCCCATAACACTCCCCTGTGGCACGCCAGAGGTCACTTTATCATCTGCAGACGTCTCTCCATTGAGAACAACATGCTGTGTTGTGTTTGCTAAAAGCTCTTCAATCCAGCCACACAGCTGGTCTGATATTCCGTAGGCTCTTACTTTGTTTATCAGGCAACAGTGCGGAACTGTATCGAACGCCTTCCGGAAGACAAGGAAAATGGCATCCAGTTGGGAGCCTGTACCTAATATTTTCTGGGTCTTATGAACAAATAAAGCGAGTTGGGTCTCACATGATCGCTGTTTCCGGAATCCCTGTTGATTCCTACACAGTAGATTCTGGGTTTCCAGAAATGACATGATACGCGAGCAATCAACATGTTCTAAAATTCTACAACAGATCAACGTCAGAGATATAGGTCTATAGTTTTGCGCATCTGCTTGGCGACCCTTTTTGAAGACTGGGACTACCTGTGCTCTTTTTCAATCATTTGGAACCTTTCGTTCCTCTAGAGACTTGGGGTACACGGCTGTTAGAAGGGGGGCAAGTTCTTTCGCGTACTCTGCGTAGAATCGAGTTGGTATCCCGTCACGTCCAGTGGACTTTCCTCTGTTGAGTGATTCCAGTTGCTTTTCTGTTCCTTGGACACTTATTTCGATGTCAGCCATTTTTTCTTATGTGCGAGGATTTAGAGAAGGAACTGCAGTGCGGTCTTCCTCTGTGAAACAGCTTTGGAAAAAGGTGTTTAGTATTTCAGCTTGACATGTGTCATCCTCTGTTTCAATGCCTTCGTCATCCTGGAGTGTGTGGATATGCTGTTTAGAGCCACTTACTGATTTAACGTAAGGCCAGAACTTCGTAGGATTTTCTGTCAAGTCGGCACATAGAATTTTACTTTCGAATTCACTGAATGCTTCACGCAATGCCCTCCTTACGCTAACTTTGACATCATTTAGCTTCTGTTTGTCCGAGAGGTTTTGGCTGCATTTAAACTTGGAGTGAAGCTGTCTTTGCTTTCGCAGTAGTTTCCTAACTTTGTTGTTGAACCACGGTAGGTTTTTCCCGTCCCTCACAGTTTTATTCGGCATGTACCTGTCTAAAACACATTTTACGATTGCCTTGAACTTTTTCCATTAACACTCAACATTGTCAGTGTCAGAACAGAAAGTTTTGTTTTGATTTGTTAGGTATCTGAAATCTGTCTTCTATTACTCTTGCTAAACAGATAAACCTGCTTCCCTTTTTTTATATTCCTATTTACTTCCATATTCAGGGATGCTGCAACGGCCTTATGATCACTGATTCCCTGTTCTGCACTTACAGAGTCGAAAAGTTCGGGTCTGTTTGTTATCCTGTTTGTTATCAGTAGGTCCAAGATGTTATCTCCACGAGTCGGTTCCCTGTTTAATTGCTCGGGGTAATTTCCGGATATTGCACTCAGTACAATGTCACTCGATGCTCTGAGAGATGTTGAAAATTTGCAGACAATGTCCTCAAAGTATTTGATCTAAGTGAAGTCCTCTGATTTTAGTTAAAATGAATGGTGTTTCTTGGTAACACCAATACGTACTTACTAACATTTATTTTTATTTTTTTAGTTTTGTGTTTCATTGTGATTTTTATTGATCAATAAAAATGCAACAACACTGGCAACTGTTCTGGTTTTTAAGAGTAACTGCACTTCTGCAGCAAGCTCCTGAAATAAACTTGTCCCAATGACTTTAAGAAATCAACCTGAGTAAGTTTTCGTTCTAATATAAACACCTCAGCAAGTGCTTACAGAAGTTACAACTGGCAGATACAAGCCTTTCATAATACTTCGTGTCTAGAGGCAACTTCACGTATGCTAAACTCTGAGACAAAAGAATATCTTCAAGTAGTGCTGATTTTCTTTGCTTCTGATAGCATTAGCAAAATCACCCACATTATAATGGTCAAACACTAAGGTGATTGAGACTGAATAAAGACACGTTGTATTATAGAGAGTTGGACAGAGGAGGTTAGTTGGCCACAGCAACAGGGTCAACAAGCAAGGTTATTTGCATGTTTAAGTAAATCTTGGCACATAAGTACGTGTGCCTTATGGATTATCTGAGGGAAGCCTCACAATGTATAGACGGACATGGGGGGGGGGGAAAAAAAAACCGGATTATTCCCGGATTTCCCAGTTTATAATACACTTTCTCCAGGGTGAAAACACACTTTTTTTTCGTGTTAAGTGACCGTATATTTTCCCCCGGAACTACAAAACTTATCATTCCTTTGAATGGTTTTGGTTTTCTACATGGGTGAGGAATTTTCCAGCACTTTAGAAAACTAAACTCGGGGGAAAAAAAACACATTTTGGAAATATCTTTGATGTGCAGCAGCATGTAGCTGCATATTTTCATATCACGAAAGTATACATTGGAATTTCACAACAACAAAAAAAAACACACCGCATGTTACTTTCCGAATCATTGAAATCGAGATTGCGATGTGCTTTTGTAAGCCAGTCATATCTCATGTCATGTGATCTCGCCAGCCGATGACGGTGGATGTTCAAAGCATAGGACACATGATGCAGTCAACCAACGGCAACATAACTTAAGTAGCATGAACACAGAAGCAGGGAAAGTTAATAGTTTAAAGTAAAATACATAGTGTTGCTACAAGAAAAGAAAAGTTTCACATATAATGAGCTGCAAGAGAAGTTAAGTTTTCGCATCTAACGTTGATTTTTTTGGCGCATATTACACTTTAAGATATGTCACACAAATGTGCCAGTAAAATTTTTCATAATGACATAAACATCTATCTTCAGGGTTCAAAATTCTTCTAAATGGCTCGTCATCTAAGAGTTGATTTTAAATGAGATTGAAACACTCTGTGATTTAAGAAAGTCATGGTACATCCTCGCACATAGTTCAACTTACATAAAAGGCTATTTACTTTACTAGTAACACTTTTCAAACCACAATTCGCAATATTTTCTTGCGACCTGTTAGAAATAGGTTAGTTCAACAGTTACCAAAGAGCTCAGATAACAGACAACACCGCACTGGCACAGCTACCATGACGAGGTAAAACGTTGAAAGATCATACATTATGTCATAAAATAAACGAGACATCAGAGGATGTTCCAAGGGCAACGGAATTTCATGAACCATACTAAAATGTGCACATTCATACGTCCAGATTCGCCATGAAGTAGACATTGACCTGATATTAAGCACTTTAGTGTGGTTTTAGGGATGTAAATTTTCTTGGAGCACCTGTACTGCATTATATCATGTTTGGTTCTTTATTATGGCATAATGTCATACGTGCTAGAAGGTGAAAATGTGCACTTGAAATGTTGCGAACAGTTGAAACTAGTCAGTACAGTGGAATTAAACATTTCATTTCAAATACATTGACTGCCTCTACGGAAAAGGTTAATAAAAGTCAAATTTCTTTAGCAAACAGACAAAATTAACTTCATTGTTCTGCAAGGCGATTAATGCTTGACTGTGGAAATAAAATAAAATCTGAAACTAATAACATATTTTAGCCTTCCGTAATTATGTGAATACATTTTAATTAACTTGATAGCTCCCAGCTACAGATATCCAAATTGTTTTCATTTGACGCAAGAGTAAACGAAGGGCGAACAGCAAAATCACTGAATGTAAACTTGGGTCACAAGGAGAGTACCCACTATAACTCTGACTGCTCTGCGCATCAGCCCCCAATCTACGATATTTGCTAACCGGGCCAATATTTAAAAAATAAAATCAAATTTTCAAAAGTGTGTTCATCTTATAGCGCATGTCCTTTTTTTGAAAATCTAAAACATAAAACATATGCGTTCAAGGAAATGTAAGGCATGTTATTTGGTATAAGACCAAAGTGCAGTGCCACCCCTCTTCATAAAGCATTATTCTACCGCACATCACTGTATTTCGCTCTGTGGAATTGAAATGTGTATATTTTGTAATGGATGCCATCAAACTATATTCAGGACAGTGGAAATTGAAATGTCCTGTCGTGCCTCTCCTGCTCCCAGTCAGCCGGTTTGAAAGCCTGCCCCTCTATCACAATTAATAGCAGATGGGATTATTTGTAATCAGGAGAACAAGAACACTTCGGAAAATTTGTACTCTTTATTGCCTATTAGCTAATAACTTGCTGTTTTGTGTGACATAAAATTAAACATAGGATACATAAGAGCAATAAAGACAACAGACACGCACACGTCTTCAATCCTTAACTCCTAGCACTTTTTTCTCTCTAATCTTGCTACAGCTTCACATCGCGTGCTTTCCTTTCTGCGAAAGAATCTGTTGCCTCACCCAAGTTCGTCAAACGTTTTGCTACACGAAAATGTCATTATCTAGTACTGAAACAGCTGTTAACACAAACAAAACCCAAGACTGGTGTGGTTTCTCGATCTGATTACATCTATTTTGTCACTATCTGCTAGATAAAACAAAATAGGCCCTTTTAATGTTGCAGAAATTTTGTACACACTAAATACACGAGACTGTTTTTGCACAAATTGTCATTTTTATAACACGATGGAATATAATTCACGAAGTATAAATATCAAATGCCTATTAGACCTACTACAAGCAAAAAACCTTATGTTAGGAAATAGTTTCACATTTCATTCATACGCACCAGTTTTTCAAGCATGAGATTGAAAAGTAGTATTATGAAATTTTTACATAAATTTGGAATCATCTTATTCTTCTATAATTTGTGTGATGTCTCCGTTTCTTCTTCTTCCTTATTCTAACAAACAATTTTGTCATCACCAATTCTGTAGCTATTCCTGCAATTGTCAAAATTTGTTAGCCGATTAACTTTACCAACCCTGCCAGAATCACCAGTTAGTTATTCTGCGATTATTCTCCGGTTAGGCACTGTTACATGTTCATACAAACACGTTTTCCACGTTACTTCCAGAATAGAGCTTAAAAGGCTGCTAGTGTAGCAATGTGGCCAAAAATGTTCTGACAAAATTTCATTTTCTTGGATACACGGAGAAGATAATACGTAATCTTTCTCACCTGTTATTCCTGTTAGTCGTTTATTTCCATTCTGGTAGTCTGAATCTACGGATTTCGCTAGTAATTATAACAACACTGATCATTCGCAAACCCAATCAACCACATAGACAGTGATTGGCATTCATCCGTTTGGCTTTACTCTTCTCAGCTCGTATAGCCCTGTCCTCTTTTGTATGTGGAAAGTTTATTTCTGGACACGATGACGATACTCCTGACAGACACATTACATACACTACGCACGCATTCAAAATCAACTTATGATTCATTCAGAAATCAGCTCGTGGTAGCGTTCTCGCTACCCGAGCACGGGATCCCTGGTTCGATTTCTGGCGGGGTCAGAAATTTTCACCTGCGTCCAGGCAACTAGGTGTTGTGTTGTGTCGTCATCATCATCCATCCGCATTATGGTCGGAGGAAGGCAATGGCAAACCACATCCACTAGGACCTTGCCTAGTACGGCGGTGCGAGTCTCCGGCATCGTTCCCTACACTCTATCAAAGAGTATGGGCTTTCATCATCATCAACTTAAAATGTGTTAAAATAGTAAAAAACCCACAGGGATGTGTATGAATAATCGATAGACCAACTTGCGCTGGATGCTAGGTGCTTTGTGAAACAAGTTATTTTTTTCCTGAAGAATATGTTTTTGGCACCCTCTTTTCCCTGGTATCATGTAACTGCTTGCTGCGACTGCTTGCACATCCAACAGCCATATTCCTGTGGCCAGAAGCGAGAGAATGTAATAGTCAAACACGACACATTGCATCAAATATGACACTGACAATCGTCTATACTGATGCACAGTACACAGAGGATATATATATCAGAAGACCATCGCATTAGCAATGCAGTGTGATGTTGGACTGTTTTCAACTCCCTCTTTGGAAATCCACCATACTCAGAAATTTTGAACTGGAGAATGCAAGTGTGTCCCAAGTAGACACAGCTGTGGGGTTACAGATGTGGAGTGTAAATCTTGGCGTTGAAATTTTTCCTTTTGCATAACAATAAACTGCCAGGCAAACCTTCATTATGCTGCTAAACCAAATAATAGCACAATACTAAATATGCTTTCAGACTCCTGTAACACAAATGAAGTATCAAACTAAGGCAGACAGTAAGGATTTTACTGCTGTTCAACCTGCTCCACTCTCACACTGATCGACTTAACTATCTATTATAAAAAGACATGTTGTATGGAATTTCGAAACAGGAACACAGATTGTAACAGAACAGAGGTATATACATGGACAAGCGAAAAAAAAAAATCTCCCGGGTTTTTCACGGATTTCCCAGTTAAAAATACAATTTCTCCCAGATCAAAATACACTTTTTCCATGTTAAGTAACAGTTTCCTTGGGACTATAAAACTTATCAACCCTTTCAATAGTTGTGGTTTTATACACCACCATAGAATTTCCCAGCACTTTAGAAGACGAAATTCAGGGGAAAAAACACGTTTTGGAAAGATGTCTGATGTGCAGCAACATTCACACAGCATATTTTCGTATTACGAAAGTATGAATTCAAATTCCACCAAACACCACATGTTACTTCCCGAAGGATTGAAATCGAGTTCACGATGTGCTTTTGTAAGCCAGTCCTAGCTCGTGTCAAGCGATTTCGGCAGCCAATGACAGCGAATATTCAGGGTATAGGACATGTGATGTAGTCAGCCAATAGCATCACTGATAATTAGCACAAACACACACATAGGAAAAGGTAATGGTTTACATTAATATACATAGTGTCACTACAAGAAAAGAAAATCTTTCACATGTAATACTGGCCTCTAAGATTAATAAGCTGCAAGAGAAGCTAAGCTGTCACTAATGAAGTTGATCTTTTTCGCGTTTGTTACACTTTAAGATACATCACACAAATGTGCCAGTAAAATTTTTAAGAACGACATAAATGTCTGAACTTGTGGGCTCAAAAATATTCTAAATGTTCATCCCCAAAGATTTGAATTTTGAATGAGAGTCAAACGCTCTGTGATTTAACAAATTCATCGGACATTCGGACGTAGAGTTCATCTTGCGTAGAGGAAACTTACTTTGAAAGTAAAGCTTTTTAAATAACCATTCAGAATATTTTCCCGTGACCTGTTAGAAATAGATTGGTTTCAGCAGTTGCCACAGAGCGCGCCAGATAACATGCGTCGCCGCGCTTGCGCAGCTACGATGACGCAGGATGCCCGTACATTCATACGAGCAAAACATTAAAATATCTTATATTATGTCATAAAAGAAACTAGAGGATACTCCAAGAGCATTGGAATTTTGCGAACGATACTAAAATGCATAATTCGGTGTAAAGTGCACATTCATATGTCCAGATTTAGATTTAAATTTTCTTGGAGTACCAGTACTGTGTTATTCATGTTTGGTTCTCTATTATGGCATAATGCCACAGGCGCAAGAAGATGAAAACATGAATTTTAAATGGAGCTAACAGTTGAAACTAACCAATAGTGTGGAATTAAACACTTTGTTTCGAATAAATTGACTGCCTCAGCAGAAAAGATTAACAAAAGTCAAATTTCTTTAACAAACCAACAAAAATAACTTCATTGTTCTGCAAGGTGATTACGCTCAACTGTCAGAAAGGTGGAAACAAAATAAAATCTGAAACTAATTACATATTTTAGCCTTCCGTAATTATGTGAATGTATTTTAATTCACTTGATAGCTACCGGCCACAGAAATCCATTTTCTTTTCATTTGACATGAGCGCAATAAACGAAGAGCAAACAGCAAAATCATTTAACGTAAACATGGGCCTCATGAAGACTATTCACCTTCCCACTACAACTCAGACTGCTCTGTGCATCAGGTCCAGATCTATGATATTTCCGAACCAGGGCAATATTAGATTGTGGCGCACACTGAGAACAGAATACATAAATCTTTGTTGCCTGTTATTCCTGTTAGTCGTTAGCTGACCATCTGCAAACCCAGTCCCACATAAACAGTGATTGGCATTCACCCGCTCGGCTTTATTCCACTCAGCTCATATAGACCCGTCCCCGTGTCTGCAGTAAAGTTTGTTTCTAGATGCGACGGGGATTCTCGACAGAGACATCACGTACACTACGCACGCATTCAAAAATCAACTTATCATTCATTCAGAAACCAACTTAGAATCTGTTCAAAAATGTTCAAAATCATATGAGTAATTGATAGGTGCTTTGTGAAACAATGTCTTTTCCTCAACAATATGAATTTACCCTCCCCCCATTCCCTCCCTGAAAATGCCAACCGGGGCAGATATGTCGGTTTGCCCCTGCATAGTTCCAAGACTGTTGCGCATACGTAAACCTGGCAGCTTATGCGCACCAGTAAAATCTGGCATCTGGCTTCTTGCTGCTATTGCTTATATAGCCAACTACCACACTTTTGTAGCCAGAAGCGGGAGAAGGTAAAACTCATAATAAACTCTACTGCACATGTGTATAAGCTCACTCGCAACCGCTCAAACAAATCTAATATAAACAGTTGTGACATCACACTCATCAGAGGCAATTTGTTGTTATGAAACATTGCAGTCTTCCTAAAGCCTTTGACACATTTTGCGGTTGGCAGATGCTTGTATGAGCACTGTGTTTTGTTCTTGTATATGGTGCATTTCCTTTGCAACTTAAGTGTTACTTTTGTTTCTTCCTCTTGTTCATTTTTTATTGCTACAGTATTATTCTGCAGTAGCGAGATACAGTAATATTCTTTGTTAGATATTGGTTCTTACCACCACTAAAATTTAACTGAAAACTAAAATAACGATAAATTCCCGAAATTCTAAAAAATTTCCAGCTTTCACCCGAATGAAAAAATTCCTGCGTTTTTCCCAGATCTCCCGGTTGTCCCTGGCTGTATGTACCCTGAGAACCAATCACAGCAAATTTTACGGAATCTACAGAAGATGAAAGTTGAGCTGCTGATTTCCGCACTACATTTTGCAACCCAACAGATGAATTCTTCAATCATAAATGACACACACAAATACAGCCGTAAGATTTCAATGGATACATGGGATGGTGAATGTTGAGAAAGGTTAGGGAAAAAGATGGAGGGAGAGCACTGAGTTAGTAGTTACAACAAGGGTTCACAGAAGTGTAAACCTAACTAAAATGGAAGGGCATGTGGGTGTACCAATTTAAGCAAGGGGGGAAGACCACAATATGAAACGCAGACAGTGAGAAGAGTAGGAAAGACACTATCCTAGAGGCAGTGACAGCTGGCAGTGTTTCGACAAGTTTACTCTGAAGCTATTAATAGCTGCAAATGAAAACAATAGTCAACTGCACAGCTGTGATAACACTGAGGACTCATCATAGGAAACTATTAACAGATGGAAAAAAACACACACTCTTAATTTCACTGATCTCCTGCTAAATGTTGATCTATATTTTCAAGGCAGTGTTCCTCACTTTTGATCTCAAACATTCCAAATTCCTTTGCTACCATTTTACATCTCAGAGCCACAAGATGACAAACCACTTACCAGCCAATTTGTTGGGTGTAGGATTTTTAACACATTCCAAACACCAGATCTCAATTATCTGCACTGAAGCATCACTTGATACTTGCTGGTATAGAGGACTAACAAATATTTGATGCGCTGAATATGTAAAATATATAATTCTGCATGTGTCGTTTAGGACAATATCCATCTGTTTGGCATGTGCTGACTTTTGCCAAACAGGACAGACAATCTCTGCAGCAGAGTAGCATAATGCCATTGCAGAAGTTTGGATGGTTTCAGCTTGACTGCCCAACTGTGATTTGGCCACTTTTCTCAGTAGGTTGTTCCTGGCAGATACTTTTGATCTAAAATTCATCCTTTTTTTATTGTTAGAGGTCTGTGTATTTTGGAGTGCCACTGTGTCCCAATTTACCCCTGACTGTTCTATCTTTAACTTGATGGTGGTTTCCTTATTTCTCAGATGGAAAGCACACACTTCTGTCTTTGATGGGTTTGATTTAATCTGGCTTATTCTGTAGCATTTTGACAAATCTTCAAGAGCAATCCTTGGGGCGATTTCTATTGAATCAAAGTTTGTTCTTTGGATTGCCAGAGCGAGATGAACAGCATACAAGAAACTCCTGCAGTTGGGAGACTACAGGTTGGTCGTTAGTATATATACTGAACAGAACTGGAGCCAACATTTCCCCAGGCAAGGCAATTTTCTGCAGTCTCCATCGGCTACGCTGCCCTGGAAGGTCACCGAACAATCTTCAGTTCTGCAGAAGGTTGGTGATGAGCCTGGTCGGTTGGCTGGTTTGGGGAGGGGACCAAACAGCATGGTCATCTGTCCCATCATATTAGAGATGGGTGTGGGGTGGGGGGGGTGGGGGGGGGGACAAACAAACAACAGCCATGATCCGTCAAATCCCGGCATTTCCCTGAAGCGATTTAGGGAAATCATGGAAAACCAAAATCAAGTTGGCTGGACGCAGGTTTGAACCATCGTCGTCCTGAATGTGCGTTAACATGGTGGTTAGGTTGTAGATCTTCTTTAATAATAACTGGTGGCTGACAGATACGCTGATGTCAAGTCCACGAATACCACTTCTATCATCTTACGGGCTTCAAATTCATCTTCTATGAACTGTGTAAGACTGAGTAATTGTTCTGTACAAATTTTAATAGGGCAGAATCCACCTTGCTGAGGTAAAAGCAAGGGATCAATAACATGTGAGAGATGGTTATCATTCTCTCCAGAAGTTTGTAAAGAAGATACAGTATTGTAATTGGTCTACAATTCTTTGGACTGTTTCCTTCTTTGCCGGGTTTCAGTAGAGCAATTACTTGGCTCTTGTACCATATCTTTGGAATCTGACATTGATCAATATGTTTAGGCTGGTATTACACGATCATAGCTCTCTGGCAACGTTGATATGTCAAGTATTTATGTCAAAGAAATTTTATGGTGTAATAGAGGAATTTGTCAAATCTCACCTGTCATCAAATAAATATGATCAAATTTAGGGCCTCGCAGAAGATTTGCTCATAAAAGTAGCTTGTCTTCTGTTCGTTGCAATATGAAATGTTACCACTTGGAGCGCTAGCATCACTGCAGCATTCTGTCACTAGTGTGTGTGTGTGTGTGTGTGTGTGTGTGTGTGTGTGTGTGTGTGTGTGTACATGGCCGCGAAGTTTAATTCTGTGTGCTAACAACTACCAAATTAATAGAAATGTCTGAAGCTGATGAGGCACATTACAAGGTAAGGCACCCCGAGTACAAAAAAATTGCGGTGGTCATTAGCTGTGAGATACCGGCCGGGCGCATATCTGACGACATAAAAAAAAAAACTAATTCCACCCGCTAAAGCTACTCTCACGAGAAAGCAAACATATGTATCGACATATGTATTTCACTGTAGGCATGTGCAGATGGACATTGTGTGTGTGTGTGTGTGTGTGTGTGTGTGTGTGTGTGTGTGTGGGCGCGCGCGCACGAGTGTATACCTTCCCGTTTGGTAAGTCACAGCATCTTTTTTTCCGATGTTGAATGTTTCTTTCTATGACCTCTCCAGTCTTCTTAATCTATTTTTGTACTCGGGAAGCCTCACATTGTAAAGCGCTCATGAGCTTCATCTAAATCTTGTAGTTGTGGGACAAAAAAAAGTAATTGTTACTTTGATCTACAATAAAAATAGTTCTTAATGCACATACAGTGTACTGAACATTTATTTGCTTTCAGATATTGGTGCTTCAGTGCTTTACAAATTGCTTCACACGTTTCAGGTATTATTTTAGTTAATTTGAACTGTGGTATTTAGTGCTTAAGTGAGTGTTGTGTTTTGCGATATGGCGAGACACTCCACTGAGAAAATACTGAAATATTTATTCAAATGTGTGTGAAATCTTATGGGACTTAACTGCTAAGGTCATCAGACTCTAAGCTTACACACTACTTAACCTAAATTATCCTAAGGACAAAGACACACACCCATACCCAAGGGAGGACTCAAACCTCCACTGGGACCAGCTGCACAGTCCATGACTGCAGCACCTTAGACAGCTCGGCTAATCACGCACGGCTGAAATATTTGGTCATCCATTCTTAAGTAATATATGTACAATGAGGTACATTCAACTGCTGTTAGCATGTTGTTGTCAGCCGTCTTGAACTTTGACGAAAAATATGACGACAATATAACACGCCTTTTAGCGCCACATCAAATATCTTTGTCGAACAAATTTGACAAATATTTGATCACATCTTTGATCAAATCCTTGTCAAAGAAATATGATAGTGTAATATCAGTCTTCTCTAAGAGTTGTTGGATCCATTCCTTTGGTGCTAATCCAAAGTGCTCAATTTCCTCAGTCCATACATCGTCAAAGCCAGCCTACTTACCAGCTTTACTCTGTTTAATAGCCTTCTGTAACTCATCGATTGTGAATGGGAGTGAAACATTGTTGTTCTCCTCTTGCTTAGTTCTTCATAGTTTTGATTTTTTGGATTTATGGCTGGGCTTCGTAATTAGCAGTAACTGATGTGCCATTTGGTTGGCAGTGATATTTTGGTGTGAAGTGGTCATAACTGGAGCATTGCACAGGTGTTGCATAAGTCTCAAGTTTTATGACTCTTTTTCAGATCCAGGTTTTCTATTGTTTTGATCATTTTCCCCTTTTTGACACTCTTACAGAGGAAATGAGTTTGTTTCCTGTTCTACAGCTGTTTCACTGAAAGTGTTTTCTCCAAATAAGTTGCTATATTCTGAAAATAAGGCTGCCTGGTCTGATGTGAGCCCAGTGGTGTAAGATGTTTCGACAGCCATGAGTGGTAGATATTTTGGAACATCTCTTTATGTCCGTGGTGAAAGTGTCATACCATTCTGGTGTTCTACAGAAACACTTTGACATGCAATAAATTTGCAAATCTCAACCAGTCAGTCTTTCTAAAGTTAAACCTACTCCGAAATGAGATTTTCTGCTGCAAATCTCAACCAGTCAGCTTTTCTAAAGTTAAACCACCTCAGATTTTCTGAGGTCTAACTGCAGCAAATATCTGGCAGATTGGTCTATGTTGTGAACTTGGAATTGGAGAACAGACAGATTTTATATACTGTTGGCTAACGCTGTTGGTGTCTAATATGAGATGGGAATTGCACCCTCGCCTCCACTTTCCACTCTTGAATTTTGCTGGTAGCTTTACATTGTGGATAAGGGTAAGGTGATTCATTTCTGCCCCATTTTCATCTTCATTAGCACAGCTCCAGATGTTACTAAGGCTATTGAAATTGCCAATAACAATCTGCACATGTTTATTTTGGTAATTTGTTGGTTTATTAACTGTGAATTTTTCACCAGGTGGTTTGTAGAGAGACAAAATTGTGAATTACCTCTTCTAGAGTAAAAATTTCGATATTTCCCTCCGTAAGTGCTTTGTATAGAATCTTGATATCCTGATAAACGAAGATAGTGCTTCCATATCAATCATTTGGTCTTTCGATGGCAAGGCACATTCCGTTTGTCTTCGGTCTACACATGTCGCAGCTCCTGTGTGTTTCCTGCATGCACAGTACATGATATTGGTGCTGTCTGCAAAGTTCTTGTAACAGTTCTTCTTTGGTTGATGTTATTCATTCTATGTTGACTGAAGGCCATGCAGCCCTAAAAAGGGCTTGATATGGATATTTCTGACATGAAAGGATCAGCCCTCATTTCTTAATGTCCAGTGTAAGCCAAAGGTAAAACAAAAATTGTTTCTTGTTTTAAGTACTCTGATATTCATAAAATTCAAGTGAATCAAACCGTTGAATACTTTGAACTGATTAAAGGACTTTTAGTTTATTCCTATGGCAGAAATGATAGTTCGGTATGAACCAGCAACAAATGAAAAACAAGTAAAGCTTTTATTCATGCGTCCCTGTGCACTAGCTCTCTCTTTCATGACCAATAAGACCATATAAACTGACAGCAGCAAAACCTCAACACTTTGTAAATTAAACCCCACAACTGCCGCTGGAAGAACAGAGATACTTGCAGACAGAGGGGTCTGAACAGCCTCATATTATATTGGAAAACAACATGTTGTTACACCAGTAATGTGGCTTTACTGCTTGGGAGAATTAGGTTATGTAACTTGAAAGGAAACTGCAATACAAAGTCTTTGACTCTCATAAAACTGATTGTTGATCACCATAACACCTTTCTTATTGGGGATGAGCAAAAAGTTTCTCTTCGCAAGGCACTCAAATAACATTGTTAAATAACAGTTACACCCTTTTTATCAATATTATTAACATTGCTGCATTGGTAAAAATCAAGGTATAATTAAGAACATTATTTGTAGTCTTCTTTGAGAATGTGTAGTTATTGTGTATGTTAAAATATATTCACAGTTAACATTGGAAAGTCAAGTGCAAACTTAAGTGTATAATTCTACTAATATGATAAACTCATTGTCACTAAATAAAAGTTAACGACTTAACAGCCTTACTTGGTTTCTGACATATTACAACTTAGTAACAAGCCTAAATCCCTATGGACTAATTCCCACTTGGACAGCACCACGAAATCTGGTACATACATTAACCCATAACTTCCCAGCGTGTACATATGGACACAAGTGTAGATTAGTTTTGTTTTTACTTCATTGTTGGCTTACAATTATTTTTGGCATTGGCGGTCACATATTGTTTTCAGGGAGGGTTTGAATTTTATGTACATTATGTTAACACCATTTACACTGTGATTGTGACAGCCTGTATTTCAGGGAATGCTTTGACGTCCACAATGAAGCATGTTGATGTGATTTAAGTAATGTTTCACAAAGAACTTCTTCACTCTGGCATGTGAAACTGTTTGCAGTATATCTAAATATGTTTATAGAGATTTTCATTTGAGAAAAGTTGTTATCCATTGATTCACTTTCTGTTTATGAAATGATTATTTCAGCCGTGTCCATATGGGCATGCTGGGCAGTTGCAGGGTCAAAAATGATTTCGTTTCTTTTTCTCTTTTCATATCATAACAGAGGTCTGGCTGGTTTGACTGTGCCGGATGTTTTAGACATCCTGTTTGAGGATCAAATGCTCCTCAGGCTGATGGAATTTACATCACGCCCCCTGATCCAGTAGTCCTCACAGATAAGGATTCGGGTGATGAGGATGAAGGAGAAATAACAGATAATGTCAATCCTAGACAACTCCAGGCTGAAGCTGAAATAAGATTAACAGACACACACATGGAAACAGATTTCAGAAATATAGATTACAGGAACAGAAATATACAAAAAAAACCTGGGTTCATGGTGCACTGATTTCAAATTTGAAGTCTTTTCTTGATCCATGCTTTGAAACGTATGTTGATAAGTCTGCAGTGGAAATTTTCGAATTATTCATTGATGACGATCTGATAAAATTCCTAGTTGACGAGTCAAACAACTACGCACTTTTCAAGAACTTTCCAAATCCTAATATAACTTGTGAAGAAATTAGGTGTTTTCTGGGGATCCTCATTCTAAGCAGTTATAACCATCTCCCTAATATGAGGTTATACTGGGATTCAAATTTAGACACACGAAACGATTTTGTACGCAATGCTATGAAGATAAATGGTTTTGAACAAATTCTTAGATTTCTGCACTTTAATGACCATAACAAATTTGATGGAAAGGACAAGATGTGGAAAATTCGACCCTTTATTGAAATAGTAAGAGAGAAATTTAATAAGCTGTTTGTGCCTCAGCAACATCTGTCTTACGATGAATCAATGATAAAATATTTTGGGAGACACTCTTGGAAGCAATTTATCAGGGGGAAACCGATACGATTTGGATATAAAGCATGGTATTTATGCACTACTTCTGGATATGGGGTAAATTTTTCCTTTTATCAAGGAAAATCACCCAATCCAAATACAGTATATGAAGCACAGTTTGGTAACGCTACTGCCCCACTCGTTCAGATGATAGATGATTTGACACTGGATGTAAAGCTAATGCCATTCCACTTTTTCTTTGACAACCTATTTACAGGCTTTTCTGTTCTGTCATAGCTGAGAGAAAAGGGGTATGGAGAAACAGGCACTATCAGAGAAAACAGAGTTCGCAAATCGTGCCCAATCTCCTCAAAGAAAGCGCTAGTTAAAAAGGAAAGGGGGTATTCTGAATCCTCACTTTGCAAGGATGATGGTGTTATAGTCACAAAATGGGTGGACAATTCAGTGGTTACTGTAGCTTCTACCTGCGAAGGAGTTGAACCTGTATCATTTGTAAAAAGATATTCCGCAAAGGAGAAGAAGACAGTTCAAGTACAACGTTCTCAAATTATCACAGCCTATAATAAACACACGGGAGGACTGAATAGGATGGATGAAAACATTGCCATGTGCAGAATAAACATTCAAAACAAGAAGTGGTACTGGGCTTTACTTTCTTGGCTGACTGACGTATCTGTACATAATGCATGGCAGCTGAAGAAAGAAAGAATTCAGAAGAGAAATTGTACAAGTTTACCTAAAAAGATATATGAATCCCATAAAAGGAGCAGGCCGGCCGTCTATCAGTCCTATGTGTGGATACAAATTGCATGTTCCAAGTGATATCAGATATGATGGTATAAAGCACTACATCAAGAAAGCTGAGAGGAAGAGAAGATGTGTAGGTTTGCACTGCAAACAGAAATCATCGGCTGTTCACTCGAAATGTGGGAAATGTGATGTAGGACTGTGTCTAGAATGCTTTGAAGTCAGTAAAACAAATGATTGTGAATTATTTTGTATATGCTGTTATAAATTGATTTGTAAGAGTTATTTTCTTCAAATTTTGCCTTACTTGAATTAAAAATCTGATAAATAAAACATATCTTCAAATGTATTTCAATATCACAGGAAATATTTCAAATATGCATCTGAGTGCCCAGCATGTCCATATGGACACATTATGTTACAGACAAACTAAGACAGAGAAAAGTCGAACAATACTTAGATGCACAAGAAGTCAAAAAATTAAAAATAAATTTAAATATCCAATTTTGGAAAATTCGGGCAGTTAAGGGTTAACAAATAACATACAACATAACATTTATTTATAATTTTCTCAAAACAAGAATAAATTCCAATTTTGAAATTTTCAAAATTAAAAAAAATAATTTAATCTGGAAAACTTCAGCACTGATATAAACTGAGTTATAGTGACTAGGGTTTCAAACTGTAACAAAAATTTTGGAAATTTTAAAAACCAATAACTCTGAAATTAAACACCAAAAAAATTTTTCCATGCAAACTATTACTACAGATGTAGGGCCTACAAAAAATTATCAAAATCTGAGATATAAAAAACCCAAACCACTGGCTTATTTCAAATGGACTGACACCTGTATTTACTTCTCGTGCAGAAGTAATTCATCATTTCCAATAGAATTTGTTAAACAAGCTAGACATTTCAGTTTTATGGACAAATTTTAACTGGTAATAACTATTTTCGGTCCACATATAGTTATAAATAATGTTTCCTTCGCCACACATCCAATTCTGATATGGAAATGATTGCACAGCCATATTATGTACACTAAGTAAGTGACAATGGATTGAGAATTATCATCATCAATTAGCGAAACATTCAGCAGAGAATTGAGACAAAACTGAACAATAGTTTTACCTGTGCCCAAGCTCAGGAGATGGTCTGAACTCCCTACGTTCCCGGGAACGAGATGTGGGTGGAGATACCCCATGACGGGAGCTTCCTGGCTGTGGCTCAACACGCCGTCGTTTTTCGGATGGAGATGAGCGACCTGTACCTCGACTTCGAAAAGAGCTAGGTGAGCGGCGTGAAGCACGTGATGTGCTTGCACTGGGCTGCCGTGACGGTGAACGAGAGGGCATGAGTGCACCAATTAGTTCTCAAATGCACAGAACACAATCCAACAATACTGTCTGCAGCACTTTATTCAATCACTTCTGCCACTCTGAGATGCCCTAATAATTAGCCAACCTTCAACCTGGAAATAAAAGAAATTTATGCATTTGTAGAGGAAAAACTTTTTACTGAATGAGATAAAATATTTCACCAAAATTATATGAAGCTATTTTAATGCAACATGGCCAATCTGTAAAAATTAAAAGGCATCCTGCAAGTTTTGCTGAGGCATAATAAATAAAACCCAAAATAGTTAAGTCTGTTTACATCTGATAAAATGTTGTTAATAAACAACAGCATGGGAAACTAAAAATTTAGCATCTCAGGTAACACTCAACTTTTCTAATTCTAGTACTGCCTATAACCAATAACACATGGAGAAGGAAAAATGAATGTTCAAAAGCAGCAAATGTCCTCTGCATACGAAAAACTTCGTATTTTGTAGCAGAGTTTAACCCAGCATAATGTGAACCCAGCCCAAATAATAATGTATCCTGTCACATTGTGGGAAATTACATGTTCCATTATCTTGGCGACACCAATTGCTATTATAACTATAGGTTGTTGTTTTGAGTGAGAGGTGGCAATATTTAAGCCATCCAAGTGGATATTACAATATACAATGTCCAAACACCCCCACCCCTAGGAGAGACGGGGGGGCGGGGAAAAGAGACAATACAGAATTAAAAGATTACCCAGAATAAATAATAAATGGGCAGTAAGGTAAGTTAAATGAATCTTATAAAACCACAAACATCCAGTGCACACTCTGCTCAATGAAAATCAGTGTGTGTGTAACATTATTTGCTACATCAGACTATTTACCCAATCAGGAATAAAGGCACAAAGTGTAAATATGGGCACAATAGAAATCAGATGAAGTTGAAAACAGTGGTAGTACCAGCCAAGACACTTCTAAACAGCACAAAGAATGGCAACACATCCATTTTATGCAGTTGTGGGGAAGAGAGAATGTATTTTGAATGCCAAAATTAAAATTATTCAATGTTCGTCACAAACTAATTGCAGTTTCCATAGATTTTCAAACCACAGCTTTGATATTTTTCGGGTACTATTTGTTTATAATAATCACCATGTTGGCAGATGTGCTGATAGCATCACCTGAGGTTAGGTTAAAAATCAGTTTCAAGTTGATGGAATCAACATATGTTGACAAGCAGTTGTGCTATGTTTCCTAAACAATCCAAGTGTTATTCGTAAGACAGTGATTGGACACAAGTAAAGTAAGTTATCACATTACTATGACTACATATCACATCGACAAATTTATTGTTACAGCAATTAACTTATTTACCTAAGGACCCCCCCCCCCCCAACATCATGATTTGATAATTATTTCCACTACTGCTACAAAACAAACACTGTCTTCCTGATGTTACCTCAGCGACTACCTGCAACTCGCTGCTGACACACCCTCTTGCATCCCCAACGACCTCATAGCAAGCACTGTAAACATTCGTATTGCTTAACTAAATGCATTGCTTCTTAGCTGTAATATTACACAAGCTCATGATATGATTAGGACATGACAGACTAGCTCCAATTCATTGAAGAGACATGCCATGTGCATGTTTTTCTTTCACCTGCTACTTAAAACTAGTAGCCTAGCACTGTTGTCATAACCCAGGGCAAGGGCTGCCATCACTGTTTCACCAAACACACAAATAGCAGCACTGCCTTTGCTCGTAATTTTCAACCAAAAATCATACTTTTGCCAGTCCCACAAATTACTGACCACAGAATTCTACGATTATTTTCTTTGTTCTACTCCAATTAGGGATAGGCTGAATGCTATCAGCTGATGTACTATCAATGTTGGTAGTTTCAGAACGTGTAAATCTAGTGTGCAACTGCATGCATTACAATTTATCTGCTTTTCACTACGTTTCATGTAGAATAATATATTCATATAAAAATAAATGAATAACAAATGTCACGCCCTATTTCTGATACAGTTCTACAAGTACTTGGTTATCGAAGCAACACTGCTTAATACCTTCCTTTTTATATTTTATTTACACGTTACTGACCTTATGAGAATCATAAATGAAGTGTTGCGTTGCTCCGTTTTTTATCCTCTCTTGGCAGTAAATATTTCATACGATGAGCTATGAAAACAAATTGCAAATGCCGGCTACTCGTCACTCTTTGCAACATACACACTTCCACATTCAGAATAATGCCCTAATTCATTTACTTTTTCGACAAATATGTCATGTAATATCGATTTTATTCTCACAATAATGTAAACTGATCATCTTCCTGCTGAGACATTTGTACTATTTCAATCATTTCCAGGTGCAAACAAACCAACAAATATTTATTTATTTAAAAAAAACTTAGCTTAAACGTTTAGTAATATATATTCCTCTTAAAAATATTTTCGTAAGACTTAACAAATGAGGCACACACAATCCATATATCATCCAATAAAGGGGAAAACGAGAATTTCGTTATAAGTATACACTACAACATCGTTTTCACACTGTTATACCACATTTAATAAATCCCAAAAAAACTGCACTATCTAAAAATTACTTACTTCCGTGACAATTTCCACTTAACAAATCGTTAAATCAGAACCAAACGCACTTCGTATCACCAATACCCAACCGGAAGGAAATGGAAGTCACCCGGCTTGGCGTTACTTCCACGTTAATCAAATGATGTTATTAGGGAAATATATATATTTTTAAATTTCAATACAAGGCTATATTTGTCTCAAAATAATATTTTATTTAAATATCACTATATTTATTCGAGGTAGAAAGTCTATTACATATAATGTCATAAAAAAATACTTCAACGACTTCCTCTATTTCAACAGCGCGATCTCTTGCAAAATTATAAACAATGGGATACCCAGTCATATGAGCGTCATTTCTCGTAGTTCTGAATAGTTTTAGATTTCACTTCTCGTAGCAGTATTTACATTTCATTATTCAGCCAAAGCTGTTAATTTTTTTAATGGTCCAGTAAATGTAATTATTAATTTTCACTGTCAAACTACGAACATATGTACCTTGTTGTAGTTTGACTATTGATTGTTACTTTATGTGTATAAATAACTCGAGTTTGGATTGGTTGGAGATGCTGAAGAGTTGTCAATAAACTGGAATAGAGGCGACCAATTCAGAGTATTCGAAACCACGCCCAGTCGTCGATACTGTTACGCCCACATGAAAGTGAAATTCGATAACAGGCAATAAATAAAACCGAATTTCAAAAGTAGTACAGTTTATTCCATGGTGTGTAAATAATGTTTTTGCTGAATATCTGTCGGTCGGTATTATAACAGTCCTTGATATACAAATTAACAAGAACGATTTAGATATTTATGTTTGATGCCCAGAAGTGTTTCATTATTTTCCACACCAATAAAATGAATACAACCAGTGTACACTCCTCACATATAATCAAAAAGAAATATGTATTGACACACATCTTGGATGATCAATGCACCTTGTTTCCAGAACAGCACCATAATCCAACAGTATGTTGAGTACCTCTATAGCTGATAACTACAGTTGTTACAGATTCAGAGTACACATGTGGCAAAACACATTACATGGCAGAGGAATGCTTTGCTAATAAATTTCACGTCTTTGAGAGGAAAATAAATTATCATTATAAAGCAATATTAAATTAATTCCTTGCTCCATAGACAAAATTCATGGTAAATATTACTGAAACGTGTCAACGGACAAAAATAACCACACTTGCACTGTACAAATACAAATAAAAGAGAATATTTGTATGGATACAAGCTTTCTGTTAATAGTTTTTGTTCTTGGAAATTGACTATCTCTGCTCTTGAATTCCTCTGTTGTACAGAAGAAGTTGTTGTGGTCTTCAGTCCTGAGACTGGTTTGATGCAGCTCTCCATGCTACTCTATCCTATCCTATTCCTGTCAGGAAGGTCGCAGTTCGTAGTAATAGACGGCAAATCATCGAGTAAAACTGAAGTGATATCAGGTGTTCCCCAGGGAAGCGTCCTGGGACCTCTACTGTTCCTGATCTATATAAATGACCTGGGTGACAATCTGAGCAGTTCTCTTAGACTGTTCGCAGATGATGCTGTAATTTACCGTCTAGTAAGGTCATCCGAAGACCAGTATCAGCTGCAAAGCGATTTAGAAAAGATTGCTGTATGGTGTGTCAGGTGGCAGTTGACGCTAAATAACGAAAAGTGTGAGATGATCCACATGAGTTCCAAAAGAACTCCGTTGGAATTCTATTACTCGATAAATAGTACAATTCTCAAGACTGTCAATTCAACTAAGTACCTGGGTGTTAAAATTACGAACAACTTCAGTTGGAAGGACCACATAGATAATATTGTCGGGAAGGCGAGCCAAAGGTTGCGTTTCATTGGCAGGACACTTAGAAGATGCAACAAGTCCACTAAAGAGACAGCTTACACTACACTCGTTCGTCCTCTGTTAGAATATTGCTGCGCGGTGTGGGATCCTTACCAGGTGGGATTGACGGAGGACATCGAGAGGGTGCAAAGAAGGGCAGCTCGTTTTGTATTATCGCGTTATAGAGGAGAGAGTGTGGCAGATATGATACACGAGTTGGGATGGAAGTCATTACAGCATAGACGTTTTTCGTCGCGGCGAGAGCTTTTTACAAAATTTCAGTCACCAACTTTCTCTTCCGAATGCGAAAATATTTTGTTGAGCCCAACCTACATAGGTAGGAATGATCATCAAAATAAAATAAGAGAAATCAGAGCTCAAACAGAAAGGTTTAGGTGTTCGTTTTTCCCACTCGCTGTTCGGGAGTGAAATAGTAGAGAGATAGTATGATTGTGGTTCGATGAACCCTCTGCCAAGCACTTAAATGTGAATTGCAGAGTAGTCATGTAGATGTAGATGTATCCTGTGCAAGCTTCTTCATCTCCCAGTACCTACTGCAACCTACACCCTTCTGAATCTGCTCAGTCTATTCATCTCTTGGTCTCCCTCTACGATTTTTACCCTCCACATTGCCCTCCAATACTAAATTGATGATCCCTTGATGTCTCACAACATGTCCTACCAACCGATCCCATCTTCTAGTCAAGTCGTGCCACAAACTCCTCTTCTCACCAATTCTATTTAATACCTCCACATCATTTATGTGATCTACCCACCTAATCTTCAGCATTCTTCTGTAGCACCACATTCTGAAAGCTTCTATTCTCTTCTTGTCAAAACTATTTATCGTCCATGTTTCACTTCCATACATGGCTACATTCCATACAAATACTTTCAGAAACGACTTCCTTATTTCTCTTCTTCAAAAATGCTTTCCATGCCATTGCCAGTCTACATTTTATATCCTCTCTACTTTGACCATCATCAGTTGTTTTACTTCCCAAATAGCAATACTCCTTTACTACTTTAAGTGTCTCATTTCCTCACCTGATTCCCTCAGCATTACCCGACTTAATTCGACTAGATTCCATTATCTTAGTTTTGCTTTTCTTGACGTTCATCTTACATCCTCCTTTCAAGACACTGTCCATTCCATTCAACTGCTCTTACAAGTCCTTTGCTGTCTCTGATAGAATTACAATGTCATTGGTGAACCTCAAAGTTTTTATTTCTTCTCCATGGATTTTAACACCTATTCCAAATTTTTGTTTTCTTTCCTTTACTGCTTGTTGGCATATAAACTTGTACAATTGTAGTAGGCGTGGGCTTCGTGTCTATCTTGACCACAATAATGCGTTCACTGTGCTGTTTGTAGTAGCTTACCCTCACTCCTACTTTTTAGTTCATTATTAAACCTACTCCTGCATTACCCCTATTTGATTTTGTATTTATAACCCTGTATTCACCCGACCAAAAGTCTTGTTCCTCCTGCCACCGAACTTCACTAATTCCCACTATATCTGACGTTAAGCTATCTATTTCTCTTTTTAAATTTTCTAACCTACCTGTCCAATTAATGGATCTGACATTCCGCAGTCTGATCCGTAGAACGCCAGTTTTCTTTCTCCTGATAACAATGTCCTCTTGAGTAGTGCCCGCCCGGAGATCCAAATGGGGGACTGTTTTAACTCCGGAATATTTTACTCAAGAGGATGCCGTATTCATTTAACCATACAGTAAAGCTGCATGCCCTCGGGAAAATTTATGGCAGTAGTTTCCCATTGCTTTCAGCTGTTTGCAGTACCAGCACAGCAAGGCCGTGTTGGTTAGTGTTATAAGGCCAGATCAGAGATCAGTCAATCATCCAGACTGTTGCCTGTGCAACTATTGAAAAGGCTGCCACCTCTCTTCTGGAGCCACACATTTGTCTGGCCTCTCAGCAGATACCCTTCCGCTGTGGTTGCACCTACGGTAAAGTGCTATGTGTAATATTGAGGCATGCAAGCCTCCCCACCAATGGCAAGGTCCATGGTTCATGGGGGGAGGGGGGGGGGGGAGGAGGGGAAGAAGTTGTTAAGGATAAATATTTTTAAACTACATATGAAAATACTTTTGCTTTCTGACAGGCATTTTATTTCTATGCTTAGGTTGCCAATGAGTTTCCTAGCAGTTATTAGTTTCGTGTTCCACGGATCAAATCATAATGATGTGGAGTAAGTTATTTTTCATTCACATAGCAAATCAATAGTTATGGAGTAAATATAGCTAAATGCCGAAATTATTTATTTATTTATTATTTTTTTAGTTAGTAATTCCTACCCACCGCCTTTTATATATTACAATAACAGAACTTCATCTACAGAATAGAATGAGGTGACAAGGAGAAACTTGTTCAGTTTGTTTTCAAATTTTACTTTGCTGTCTGTCAGACATTTTATGTTACTGGATAAATGACGAAAAATTTCCTTGTAGCATTGTGTATCCCTCTTTGTGCTAAAGGACAACCTTAATGTGGAATAATGGCTGTCATTTTTCCTTCTGATATTGTAATTATTTACGACATTGTTCCTTTAGAACTGTAGTAGATTACCTACAACAAAGTTTGTGAGGGAATAAATATACTACGAAGCAGTAGTTAGAATGCCCAATCCTTAAACAGATGCCTACAAGATGATATTGGTTGAGCACCATATTTTGTGGAATGAAGGCTTTCTTTCTTAAATATAATTTACTCCAGAACATTAATCCATATGACATTACTGAATGAAAATATGCATAACCTGTCAATATAGCGATTTGTCTCTCCCCAGAATTTCTAAGGATTCTACATGCAAATGTCGATGATCTAAGGACCAGGTGAAATTCAGATTCGAAAAGGAATTTCACCTGGTCCTTCTCCAAAACCCAAGCCACCTTCCTGGATGTTGACCTTCATCTTGTTGAAGCTCACATCCACACCTCTGTCCATATCAAACCCACCAACAAACAACAGTACCTTCACTTTGATAGCTGCCATCCATTCCACATCAAACGCTCCCTTCCCTACAGCCTAGGTATTCGTGGCAAACGTATCTGCTCCAGTGACGAATCCCTCAACAATTACACCAATAACCTGACCAGTGCTTTCCTCTCCCGCAACTATCCTGCAGACCTTGTCCATAAACAGATCTCCCGAGCAATACATTCCTCCCCGTCCAACAACAATATTCCTACCCTCAGACCACACAGCAGCATCCCCCTTGTCACCCAATATTATCCTGGCCTCGAATACATCAATAAATTACTCCGCCAGGGATATGACTTTCTCAAGTCAACCCCTGAAATGAGATCATCCCTTGACAAAATTCTCCCCACACCACCCAGAGTTGCCTTTCGTCGTCCCCCTAACCTCCGTAACATTCTTGTTAAACCCTACAATATTCCCAGACTACCTTCCCTACCCAGCGGTTCCTACCCCTGTAACCGACCCCGCTGCAAAACCTGCCCCATGCATCCCCCCCACAACCACCTACTCCAGCCCCGCTACTTGTAAAACATACACAATTCAAGGCAGGGCCATGTGTGAAACTACACATGTCATTTATCAGCTGACATGCCTGCACTGCACAGCCTTTTACATTGGTATGACAACAACTAAACTGGCTGAGCGCATGAACGGACACAGACGAACTGTCCGCCTAGGAGATGTCTAATACCCAGTAGCGGAGCATGCCCTCCAGCATAATTCTAGGGACCTAGGGACCTGCTACACCGTATGTGCCATTTGGCTTCTCCCATCCAACACTAGTCCCTCTGAACTGCGGAGATGGGAACTTGCACTCCAGCACATCCTTTCATCCCGCCATCCTCCTGGACTGAACCTACGTTAAACAACCTCACTCCCATTTACTTTTCAGTCTTCTCCTCTTTTTCTTTCCTGTTTAGCCATTCATGCATCTTTTCATCCTACATCTTTATACTATACACCTCTTTACTTCTGTATGCATCCTCTTTGGTTTGAAGCTGGCACAGTACCTACAGTAGAATATCTTTGGCTTCCCTCTGACAACCATGCCTCCATCCTTGCTACCCTCCCTGTTTTCCTTTCCCTGTTGCTTCATAACCTGGATTGTGAGTAACTAAATCCACTTTCCCTTCTTCCCTTTCTTTCCCCTCTCTCCTCCCTGATGAAGGAACATTTATTCCGAAAGCTAGGAACTTAAATTTTTTGTTGTTTTTTTGTGTTTCTATCGGCTGTACTGAGCTGAGGTAAGTACTGGCCAGCCCCTCTATCTCTTTGTTAGTAATTGTTTCACATCTTTATATGAGATTTTCCATTAATTAGTTACAGGACAAAATTGAGCAGATTACAAACTGGTCCCCTCACACATATTACCAAGCACTACATAAATTTCTCAGCATTGTGAGTTTCTACTGATGACACCTACCCCATGCACCTGAAATTCTACTCCCCATCACAGAAGCTCTAAGGGGGAAAAACTGTATCGGAGAACAGAAAGCTAACATGGACAGCCAAGGTGCAAACTGCATATGACACCATTAAAGCTCATCTAGCCCACACCATCACACCCACATTACCTTCACTGTGTGCTCATCTCATCATTACATAAGACATGAGCGATCAAATTATAGGTACTGTATTACAGAGGAAGTGCCAGGATTGACACTGTCTTTTCCCAAGGAAACTGACAGACTCTCAAAGGAAGTGGTCTGACCATGAACTACTGGCCATGTATGAAGTGATGTGCTACTTCCACAACAATATTGGATGGAGACCACTTACTATCTATACAGATGATCGATCATTAGTTGACACAGTAAAGAATCTGTTTGCCAAAGCCACATCATGCAGATTTAGGCACTTGGACCACATCTCACAGTTCACAACAGACATTCACCATATGCATGGAATAGACAATTTGGTTGCGAACTACCTGTCCTGCATAGTGGCCATGACAACTCAACTGGATTTCGATAACCTTGTGAATGCACATGCAGCAGGTATGGACCTGGAACAATTCTTGTCAGGTGGCAACATGGATTACAACTATGACAATGCCCAGTGCCCAGTGCCTGGAACCGACAAACTAGTTTGGTGCAACATGACAGGAAGGAAATGACCTTTCATTGCTGCCAACAATCACTAAATAATATTCAACTTACTCATAACTTAGCTCATCCCAGAGAGCACCCCATGACGAAACTAGATTCGGAGCATTATGTGTGGCCAAGTATGAAGAGGGATTGTGCCACTTGGACACGAGCATGCATTCCTTGCCAGAGGGCTAAGACAGGACGACATAACCAGCCACTGTTAGGAAGCTTCTCTGTCCTGAAGGGCTGTTTTTGCCACACACATATAGATTTAGTTGGGGCCACTACCTGAATGTAATGGATTTCATTATATCCTATTGGCCATCGACTGAACAACTCAGTGGGTGGAGGCTGCTTCGCTCAGGGACATATCAGCATAGACTGTGGCGAGATCATTCATTGACCTATGGGTAGTGAGATTTGGCTGCCGTGAGTTGCTAACAACTGATCAGGACAGACAATTTGAATCAACCCTGTTTACAGAACTGTGCCACCTCTGCGGCTGCCACTGATTCCATACCACAGCCTATAATCCACAGTCAAATGGCCTAGTGGAACGGTGGCACTACACACTGAAAATAGCACTGATGTGCCATGATAATGAATGGTCAGAGGTCCTATTCTGCTGCTGGGTATCAGAATGGCCCAGAAAGAGGACCTTGATGCCGCGCTAGTGGAGATCCTCTACAGTGAAGTGATTAGACTCTCGGCTGAATTAGTCACACAGACAATGTACAAAGGCAACAAGGCCCTCCAAGACCTCATGTGATGGGTCACAGAATGGATACCAGCATCAGAGTCCCACTGCCATCACACCACACAAAACCCACAGTATTTGTGCACAAAAACATACAGACTTGACTTGCAAGTGCATAATGATACGCACAGATGACATCAAGCCAGTGCTGCACCCAGCTTACAGTGGACTGTATAAAGTACTAAGATGGGGACCCAACACATTTGAAATCATGCTAGCCAGCAAACCCACTACTGTGTCTGTCAATAGACTGAAACCAGCAAGGACTTTTGTGGAACAATACTGCCCTTTGACCTCTTGCCATGACACAACTCCCTTTTCTGTCACAGTCGATGTCAAACACTGCCTTCCAGAAGATATCACATTGTCCCTAAATAACACGATGAATGTAGTATCTGCCACGTATGAAAACCGACAGGTTGGCAAAGCACGCTGCACTGTTATCTATGCTATCCAGGGACAGCTTCTTATATGTGTCAACGCCACACCACAACACAAAAAACAGGACACAGGATCAGCCTACACCCCCACCACAGGATCATGTACAACTGCCAGTGGACGATGTAACAATGGCTCTTCCAGTACAACATACTCAGATGCTATCAACATTGTGAACAGGCAGACCGCTGCACCGACCAAGACATCTAGATGCATACAAGATAGACAGCATCTCCAGAGACGACCTGAACCAAATTGCAACACATCTTGAGCACTCTATGTCTGTTTCAAGAAACAGACCAACATCTGTCGCTGAGAACTTCAGCAAGGGCAGACACATAGTGAATTGATCTTATTTCACTCTGGCTGACACAGCCAGCCACACCAATAGCCACAGGATTCAAAACCAAATACCGGGTGATCAAAAAGTCAGTATAAATTTGAAAACTGAATAAATCATGGAATAATGTAGATAGAGAGGTAAAAATTAACACACATGCTTGGAATGATGTGGGGTTTTATTAGAACCAAAAAAATACAAAAGTTAAAAAAATGTCCGGCAGATGGTGCTTCATCTGATCACAATAGCAATAATTAGCATAACAAATTAATACAAAGCAAAGATGATGTACTTTACACGAAATGCTCAATATGTCCACCATCATTCCTCAACAATGGCTGTAGTTGAGGAATAATGTTGTGAACAACACTGTAAAGCATGTCCAGAGTTATGGTGAGGCATTGGCGTCGGATGTTGTCTTTCAGCATCCCTAGAGATGTCGGTCGATCATGATACACTTGCGACTTCGGGTAACCCCAAGGCCAATAATCACATGGACTGAGGACTGGGGCCTGGGAGGCCAAGCATGACGAAAGTGGCGGTTGAGCACATGATCATCACCAAACGACACACGCAAGAGATCTTTCACGCATCTAACAATTGGGCTGGAGCGCCATCCTGCATAAACATCCTACGTTCCAGCAGATGTTTATCAGCCAGGCTAGGGATGATGTGATTTTATAACATACCGGCGTATCTCTCACCCGTAACGGTAGCAGTTACAAAGCCAGAATCACGCATTTCCTTGAAGAAAAAATGCCCGATAACGGTACATGTGGTAAATCCAATTCATACCGTGACTTTCCCACCATGCAATGGAGTTTCCACAACAGTTCTAGGATTTTCGGTAGCCCAAATTCTGCAGTTGTGGGCGTTGACAGACCCTCGAAGCATGAAATGAGCTATGTCGGTCAACAACACGTTACTCAACCAATCGTCATCTTCCACCATCTCTTGAAGCGCCCACTACGCAATTGCCCTCCGCTTCACTAAATCACCAGGTAACTGTTCATGATGGGGATGGATTTTGTACGGATGGCATCGAAGGCTACGCCTAAGTGCTAACCCAACAGTAGTATTTTGTATGGAATGCCGGTGCAACGTGCAACTGCACGAGCGCTGTCTTCCCCATACATAGACAAAGCCGCTACAGTCTCCATTTCTTCATGAACTGTCTCAGCAGCATTATGCCTTGTGCTCGGTTGGCCACTACAGGGACTATCATCTAAAGAACCCATGGCTTCAAACTTCAAAATCTTTCTCGCCACAGCTGCATTTCTCAATGGGCCATTACCTGTTTGAACCCCTTCCAATGGCGATAGGATCGTAATGCTGAACTAGCACATTCCCCATTTTGATAATACAGCTTCACTAAAAGTGCCTTTTCAGGTAACGTCAACATGCTGTGACTGTTGGTGCATCTGATTCTCTCTCTCATTACAGCTCCTTTTATACACGATTGTCATGCGCAGTCACTGACGTTTTGCGAACTTTTTTTTTTTGTTCTAATAAAACCTCATGTCTTCCAATCTTGTGTGTCAATTTTTACCTCTCTATCTACATTATTCCATGGTTTATTAAGTTTTCAAATTTATACTGACTTTTTGATCACCCGGTACATTGTGAAGACAAAGTACACTGGATATTTCTTCAAAGGTTTTTATAGGTTAAAAATTGAATCAGAAATGTAGATGTGTTGTTGTTGTGGTCTTCAGTCCTGCGACTGGTTTGATGCAGCTCACCATGCTACTCTATCCTGTGCAAGCTTCTTCATCCCCCAGTACCTACTGCAACCTACATCCTTCTGAATCTGCTTAGTGTATTCATCTCTTGGTCTCCCTCTACAATTTTTACCCTCCACGCTGCCCTCCAATACTAAATTGGTGAACCTTTGATGCCTCAGAACATGTCCTACCAACCGATCCCTTCTTCTAGTCAAGTTGTGCCATGAAGTTCTCTTCTCACGAATTCTATCCAATACCTCCTCATTAGTTATGTTATTCTACCCATCTAATCTTCAGCATTCTTCTGCAGCATAACATTTCGAAAGCTTCTATTCTCCTCTTGTCTAAACTATTTATTGTCCATGTTTCAGTTCCATATATGGCTACACAGAATACAAATGCTTTCAGAAACGACTTCGTGACATTTAAATCTATACTCAATGTTAACAAATTTCTCTTCTTCAGAAATGCTTTTCCTTGCCATTGCCAGTCTACATTTTATATCCTCTCTACTTTGACCATCATCAGTTATTTTGCTCCCCAAATAGCAAAACTCCTTTCCTACTTTAAATGTCTCATTTCCTAATCTAATTCCATCAGCATCACCTGATTTAATTTGACTACATTCCATTATTCTCGTTTTGCTTTTGTTGATGTTAATCTTATATCCTCCATTCAAGACACTGTCCATTCTGTTCAACTGCTCTTCCAGGTCTTTTGCTGTCTCTGAATTAAAATGTCATCAGCAAACCTCAAAGTTTTTATTTCTTCTCCATGGATTTTAATTCCTAATCCAAATTTTTCTTTTGTTTCCTTTACTGCTTGCTCAATATACAGATTGAATAACATCGGGCATAGGCTACAACCCTGTCTCACTCCCTTCCCAGCCACTTCTTCCCTTTCATACCCCTCGACTCTTATAACTGCCATCTGGTTTCTGTACAAATTGTAAATAGCCTTTCGCTTCCTGTATTTTACTCCTGCCACCTTCAAAATTTGAAAGAGAGCATTGCAGTCAACATTGTCAAAAGTCTACAAATGCTAGAAACTTAGGTTTACCTTTCCTCAATCTATCTTCTAAGATAAGTTGTAAGATCAGTATCGCCTCATGTGTTCCAATATTTCTACGGAATCCAAACTGATCTTCCCCGAGGTCGGCTTCTACCAGTTTTTCCATTCGTCTGTAAAGAATTTGTGTTAGTATTTTGCAGCCGTGACTTATTAAACTGATAGTTTGGTAATTTTCACACCTGCCAACACCTGCTTTCTTTGGGATTGGAAGTATTATATTCTTCTTGAAGTCTGAGAGTATTTTGTCTGTCACATACGTCTTGCTCACCAGATGGTAGAGTTTTGTCAGGGCTGATTCTCCCAAGGCTATCAGTAGGTCTAATGGAATGTTGTCTACTCCCGGGGTCATGCTTCGACTTTTGTCTTTCAGGTCTCTGTCAAATTCTTCACGCAGTATCATATCTCCCATTTCATCTTCACCTAATCCTCTTTCATTTCCACAATATTGTCCTCAAGTACATTGCCCTTGTATAGACCCCCTATATACTCCTTCCATCTTTCTGCTTTCCTTTCTTTGCTTAGAACTGGGTTTCCATCTGAACTCTTGATGTTCATACAAGTGGTTCTCTGTTCTCCAAAGGTCTCTTTAATTTTCCTGTAGGCTGTATCTACCTTACCCCTAGTGAGATTTGCCTCTACATCCTTACATTTGTCCTCTAGCCATCCTAGCTTAGCCATTTTGCTCTTCCTTTGGATCTCATTTTTGAGACGTTTCTATTCCTTTTTGCCTGCTTCATTTACTGCATTTTTATATTTTCTCCTTTCATCAATTAAATTCAACATTTCTTCTGTTACACAAGGATTTCTACTAGCCCTCGTCTTTTTACCTACTTGATCCCCTGCTGCCTTCACTATTTCATCCCTCAAAGCTACCCATTCTTCTTTTACTGTATTTCTTTCCCCCATTTCTGTCAATTGTTCCCTTATGCTCTCCTTGAAACTCTGTACAACCTCTGGTTTATTCAGTTTATCCAGTATCTCCAGGCCTCTTCCATGTATACAACCTTCTTTCATGGTTCTTGAACCAAGTGTTAGCTATGATTAAGTTATGCTATGTGCAAAGTTCTACCAGGCGGCTTCCTCTTTCATTCCTTATCCCTATTCCCTATTCACCGACTATATTTCCTTCTCTTCCTTTTCTTGCTATCGAATTCCAGTCACCCATGACTATTAAATTTTTGTCTCCCATCACTATCTGAATAATTTCTTATATCTCATCGCACATTTCTTCAATCTCATCATCATCTGCGGAGCTAGTAGGCATATGAACTACTACTGTGGTAAGCGTGGGCTTCGTGTCTATTTTGGCCACAATAATGCTGTTTGCAGTAGCTTACCCGCATTCCTATTTTATTTATTTATTATTAAACCTACTCCCGCATTACCCCTATTTGATTTTGTATTTATAACCCTGTATTCACCTGACCAGAATTGTTGTTCCTCCTGTCACCAAACTTCAGTAATTCCCACTATATCTAATTTTAACCTATCCATTTCCCTTTATAAATATTCTAACCTACCTGCCCAATTAAGGGATCTGACATTCCATGCTCCGATCTGTAGAATGCCAGTTTTCTTTCTCCTGACAATGACATCCTCCTGAGTAGTCCCGAATGGGGGACTATTTTACCTCCAGAATATTTTACCCAAGAGGACGCCATCATCATTCAACCATACAGTAAAGCTGCATGCCCTCGTTAAAATTATGGCTGTAGTTTCCCCTTGCTTTCAGCCGTTTGCTGAACCAGCACAGCAATGCCATTTTGTAGTGTTACAAGGCCAGATCAGTCAATCATGTATGTAGATAGGACAATGACATATGGAGTGTGAAAAGGAACGACGCCTGGTGGTGGTAGCGTTTTAGTAGAAATTGTTTGTGTAAGAATGGAAGCAATGAAAAAGGAACTCCCAAAATTATTTATAGACTGTCAGTAAAGGAAGACAATTGTTCAAACTTGGACATCCTGTAATTGTTTCATATCTGCAATGGCTATAAACCCCTCAGCCTCTTCCCTATAATGCATTAAGCATTCTCTAAAAATAAGAGAATGAATTACCTCCAACTGCATAGAAAATATTCTGAAATTTAATTTAGGAAATAAACTAGATGTTTTTGGTCAAATGGTTGAGCAGAACACAAACAAGATTCTCTATAAATTACATAATCGGTTTTTGTCTGAATTATCATAGGATAAATGGGACTATTAAATTGACCCGTAAGAGTTCTTTTTTTTTGTAAAATAGATAGAAAAATACTTAACTGCTTTAAAGTAATCACAGCAATTAAGGAAAACTAAATTAGTGATTTAAAGGGAGACTGAAATGTATCAAACAGTTGCTGTTAACAATGCAAATGAAGTGCCAAAAAGTTTTTCTGAAAGCCTAGCTACTTTACACATAAAAAATTACATAGGTGTGATATTTAACTGCCAAAATGGTTTCCTTCAGAGTACTAAATTCAGAACATTTCAAGGATATATGACACTAGGAAAACAAATGAGATGCCAATAAGATCATGCTTTTTGTATAAAAGTTGAAAATAGAAATGAAAAATTACAAAAAGTTTTGTGAAAAGATTTGTTTCAAGGTAAGAAATAAAACAGATTAAGGAAATATTTGACATGCCTTAAAATGATGCCCAAAGTCATCTAAAGGAGACAAAGTGTATCAAATGTTTCTCTAATCTGTTTTATTTCTTACTTTTAGACAAACCATATCACAAAGTAATTGATCCTTTTTTTTCAATTTTTTTTTTTTTTTTTAAGAAATGGTTCTGGAACACACATTAACACATTAGTTCTTTTGTAAATATGCAAATGCAGATTTGTTTTACTGAAATGTCCTATAAGCTTGAGGCTATCCTCACTATGGGTTACAGAATGCATATTTGTTTTTCTGAGATGTTTCATAAACTTGAGTGTTGTGACTAGCCGATTTTTCAAAGTGCCACCGCGCAGTTATGCGCATCCTCTACATGCAGTGCTGTCTGCCAGCCATGCAGCAGCAGTGCCACCTAAGTGGACAGCCAGCCAGTGGCCACTAGACTCGGACCCAGTGATGATTGGACTGTTAAAGTGACACACTTCTTACTCTGTTTACTTGATCTGTGACTTTCATGTATTGCGTCACCCTTGAAATATATTTGTTCAACTTGAAGTTATAACAACTAGTGATGAGGTAGTGAATTTTTCTTTTTCATCGTTGGCCCATGTGTTTCCATGGCTACTTTAGAGCAACTACTGCAAGGTCTCATAGAACATCAAATGCTTCTCACAAATGCAATTTATGATTTCATCGTGGCATCAAGTGCGGGCGTCTCTTATCATTGTCTCTGCCTCCTTTTCCTCATTACATTGAGATGGCAGAAGACTGGTCTGATTACAAAAAACGTCTTCGACAACACTTCTTGGCACTTCATGTCACAGACGACCAAACATGTATGTCTCTGTTCCTTTCATGGATTTCACCTCAGATTTATCGGTTGTTGTCACAATTGGCTCCTTTGAAAGATCCTGCATCTTTGTCCTTTGCTGAAATGTGCTCACTTCTGTCTGTCTATTTTCAAAAGCATATGCATGTTGTAGCCACTCGTGTTGCCTTTTATCGTTGTCAAAAACAACCGAATCAATCCTATCCTGCTTGGGCTGCTGAACTTCATGGCCTCAGTAGAAAGTTTCAATTTGTTACTGAAGTTCACAAAGAATCCTACACCGATTCCATGGTACGGGATGCTTTATCCGATCAGCACCCGACAAAGAAGTTAGGCAACGTGCCCTTCAGTTGGCAAATCTGACTCTAGATGTTGTCCTATCCATCGCTCAGTCTTTTGAAATTTCTCACACCACTGGAGCGCAAATAGAGGCATGGGGCGACGTCAGGGAAATACAACCTCCGTGCGCTGTTGATGAAGCATGTGGCGTGTCCCCGCTGGCCGACGTGGCCGCAGTGCACTCCCATGCACAGCCTCGGCCTAACAGTAAACAAACTTCTAAGAAACTGTAGCAAAACCCACAGCAACTTCCTTCATGACCGCGGTGTTTTACAAAACATTCACGACAGATTGTCCACAACATTGGGCCGTGTGTCACAAATGCAAGAAAAAGGGTCATGTGTCATCCGTTTGCAAATCCAACCGCATACATGATGTTCATGAACATGGCGCTGATTTTGATTCTGTGTTTTCTGTCCACTGTACTTCTTCCCTTTCAGGGAAGTTATTCCTCACTGTCCAAATACTTGGTCGAGATGTTTGCATGCAGGTGGATACTGGTTCTGCTGTCACTGTCACCAATTCTCAGACATATCTTCAGTTGGGTTCTCTAATCCTGTCACCTGTCACTAAGCAATTACGGGCTTACAATAAACAGAAGATTTCTCTCTTAGGACAATTTGATGTTGAGGTATGTCACAAATCTGCCGTTCACACTCTTCCCATATTTGTGGTCAACCATAGTAACGCAGAGAATCTTTTTGGTCTTGATGCCTTTCGCGTTTTTGGGTTCTCCATAGATGACTCTGTCAATATCGTCTCTGATGCTATTCCTTATGCTGAAATGGATTCCTTGTTGATGACATTTTCGTCCCTTTGGACGACTTTGAAGCTCATATCACGCTCAAACCCACTGGTCGGCCTAAGTTTTTCAAGCTCGGCCCATTCCCATGGCCCTTCGTGATCAGGTCAAACAGGAGCTGTATCGTCTCACTGCTTCAGGGGTCTTGCTTCCTGTCACTTCCAGTGAGTGATCCTCTCCTGTCATTGTTGTTGCTAAGCCAAATGAAGATATTCATCTCTGTGGCAATTTCAAAGCCACTGTAAATGCTCAATGCCTTATCAACACTCACCCTATGCCTCGACCTGAAAAATTGTTCACTAAACTTGCTGGAGGCCAGTATTTTTCTAAACTTGACCTGTCAGGAGCTTATCATCTACTTCCTCTTGATGCTGCTTCCCGTCAGTTTCTGGTCCTTAACACACTTTTCGGCCTCTATCCATGGTACGGGATGCTTTATCCAATCAGCACCCGACAAAGAAGTTAGGCAACGTGCCCTTCAGTTGGCAAATCTGACTCTAGATGTCGTCCTATCCATCGCTCAATCTCTTGAAATTTCTCACACCACTGGAGCGCAAATAGAGGCATGGGGCAACGTTGGGGAAATACAACCTCCGTGCGCTGTTGATGAAGCATGTGGCGTGTCCCCGCTGGCCGACGTGGCCGCAGTGCACTCCCAAGCGCAGCCTCGGCCTAACGGTAAACAAACTTCTAAGAAACTGTAGCAAAACCCACGGCAACTTCCTTCATGACCGCGGTGTTTTACAAAACATTCACGACAGATTGTCCACAACATTGGGCCGTGTGTCACAAATGCAAGAAAAAGGGTCATGTGTCATCCGTTTGCAAATCCAACCGCATACATGATGTTCATGAACATGGCGCTGATTCTGATTCTGTGTTTTCTGTCCACTGTACTTCTTCCTTTTCAGGGAAGTTATTCCTCACTGTCCAAATACTTGGTTGAGATGTTCGCATGCAGGTGGATACTGGTTCTGCTGTCACTATCACCAGTTCTCAGACATATCTTCAGTTGGGTTCTCTAATCCTGTCACCTGTCACTAGGCAATTACAGGCTTACAATAAATAGAAGATTTCTCTCTTAGGACAATTTGATGTTGAGGTATGTCAGAAATCTGTCATTCACACTCTTCCCATATTTGTGGTCAACCATAGTAACGCAGAGAATCTTTTTGGTCTTGATGCCTTTCGCGTTTTTGGGTTCTCCATAGATGACTCTGTCAATATCGTCTCTGATGCTATTCCTTATGATGAAATGGATTCCTTGTTGATGACATTTTCGTCCCTTTGGACGACTTTGAAGCTCATATCACGCTCAAACCCACTGGTCGGCCTAAGTTTTTCGAGTTCGGCCCATTCCCATGGCCCTTCGTGATCAGGTCAAACAGGAGTTGGATCGTCTCACTGCTTCAGGGGTCTTGCTTCCTGTCACTTCCAGTGAGTGATCCTCTCCTGTCATTGTTGTTGCTAAGCCAAATGAAGATATTCATCTCTGTGGCAATTTCAAAGCCACTGTAAATGCTCAATGCCTTATCAACACTTACCCTATGCCTCGAACTGAAAAATTGTTCACTAAACTTGCTGGAGGCCAGTATTTTTCTAAACTTAACCTGTCAGGAGCTTATCATCTACTTCCTCTTGATGCTGCTTCCCGGCAGTTTCTGGTCCTTAACACATTTTTCGGCCTCTATCAATATCAACGATTGACATTCGGGGTTGCCAGCGCCCCTGCTCTCTTTCACCGATTCTTGCAACAATTATTACTCACTGTCCCTGGGTGTATAAATTACCAGGATGGCATTGTTGTCACTGGCTCCACCACTAAAGAGCATCTTCAGAATCTCTGCACACCTTTTCATGTCTTAGAGACTGCTGGTCTTAAGTGTAATCTTCAGAAATCAAAATTTTTTCAGGCGTCTATAATGTACTTGGGGTTTCAACTCTCTCAGGATGGTATTCGTCTGCCAGGGTTGGCCATTTCGTCTGTCCACTAAGACTTCTGATCCATTGCAGAACTACTACACTTTGCGTTACCGCCTCATGGCTAGGGATGGTGTTATCCTCCTTTCCACCGAAAATGCTTCACCGCGTGTTGTGGTACCTGCGTCTTTGCGTGCTTCGGTCTTGCGCCTCCTTCACCAAGGGCACTGGGGTGTCTCTTGCACAAAATCTCTGGCGCACCGTCATGTGTACTGGCCTGGCATCCACTCTGAAATCACACACATGGTCGCTGCCTGTGGCCCTTGTGTGTCACAGGCTGCCGCCCCAAAGTCATCTTTGTCACCGTGGCCTTCGCCTGAGAAGCTCTGGGAGCGTATTCATGCTGACTTCGCAGGACCTTTTTTAGGTACTTATTGGCTTCTCGTTATTGATGCCTACTCTAACTTTCCTTTCATTGTCCGTTGCACGTCGTCTACCACCGTGGCAACCACCAATGCTCTAGCTCACATTTTCTCTTTGGAAGACCTTCCCTCTACTCTTGTTACTGATAATGCTCCACAATTTGCCTCTTCCGGTTTTGCGGATTTTTGTGCCCGTCATGCCGTCATGCATGTCATGGCCCCACCGTTCCATCCACAGTCAAATGGTGAGGCTGAACGACTGGTCAGCACATTTAAGGCTCAGATGAGGACACTCCTGACTCCTGACTGCTGCTGATGATGTGCTTCTCCAATTTCTGGCTTCTTACCTTTTCACCCCCATGGGTGACCACATCCCGGCTGAGCTCTTACACGACCGACAGCCCTGCATGCTACTTCATCTTCTGCGGCCTTCCACCTCATGGCTGCAGGTGCCTTCACTTGGCCGGTTCACCGCCGGTGACCTTGTATGGGTACGGGGATATGGCAGGCACCCAAAATCGAATCCTGGCCGCTTCTTATGACACCATGGCCGATGCCTGTATGAAATCCAGATGGACAGGGGTGTTGCAGTGTATCATTCGGACCAGCTTTGGCCTCATGTGCTGGCAACGCCTGTTCCAGATGCTGATACACCACCTTCGGCTCTACCTGATGCTCGGGATCCTGGAACCTCTCATTACTCACAATGCAGTCCTCTCACCATCATATCAGTGCCAGCACAAGAACTGACACCAACAGGAGACGTGCCCATGCAGGAACCAGATGACCATCATCTGTCGAAGCAACTCTACTCGCCTCCTTCTCCTACGGACGCGGACACATCGCCCATGTCTCCTGTTATAACAACCGGACTTGCCACACTGGGCAGATTGGTGCACAGGGCCCCAGCAGATTCGACCCCCACGTCTCCTGTCATCTCGACCCGTTATCACCGGGGACACTTCCGTCCCTACAGGAAGCCTCCTCCTCAAGACTTTACGGCCAATCAAACAACATCTATGGATGTTAGCAACTTACAGGCCACCTCCATCAAGACCTGTGCAAAAACTTCAAAGGGGGGAAAAGTGTTGTGACTCGACGATCTTTCAAAGTGTTGCCGCGCAGTTACGCGTGTCCTTTACATGCAGCGCTGTCTGCCATCCATGCAGCAGCAGCGCCACCTAAGCAGCCAGCCAGCCAGCAGCTGCTAGACTCGGACTCAGTGATGATTGGACTGTTAAAGTGATACACATCTTACTCTGTTTACTTGATCTGTGACTTTCATGTATTGCATCATCCTTGAAATATATTTGTTCAACTTGAAGTTATAACATTGAGGACATCCTTACTATGGGTTACAGAGTGACAAAGTATCTAAACTGATTTAATCTAATTAGTGGATCACATTCAACTGATGAATGAAATTACAAACTGGGATAATGAGTATAAATTAATAGTTTGTCTGGAATACAAAGATTTTTGTTAGAAACCTTTTATCTCAATTTCAATAAAATCCAAAACATCATTCCTTGAGCAACAGTACATTGATTCAACCTATGTTATTACACTGAATGGTACACGTGTGTGCTACAGCTCCCATTAGACTCAATCTGGTCAGTAGGAACCTCAGAAATTAGTCAGGCTAACAAAGTTTTATATTACCAGCACCTATAAAGGAAGTTTTCATATTCTTAAACTGGGACAGTTGAGAAGAAGCACAGATTAAGGGGTCATATTAGAGCTACATTGGTTTTGTTGATAGTGTTCTTATGCCTCTATAGCTGATAAACTTAAACAATTTGTGGAAGATGTGATTCTTCAGTTTCTCCTGGCATATTTGTTCACTGAACAGTCCATAAGTGTACTGCTGTTTCATAGTGTCCAATGGGCACAGTGTTTTGGTGATCAGACATTTTGCCATCATAAGGTGCATTGACTAACTGAGCTCGTGAGGGCATGTGGCTGGCTTACATCCCATCCCACAGAAAGCAAGCATTTCCATCCATGGTCTGTACCCATAGCCATGCATCGGCAGTTGCAGAGACACTAGCGTCAGTGTCTGTGTTAGTGTTGATGTAGAAACTCTTCTGCCGTGGTTGTCAGATGATTTTGTTTGCTGAGGGTCTCCTTAATTAATCTCAATGCAGTTTCCCAAGCTTTGCTAATATATAGCCACAATCTTGGTTGATGAGACCAATTCTGGTGCAAATTTCTATGGCCTCTCTAACGACGCTGTCGCAATGTTTGGAAGTCGGTCCATTCAAACTCCATTGCATGATCCTCAGGCAAACAGTGCTCTTCAGCTGCTGACTTGTTGGGATATGTGTTCTCAGCAATGATCTTTGACTGCGCACACAGTCTATCCAATATATATCTTTCCACAGTGACACGGAATCTTGTATAAGTCGACATTCCACAAACTGATCTCATCTCTGACACTTCACAATAATGGTTGTGTTTTGTTGGATGGGCAAAACACAATTTTTACTTAGTGCTCCTTCAATATTCATCAGATTTTTTCCAAATAGTGTACCAGTGAATGGTATAAAGGTAGTGGCTGCCTCTTCCTCCAGAGTTCTGTCCACAGGTTACACTGTTGTGGTGGAGTGGAGAGAGTGCCTAATGTGCCATTCTGGGTACCTATTATTTTGGACTACATTTCTGAGGTCTTCCAGCTCCTGGGGCAGAATCTCTGCATCTGACTTGGTGTGCACCCTGTGTACTAGCGTTTTTAGTACCCCATTCCTCTGGGAAGGTTGGTGGCAGCTGTATGCGTACAAATACAGATCAGTGTGCATTTTCTTCCACCACGCGTGATGGCCCAGGGTGCCACCAGCTCTTCTCTTGACCAAGACATCCAGGAATGGTAATCTTCCTTCTGCTCTGCCAGTGCAACTGATGATGGCAACATGATAGATAAAGATTACAAAATAATAAGTGTTACAGAGAAATAAATATTGCAAAATATATGTTAGCAATAAAAATATTCGGTATCACAAATACAAATTTGGTCATACATTTGCAATTTAGAATACAAGAAATGTTAAACACTGTAGTTCAGGAACCTCAGGCAGGCAGTTACAACCATCCAAGTGGTATGCAAGGCAGTGCTTCATGTAATTTTACAGCTTTGTTATAAAATAATGCTGCAATGCAGCAGTCTGCCACATCGGTAGGCTGGATTGCTACATGCTGTGCACCAATGCTCCACTACTGTAGCCAGCTACAAGGCAGGAAGTGAGCTCCTGTCACATCACAACCTACCAGAGTATGTATAAATGCCCTCTGCTTGGCCACTAGTAGCACATCAAAGTTACATTGGTACTGTGACAGTCTTCGTGCCAACTGTTAGTCAGATGTGTGCAAAGCAGCTATGGCCTTACTGAGCATCTTTGTCAACTGGGTGAAGCTGGTGGTCTCTGAGCTGTCAGATAGCCATGGTGGTTACAGATTTCAAACTAGTTCTACTGAGGTGAGGCCATCCATTGGACAGTGTAGCCTGACACTCCAGCCAGTCTCTAAGGTTCCTGGGTTCGATACAGGACATCTGTACACCCATGCCAGCTGCCTCAGGCTGCATACAGCATTCACACTCAGCAGGTTCATCATGCCTGCTGCAGAGCTGACTGCTGTCTTTATCTATATCTACACTCTGAAAACCACTGTGAACTAATGGCAGAAGGTACATCCTATTTTACCAGTTTTAGGGTTTCTTTCCATTCCATTCACATATGGAGCATGGTGAGAATGATTGTCTGAATGGATCTTTGCATGCTGTAATTATTCTTATCTTCTCCTCATGAACCTCACACGAGTGATATGTAAAAGGTTGTTGTATATTCCAAGAGTCATCATTTAAAGTCAGTTCTTGAAACTTTGTTAGCAGACTTTCTAAAGATTGTTTACATCCACCTTCAAGAGTCTGCAGTTCAGTTTCTTTAGTATCTCTGTGACACTTTCCCATGGATCAAACAAATCTTTGTCCATTTGTGCTGCTCTTTTCTGTATATGTTCAATACCCCTGGTTAGTCCTATTTGGTATAGGTCCCACACACTTGAGCAATATTCTAAAACTGGTGACATGAGTGATTTGTAAACAATCTCCTTTGTAGACTGATTGCACTTCCCCAGTATCCTACCCATAAACTGAATTCGATTAACTGCTTTACCCACAACTGACCCTATGTGATCATTCCATTTCATATTCCCCCCACCCACACCTATGAACCAGGGACCTTGTCATTGATGGAGAGGTTTGCGTGTCTCAGTGATACAGATAGCCATACTGTAGGTGCAACCACATTGGAGGGGTATCTGTTGAGAGGGGAAGGAACCTTTACAGTAGTTACAGACCCCTTAATCAGGCAGGTAGGTTACAGAACTTAAAAAGGGAAATGGATAGGTTAAAGTTAGATATAGTAGCAATTAGTGAAGTTCGGTGGCTTAAGGAACAGGACTTCTGGTCAGGTGAATACAGGGTTATAAATACAAAATCAAAAGGGAGTAATACACGAGTAGGTTCAATAATGAGTAAAAAATAGGACTGTAGATAAGATACTATCATGAACAGCTTAGTGAATGTATTATTGTAGCCAAGATAGACACAAAACCCATACCCACCCAGTAGTACAAGTTTATGAGCCAACTAGCTCTGCAGATGAGGAGGAGATTGAAGAATATATAATGAGATAAAAGAAATTATTCAGATTGTTAAGGGAACAGAAAATTTAATAGTTATGGGGGACTGAAATTTGATAGTAGACCAAGGAAGAGAACAAATGTAGTAGGTGAATATGGACTGGGGGAAGGAATGAAAGACGAAGCCACCTGGTAGAATTTTGCACAGAGAATAATTTAATCATCGGTAACCCCTAGTTTAAGAATCATGAGAGAAGGTTGCATATGTGGAAGAGACCTAGGAACACCGGAAGGTTTCATATTGTTTATGTAATGGTCAGACAGAGAATTAGGAAACAGATTTTAAACTGTAAGGCATTTCCAGGGGCAGATGTGAACTCTGACCATAATTTATTGATTATGAACTGCAGATGAAAACTGAAGAAACTTCAAAAAGGTAGGAATTAATAAGGTGGGATTTAGATAAACTGAAAGAACCAGAGTTTGTAGAGGGTATCAGAGGGAGCATTAGGGAATGACTGACACAAACAGGGGAAAGGAATGCAGTAGAGGAAGAATGGGGAACTTTGAGACATGAAATAGTGAGGGTAGCATAGGATCAAGTAGGTAAAAAGACGAGGGCTATTAGAAACCCCTTGAGTAACACAAGAGATACTGAATTTAATCAATGAAAAAAGAAAACATAAAAATGCAATAAATGAAGTGGGCGAATGGGAGTACAAAAATCTAAAAAATGAAATTGACTGGAAGAGCAAAATGACTAAGCAGGACTGTCTAGAGGACAAATGTAAACATGTAGAAACATGTATCACTATGTGTAAGACAGACAATACTACCTACAGGAAAATTAAGGGGACCACATTGTGGTTCAGGTTGAAAAAAATCAATTTTCGGTTTTCATAATATTTTGATAGATTAAGGTTTTATTTAAGTATTTTGAAAAGGATTTTACTAAAAAAAAAATTTCTTTCGAGCATTTAAAGAGCATTTTCCTACCATGTGTGTTTATGTGCCTCGCCCACTTTTCTGTCACCCACTTTTCTGCATATATAATATATTAGATCTTTGCATCCCCTACATAGCACGTTAGGGAAATTAAAAAAAAATAATAAAAAAAAATAAAAGGAGAGCTTCTGTAAAGTTTGAAAGGTAGGAGACGAGATACTGGCAGAAGTAAAGCTGTGAGTACCGAGCGTGAGTTGTGATTCGGTAGCTCAGATGGTAGAGCACTTGCTCGCGAAAGGCAAAGCTCCCGAGTTCGAGTCTCGGTCGGGCACACAGTTTTAATCTGCCAGGAAGTTTCATATCAGTGCACACTCCACTGCAGAGTGAAAATCTCATTCTGGAAATAAAAGATACTCCCAGTGTGTTGGCTATACTTGGAATGTAGTCGTCGGTATTCTTTTATTTATGCTGTTTGTAAACAACACCCTTTCAAACACGCGGTTGGTTTTGTTCAAGTGTGATTGCGAGTAGTTATTATAGTTACGTTTGCAGTGCTTGTTTATGTGTGTTTTGTTGTGTTTATTGAACGTGACGAAATGTAAAGGCATTTTCAAGAAACGACAGTTTAGAGGAAACAAGTTTAGAAAGATTTTTGTACAAGAGGTTATGTTGACTGGCAACAATGATCCAATTGTAATTTTTTAACAAGTGCAGCGTCAAAGAAGCTGTCACCATTTCAAGAGAGTTACAATGATATATTGATAATTTTTACTTAATATTACACGGAACTGAGGAAGACAGGACTAAAAAAGTTGAAGATGAGTTACAACGAATTTACTGCAAGTGACAAGGGGTGGAGTAACATTATTATAAATTTGAGAATATTATCAGACGTAATTTCTAAATTTGTACAATGTAGAGTGTGTGGTGAGTCACAGAATGTGAAAATTTGTGAGAGAGCCAGTGGGAGAAAAGGCGTAGCAGTTGTTTTGGTTTTAATTTGCACTATATGCTCAGCTGTGATTTCATTTATGAGTTCTTCAAAACCAGATCCAAGTGGCCCTTATGAAATCAATACTAGATTAGTTTATGCCTTACGATCCAGTGGCAAGGGCATGTCTGCAGGCAGAACATTTTGTTCCGAGATGAACATACATCAATTTGATAAACTGACTGCAATATTAGAGAAAACTGTATGTGAGGTCAGTGAGGAAAGCATGAAACTGGCTGCTAGGAAAGCAGTGGAAGAAAATGATGGATGTTTGGATATTGCAGTTGCACTTGATGGAAGTTGGCAGAAAAGAGGACATACTTCTCTGAATGGAGTAGTGACTGCCACAAGTGTAGACACCGGTAAAGTGCTAGATGTGGAGATAATGTCTAAATACTGCAAATGTTGTAAAGTCAATGAACATAAAGAACATGACTGTGTGGCTAATTTTAGAGGAACAAATGGTGGTATGGAAGTTCATGGAATACAACAAATATTTTATCGCTCCATAGAAAGAAGAGGCATACGGTACACCAAATATTTGGACGATGGTGACAATAAGGCATACAACAATGTGGTGAACTCTAAGCCATATGGAGATACCATTATTAACAAAATAGAATGTGCAGGCCATGTTCAAAAACGTTTGGGAACAAGGCTGAGAAAACTAACTGTTGATATGAGAGGAAAACAAGATTAGAAGATGGAAAATTTTTGACCAGACAGGGTCGGTTAACTAAAACTGAAATAGAAAACTTGCAGGTATACTATGGGCAGGCAATTAGGAAAATAAGGAAAATCTGGAGGCTATGAAGAGAGATGTTTGGGCCATATTCTTCCATAAGTCATCTACTGATGATGAGCCATGTCATGGATTGTGTCCATCAGGAGAAAATTCGTGGTGCAAATACAATAGGGCTCAGGCAACTGGAGAATCTTATTCTCACCAGCATTCTCTTCCTGCTGCTGTTATTACAGCAATTAAACCTATTTTCAGAGACTTGTCTCATCCTGACCTCCTTGAAATCTCTGCATGAGCAGACACAGAACCCCGACATGTTTCAACGGCATATTTTGGAACCCTCTTCCTAAAACTATTTGTAGGCATGCATACAATGAAACTAGGAGTTCATGATGCTCTTATTACATTCAATTGTGGTAGTATTGGAAAGTGTTGGGTACTGAAAAAGTTGGGAGTTAATCATGGTGAAAATATGATCTCTGGGCTGCAACATTGCGATAAAATGAGGATAGCCGATGCAGACAGGTCTGCATCTAATATGGCCAAGAAAGCAAGACAAACACCCAGGAAGGTGAAAAAGAAGCTGGAAGACCTGCTAGAGGCCAAAGAAGGGCCATCATATACAGCAGGATAGTTTTAATTGGGTTGACCGAAGCGTCCGATCCCACCCATCGGCTTTGACCTGTGACGTAAGGCTGCTGTGGTGTGTGACGTCACGGTAGCGCAGAATTTAGTTTGTGAGAGTGGCGTGTTTGTAGGTGTTGTTTTGATGGGATCGGTGGTGCTCTGTGGTGGTGTGAGGTGATGTTTTTGGTTTAGTTTGCGAGTGTGGCGTCGTGTGTGAATTTGCTTTTTTTTTTGTCTTTTGTAGGTATTGATATGACTGACAGGGTCAACAGTTTTCGGTTGTCAGCTGTGATGGGGGACAGTGCATTGTCTCTAGTAAAATTTCTTCAACTATTTGGATTTTTGGATGAAGTTGTGACGTGTTCAGTATGTCGTGAAGAAGTGAGGCTTACTTAAAGCTCCAGCGTCTCGGACCAGGGATGGCTGTATGTGGAGATGTCGTAAGGATAACAGGTCAAGGGAAGTGTTCGATCCAAATGTGTGGCTGTGAATGTTGGTATTGGTATCGGGAGATGTTTTTAAGCTATATAGCTCAAGGGAAGTGTTAGGTCCTAATTTATGGGATCAGGAGCTGCTGTTGAGCTATATAGGTCAAGGGAAGTGTCCGATTCCAGGTGATATTGTGTTTAGTGGTGGGGAGTTTTGTGATGTCGGTTCTTTTCGTCGTTTTGCGTGGTTTTGTATGGGGGTGGGTTTCTAAATTTGTTTACATTTAGTTTGTCCCCACCCAAAAAAAACCTATTTCCTGCACTTGTCCCGTTAGTGTAATTAGACTTTTTGTGGAACATGTGTGTTTTTGTTTTTCAATGTATTTTCGTCCTCATAATGTGTATGTAACGACTCTATATGCGCCATATTGGAATCGTGGTTTATGGTCGTTTCCGCCATATTTGTGACGTCACAGCCGCACATTGATCGAACACTTCCCTTGCCCTATATAGCTCAACAGCAGCTCCCGATCCCATAAATTGTGATCGAACAGTTCCCTTGACCTATATAGCTCAAAAACATCTCCCAATACCCACATTCGCAGCCACACATTGGGATCAAACACTTCCCTTGACCTATATAACTCAACAGCAGCTCCTGGTCCCATAAATTAGGCTCAAACACTTCCTTTGACATACATAGCTCAAAAACATCTCCCGATACCAATACCAACATTCACAGCCACACATTGGAATTGAACACTTCCCCTGACCTATATAGCTCAACAGCAGCTCGCGGTCCCTTAAATCAGGATCAAACATTTGGATCATTCCACGTCAAATCAACAAATGAAACCATCGTTTTCAACCTTACCCTCTTGGATTGAAATGAAATTAAGTATGCCTATAGTACTCATAAATAGTACCACACATTAATTTTTTCACATTTTTCTGATGAGAAGTTACTGAGTAATGGACTTTCAAAAATTGAAAAAAATGACAAATTTTTGACTCACGGAACAATGTTGTTTTCTTTATAACTAATGTTCTAATTAAGCTAGAACAATAAAATGTACTTCATTGGAAAGCTCTTTTAAAAAGCTTTTATATGATACCAAACATCTTTAGTTTAGTGTATAGATACACATTGTTTATAAAAGCAACATTGTTGAATTTATTTAATTTTGAAAAACTGTATTTTTAAAATTCTCAACAAAATATATGTGAAAGATACACTTTACATCTACATATTCTGAAAGTTTAAACTTGGGATGAGCATGGGATCACTATCAAAAGCAATTTTATGTTTACCATGATTCTCCAAAAATCACAGTCAGATAGGTGAATTTCTATTATTTGGCTACACATGAAAATATTACAGTGTTAGATTTTGTTACATGGTCCACAAATTGTACTTTTGAAACGAATAACTGCTTCTTAAACTTTAGTGCTAACTATTTATTAATTGCTGTAAAACCACAGGGGGGGGGGGGGGGAGGAAGGAATCTATCTCTCATTTTAAAGATTATATATAAAATGATTCTTTGGTGTTACTATTTGCAATCTCTTCAGTATTTTATCTCTGGTTAATGCTGTCAGCAATTTTCACCTTTTGTTGAAAGTGACCCACACATTCTTTTGTTGGGAGGCAGCTATAGTGAAATTATGTGATTAATTCTGAAATGTGTTTTGAATCTAGCTTGAAGGTACTTTAGTACAAACCTCACAAGAGTCTGTAAGTTTGTATGCCTACAACCAGTTAATGTTTGCATACTATTAACATAATGAAATATTTTTTATAGGAAGTGAAAGAATAGAGAAGTAATATTGGCTGGGGCATACCACTTCAAAACCATTTTTTTAAAATTAGTTTGTTCATTTGAGAAATACAAAATGCCTAAAATTTCAGCTTTGTGCTGTAATCCATTTAATGAAAAGGGACACAATAACCACAAGAAAAACTTACAGCCTGTTTCACAATGGATGATGGCAAGAAAATGTTTCTTAACTTTAAATCAAAAAGTGTGTGACAACTGCCGTAAAAAAATTGCACGAGTGGAAAAATGTGATACGTCTAGCACAGAAAAGGATGATGATCTACTGTCTTCTGTGGTGAAACAAGAAAGTGAAAAAGTTTTATGTGATAGTGACGTACAAGACATTGCAGCAAGTGAGGTCTTAGAAAGGTGGAATGCTTCTTTGCAGTCTGTTGGTGAATCACCAATTAAGAAGAAACAACGGTGTGAAGCAAAATATCCTAAGGAAAAAGTAATTAAATTAACTTCAACAATTCAAAGAAAGGTATTGTTGCTTCCTTCCGAAAAAGAAGAAGAGGTACATGATCATGCAGAATCTAAGATGATCAGTCAGGTGAAAGATAAATTTCGTACATGTACATCTCGAAGTAAACAGATGGAAATTCTTACCATTTTACCTAAAAGCTGGAGTGTTAAGAAGCTTCAAGATGAATTTAATGTAACAAATTGCATGGCTTGAAGAGTAAAAGATTTGGTGAAGGCCTTTGGAATTTTGTCTTCACCAAACCCAAAACCTGGCAAGACTCTTGATCAAACAACTGCTGATTTTGTTAGAAACTTTTATTGTTCTGATGAGATAAGCAGGGCAGTGCCAGGTAAAAAAGATTTTGTGCTTGTGAGAGCCAATGGAGAAAAACTGCAAGTACAAAAACAGCTAGTTTTAAGTAATTTGAAAGAAATTTACACAAACTTTAAAGTCAACCATCCAGAGCTCCACATTGGATTTTCGAAGTTTGCAGACCTACATCCCAAAAATTGTGTTTTAGCTGGAAGTAGTGGTACACATAGTGTCTGTGTGTGTACTACCCATCAAAACTTCAAACTGATGCTGTCTGGATGTAACATTCCTCAGCTGACAAAGGATGAAGATAATCCAATAAAAACTTACAAAGAGTGCATTGCAAGAGTTGTAATCCACCGTTACCTGTTTGTCATTTTGGTGAACGTAAATTCTGCCCTGGCCCAGAAACATTTAAGACATATTTACAAGATTTGTTGAATACTAACAATATTGATAATGTAACTTATGAGCAATGGGTTTCCGTTGATCAGTCATCTCTAGAAACAATCATAAAATCGTCTGACAACTTTTTTATTCTTTTTTTTTTTAATTAAAATCGCTTGCACAACATTCATTTGTTGCTAGTCAACAATCAACCTTCCAAGAGAGACTAAAAAATGAACTTAAAGAAGGTGAGGTCTTAACTATCTGTGACTTTTCTGAGAATTACTCCTTTGTCATCCAGGATGAAGTTCAAGGCTATCACTGGACAAACATGCAAGCAACGATTCATCCCATTGTTGCTTATTACAAGGATGGGAACAAACTCGAGCACACAAGTCTTGTAATCATATCAGAATGCCTAACGCATGACACTATTGCTGTGCATTTGTTCCAATCGTACTTGATGGACTTCCTGACTGTTAAATTCGGTAGAAAACCAAGAAAAATATATTATTCCTCTGATGGAGCAGCAGGTCATTATAAAAATAGGAAGAACTTTACCAACCTGTGCCATCATGAAGAAGATTTCCCAACAGAAGCTGAATGGCATTTTTCGGCCACCTCACATGGGAAGGGAGCTAGTGATGGTGTTGGTGGAACAGTTAAATGACTTTCAGCTCAAGCAAGTCTGCAAATGCCATACAGTGATCAAATAATGACACTAAAACAACTTTATATGTTTGCCAAGGATAACAGAGAAGGAATGAACTTCAAGTATGCTACTAAAGAAGATCTCAAAAATGAAGAAATGAAACTTGTGGAGAGATCTGAGAAATGCTGCAAAATTGCAGGGACACAAAAACTTCACACTTTTATTCCTTTTAGCAAGGACAAAATAATAACAAAAGTGTATTCAAACTCTGTTGATAGTAAAACTGAACTGGTGACAGTTTCTGACAGTGATACAATACTGTTCAAAGACATAAAAGGATATGTTGCTTGTCATTATAATGGACACTGGTGGTTAACCTGTGTACTTGAAAAAAATCAGGAGCAGGATGAAATCACGGTTAGTTTCTTACATCCACATGAACCATTACCATCTTTTACATTTCCGAGTCATCCAGACATTCTTTCCATAAGCAGTAGGGAAGTAGTGCCAACCGTGAACCCTGAAACTGCTACAGGGCGAACATATAAGTTATCCAGTGCAGAAATGTAGATGTGCAACTGACTGATTAGTTCGAAGTATGAAGAAGTGCACTAATAGTACGCCTATTTGTAAATAATAGTAATTACTAACTGAATTTAGGTATGATCTCAGGTATTTATTTTTCTGTGATTATTTATTTATTTTAAGTTTTCATTTTGTATTTATTAATTACAGAAGCATAAAACATGTGTTCTTTTCTCAGTTATAAGTTATTTTTAATTTCCACTTTTTACAACAACATACAGCTGGTGAGAAGTAGGCCTAATATCTAAAATAACTTACTTGTTAGGAATTTTTAAAGCACCACCCTCAATGTAAAATTGCTTTTCATAGTGATCCCATGCTCATCCCAAGTTTAAACTTTCAGAATTCAGAATATGTAGATGTAAAGTGTATCTTCCACATATATTTTGTTGAGAATTTTAAAAATACAGTTTTTCAAAATTCAACAAATTCAGCAATGTTGCTTTTATAAACAATGTGTATCTATACATTAAACTAATGATGTTTGGTATCATATAAAAGCTCTTTAAAATAGCTTTCCAATGAAGTAAATTTTATTGTTCTAGCTTAATTAGAACACGAGTTGTAAAGAAAACAACATTGTTCTGCGAGTCAAAAATTTGTCATCTTTTCAATTTTTGTAAGGCCATTACTCGGTAACTTTTCGTCAGAAAAATGTGAAAAAATTAATTTGTGTCATGATTTAGGAGTAGTATATGCATACTTAATTTCAATAAAATCTGAGAGGGTCAGGTTGTAGCACTTGTTGATTTGACATGGAATTGCCCATTTCCCTTAACCTATATAGCTCAAAAACATCTCCCAGTAACAATATTCACAGCCACACATTGCAATAAAGCACTTCCCTCAATCCCAACATGCAACACATTCACTAAAAACAAAAAAATAAAAACTTACCACAAAAAAGTTCCGGCACCACACACACACACACACACACACACACACACACAAACCAATGAAAAATACTCAACGAAAAGAAAGATCCGACCTACTTATACCTCACCCCCCCCCCCCTCCCCCAACCAACCCACATCCCCCCTCACCCCAAAATAAGAAACCCACAAACAAAAACCAAATGCAACATAAAAAAATCTTAATCACACACTACAACTCAACAAAATAGATACTCCACAACTAAAACACAAACCAGCACCCACCCCCGACACCTCACAAACACTTTAACATGAAATAAACCACCCACCCCACCCTGAGCCGCAGATACCCACCCAAACCTCCCTCACTAATCACTTTTGGCCTATACATTTTACTAATAGCCCTTAAAAAAATCCCAAAAAACACAATAGGGACACTCTTCTGCCAACAGTACTCATCTAAATGAGACTGAATGTTGGATGAGCGCTCTCTCCCTCCCAAGAACTGACTTAACAGCCCCCCCCCCAATCCCCTCTATCCCTCTATTGTATTTGTGCAAGCCCCTGTCTCATAATTTTTGAACTCTAAGCTATGGTTAATGACTAAATGATTAAAACTGCTCTCGCCCAACCCCCTATATGAAGAAAATGCATCTGAAACTACTGTGGACTCCGGTTCTATGTACTCCTCAATTAACCCCACTAATTCCACCTTAGACCTCCCTTTCACAACCCTAAAAACACATTCAGAACACTCCCCCCCCCCCTCCCCCGGAACAACAGCCCCCCACACCCAGACACCAACCACAGACTTACCCCTCCCATACTTCCTTTTCCCAAACTGTGACTCATCCACCTCCACAACAACCCCATGCCCCCCAACTTACCCCTGTACTTAATAAACTCAGAACACACTTCACGCCAAAAAGAAAACCAATCAAGCAAACTCGTTTCACTCACACCAGTCTCATGTGCGCAAAAACTATGTGGGGATCTATAACAAAAATAATAATTCACCAGAACAATCTCGCACATGCCCAACCTAGACTTCTTGAACCGGGAACCACAGCATATGGAATGCAAAATGTCATCCTTTTGACAGCGCCACATATAACCGTCCCTGATCCGAGACACCGGAACTTGAGCCAAATTCATTTCTTTGCCACAAATAGAGCACTTCACGATCTCGGCAATTAAACCAAACAGCTGCAAAAACTTTACCAGTTCCAAAGCGGTGTTTCCCATCATTTCCCGCAGATGCGCTCTATTAATTTTATCCTTCATATCCATTCCTGAACAAAAACAACAACCGATTAATTTACTAAAATTACCACATGACCTACAGTGAACAACACTAAATTAACCTTCACACAAAACCACTAAATCGTCAACTCACTGAAACGAATTCCACTACAAACACAACCAACACTTGAACAATACTGTATAATGAGCAAGACCAAACTGAGCCCATTACACCACACAAACAAAAGCCCTGAACATACCACAACATGATGAGTATCATGTCGTTTTTGGAAACCCAGACTCTACTCTGTAGGAATCAACATGGATTTCGGAAACTGCGATCGTGTGAGACCCAACTCGCTTTATTTGTTCATGAGACCCAGAAAATATTAGATACAGGCTCCCAGGTAGATGCTATTTTTCTTGATTTTCGGAAGCCGTTTGATACAGTTCCGCACTGTCATCTGATAAACAAAGTAAGAGCCTATGGAATATCAGACCAGCTGTGTGGCTGGATTGAAGAGTTTTTAGCAAACAGAACACAGCATGTTGTTATCAATGGAGAGACGTCTACAGACATTAAAGTAACCTCTGGTGTGCCACAGGGGAGTGTTATGGGACCATTGCTTTTCGCAATATATATAAATGACCTAGTAGATAATGTCAGAAGTTCCATGCGGTTTTTTGCGGATGATGCTGTAGTATACAGAGAAGTTGCAGCATTAGAAAATTGTAGCGAAATGCAGGAAGATCTGCAGCGGATAGGCACTTAGTGCAGGGAGTGGCAACTGACCCTTAACATAGACAAATGTAATGTATTGTGAATATATAGAAAGAAGGATCCTTTATTGTATGATTAGATGATAGCGGAACAAATACTGGTAGCAGTTACTTCTGCAAAATATCTGGGAGTATGCATGTGAAACAATTTGAAGTGGAATGATCATATAAAATTAATTGTTGGTAAGGCGGGTACCAGGTTGAGATTCATTGGGAGAGTCCTTAGAAAATGTAGCCCATCAACAAAGGAGGTGGCTTACAAAACACTCATTCGACCTATACTTGAGTATTGCTCATCAGTGTGGGATCTGTACCAGATCGGGTAGACGGAGGAGATAGAGAAGATCCAAAGAAGAGCGGCGCGTTTCGTCACAGGGTTATTTGGTAACCGTGATAGCGTTATGGAGATGTTTAGTACACTCAAGTGGCAGACTATGCAAGAGAGGCACTCTGCATCGCGGTGTAGCTTGCTCGCCAGGTTTCGAGGGGGGACGTTTCTGGATGAGGTATCGAATATATTGCTTCCCCCTACTTATACCTCTAGAGGAGATCATGAATGTAAAATTAGAGAGATTTGAGCGTGCACTGAGGCTTTCAGACAGTCATTCTTCCTGCGAACCATAAGCGACTGTAACAGAAAAGGGAGGTAATGACAGTGGGACGTAAAGTGCCCTCCGCCACACACCATTGGGTGGCTTGCGGAGTATAAATGTAGATGTAGATGTAGATGTAGATGATGACATCTACAAACACACCACACTCACAAACCAAACTCCGCGCCGTCATGGCGTCGCACACAACAACAACCTGACGTCACGGGTCAAAACTGACGTGTGGGATCGTATGCTTCTGTCGACCCCATTCATTAATGTTCCCCCACTAGGAAGCTCACAAAAACATATTTTCTGCAGAAAAAACTTAATATTTTTTGTTAATAAATTTAAAAAAGTATTTCTTAAAAACTATAAAATGGATAAAGTAGATTTTAGTACTGTTGACTCTGTTAGGATCATGTAATGTACAGTAAAAATATTAAGGTCCTGCATCAAATAGTTTTTTTTTCAGAATTTGGTCAAATGCTTGCCTAAATTAACCTGGGTTAGATAGGCAGGGTGTGGTCCCTTTAAAGAGACCTTTGGAAAAAAGACAATTATCTGTATGAATATCAAGAGCTCAGATGCGAAACCAGTCCTAAGAAGAGAAGGGAAAGCAGAAAGGTGAAAGGTTTATAAAAAGGGTCAGTAGAGGGGAGATGTACTTGAGGGCAATGTTATGGAAATGAAAGAGAACATAGAGGAAGATGAGAAGAGAGATATGATAGTGTGTGAAGAATTTCACAAAGGACTTAAGTCAAAACAAGGCCCCGGGAGTAGACAACATTCTGTTAGAGCTGGAGGTAGCCTTGGGAGAGCCAACCATGACAAAACTCTTCCATATGGTGAGCAAGATGTATATGATAGGTTAAATATCCTCAGACTTCGAGATGAGTGTGTTGTTGTTGTTGTTGTTGTGTGGTCTTCAGTCCAGAGACTGGTTTAATGCTGCTCTGTCCTGTATAAACCTCTTCATCTCTGAGTAACTACTGCAACCTACATCCTTCTGAATCTGCTTAATGTATTCATCTATTGGTCCCCCTCTATGATTTTTACCCTCCACACGTGACTCCAGTACTAAATTGGTGAGTCCCTTATACCTCAAAATGTGTCCTACCAAACAATCTCTTCTTCTAGTCAAGTTGTGCCACAAATTTTTCTTCTCTCCAGTTAGTAGTGTGATCTACCCATCTAATCTGCAGCATTCTTCTGTAGCACTGTATTTCAAAAGCTTCTATTATCTTCTTGTCTAAACTATTTGTCATTCATGTTTCACTTCCATTCATAGCTACACTCCACACAAATACTTTCAGAAATGATTTCCTGACACTTAAAACTATTCTTGATGTTAACAAATTTCTCTTGTTCAGAAACAATTTTCTTGCCTTTGCCAGTCTACTTTAAGTATTTCATTCCCTAATCTAATTCCCTCAGCATTGCCTGATTTAACTCAACTGCATTCCATTATCCTCGTTTTGCTTTTGTTGATGTTCATCTTATATCCTCCTATGACGACATTGTCCATTCTCTTCAACTGCTCTTCCAGGTTCTTTACTGTCTCTGACAGAATTACAGTGTCATCGGCAAACCTCAAAGTTTTAATTTCTCCTCCCTCCTGGATCTTAATTCCTACCCCAAATGTTTTTGTTGCTTGCTCAATATACAAATTGAATAACATCAGCGATAGGCTGGAATCCTGTCGCACTCATTCCCAATCACTGCTTCTCTTTCGGGCCCCGTGACTCTTATAACTACCATTTGGTATCTGTACAAATTGTAAATAGCCTTTTTCTCCCTGTATTTTACCCCTGCCATCTTCAGGATTTGAAAGAGAATATTCCCTTCAACATTGTCAAAACTTTCTCTAAGTCTACAGATGCTACAAATGTAGGTTTGGCTTTTCTTAACCTATCTTGCAGGAAAAGTCATAGTGTCAGCATTGCCTTTCATGTTCCAACATTTCTACAAAATCCAAACTGATCTTCCCTGAGATCAGCTTCAACCAGTTTTTCAATTCATCTGTAAAGAATTCGTGTTAGTATTTGTATTTTGCAACTGTAAATTATTAAACTGATAGTTTTGTAATTTTCACACCAGTCAACATCTGCTTTCTTTGAGATTGCAATTATTATATTCTTCTTGAAGTGTGAGGGTATTTTGCCTGTCTCATACATCTTGCTCACCAAATGGAATGCTGGCTCACCCAACGCTATCAGTAGTTCTAATGGAATGTTGTCTACTCCTGGGGCCTTGTTTCAACTTAGGTCTTCCAGTGCTCAGTCAAGTTTTTCACACAGTATCATATCTCCCATGTCATCTTCATCTACATCCCCTTCCATTTCCACGAAACTGCCCTCGAGACAACTTCCCTGTATAGTCCTCTATATATTCGTTCCACCTTTCTGTTTTCTCTTGTTTGCTTAGGACTGCTTTCCCATCTGAGCTCTTGATAGGCATACAGGTGGTTCTCGTTTCTCTGAATGTCTCTTTAATTTTCCTGTAGGTAATATCCGTCTTACCCCTCGTGATATATGCTTCTACATGTTTACATTTGTCCTCTAGCCAGTCCTGCTTAGTTACTTTGCTCTTCCAATCAATTTCATTTTTTAGAAGTTTGTATTCTCTTTCTAACACTTCATTTTTTGCATTTTTATGTTTTCTTCTATCATTGATTAAATTCAGTATCTCTTGAGTTACCCAAGGGTTTCTACTAGCCCTCGTCTTTTTACCTACTTGGTCCTCTGCTGCCATCAATAATTCATTTCTCAAAGCTACCTATTCTTTACCTACTGTATTTTTCCCCCTGTTCTTGTCAATCATTCCCTAATACTCCCCCTTAAACCCTCTACAAGTTCTGGTTCTTTCAGTTTAGCCAGGTCCCATCTACTTAAATTCCTACCTATTTTGCAATTTCTTCAGTTTTAATCTACAGTTCATAACTAATAAATTGTGGTCAGAGTTCACATCTGCCTCAGTTTTAAATCTGGTTCCCAAATCTCAGTCTAACCATTATAGAAACAACCTGAAACCTTCTGGTGTCCCCAGTTCTCTTCCATGTATACTACCTTCTTTCATGTATCTTTAACCAAGTGTTAGCTATGATGGAGTTGTGCTCTGTGCAAAATTCTACCAGGTGGCTTCGTCTTTCATTCCTTACCCTTGGTTCGTATTCACCCACTACTTTTGCTTCTCTTCCTTTTCCCACTGTCAAATTCCAGTCCCCCATGACTATTAAATTTTCATCTCGCTTAACTACCTGAATAATTTCTTTTATCACATCATATATTTCTTCAATCTTTCATCAACTGCGTAACTAGTTGGCATATAAACTCGTGCTACTGTGCCAAGCAAGGGCTTTGCTTCTATCTTGGCTACAACAATGCATTCACTATGCTGTTTTAGTAGCTTATCCATGGTCCTATTTTTTTATTCATTATTAAACCTATTCCTGTATTACCCATATTTGATTTTATATTTATAAACCTCTGTTCACCTAACTAGAATTCTTGTTCCTCCTGCCACCAGACTCCACTAGTTCCCACTATATGTAACTTTAACCTATCCATTTCCCTGTTTGATTTTCTAACCTACCTGCCCAATTAAGGGATCTGATATTCCACATTCCAATTTGTAGGACGCCAGTTTTGTTCTCCTGATAATAACGTCCTCCTGAGTGGTCCCTGCCGGAATATCCAAATGGGGAACTATTTTATCTCTGGAATATTTTATCCAAGAGGACACCATCAACATATAACCATAGAGTAAAGCCACATGCTCTCAGGAAAAATTACAGCTGTAGTTTACCCTTGCTTTCAGTCATTCGCGATAACTCCAGAGCAAGGTCGCTTTGGTTGATGTAACTAGGACAGATCAGTCTATCATCCAGTCTATTGCCCATGGAATTACTGAAAAGGCTCCTACATTTGTCTGGTCTCTCAACAGACACCCCTCCATTGTGGTTGCACCTACAAATGGCTATCTGTATCACTGAGGCACGCAAGCCTCCACACCAATGGCAAGGGGCTCATGGTTCATGGGTGGGGGGGAGAAGAATATGTTGTTGTAGTTGTGGTCTTCAGTCCTGAGACTGGTTTGATGCAGCTCTCCATGCTACTCTATCCTGTGCAAGCTTCTTCATCTCCCAGTACCTACTGCAACTTATATCCTTCTGAATCTGCTTAGTGTAGACATCTCTTGGTCTCCCTCTACGATTTTTACCCTCCACGCTGCCTTCCAATACTACATTGGTGATCCCTTGATGCCTCAGAACATGGCCTACCAACCGATCCCTTCTTCTGGTCAAGTTGTGCCACAAACTTCTCTTCTCCCCAATCCTATTCAATACTTCCTCATTAGTTATGTGATCTATCCATCTAATCTTCAGCATTCTTCTGTAGCACCACATTTCGAAAGCTTCTATTCTCTTCTTGTCCAAACTATTTATCGTCCATGTTTCACTTCCATACATGGCTACACTCCATACAAATACTTTCAGAAATGTCTTCCTGACACTTAAATCAATACTCGGTGTTAACAAATTTATCTTCTTCAGAAACGCTTTCCTAGCCATTGCCAGTCTACATTTTATATCCTCTCTACTTTGACCATCATCAGTTATTTTGCTCCCCTAATAGCAAAAATCCTTTACCACTTTAAGTGTCTGTTTTCCTAATCTAATTCCCTCAGCATCACCCGACTTAATTCAACTACATTCCATTATCTTTGTTTTGCTTTTGTTGATGTTCATCTTATATCCTCCTTTCAAGACACTGTCCGAATGGACAGTGTCCAAATGGACAGTGTCTTGAAAGGAGGATATAAGATGAACATCAACAAAAGCAAAACAAAGATAATGGAATGTAGTTGAATTAAGTTGGGTGATGGTGCTCTTCCAGGTCCTTTGCTGTCTCTGACAGAATTACAATGTCATCGGTGAACCTCAAAGTTTTTATTTCTTCTCTGTGGATTTTAATACCTACTCTGAATTTTTCTTTTGTTTCCTTTACTGCTTGCTCAATATGCAGATTGAATAACATCGGGGAGAGGCTACAACCCTGTCTCACACCACTGCTTCCCTTTCATGTCCCTCGACTCTATTAACTGCCATCTGGTTTCTGTACAAATTGTAAATAGCCTTACGCTCCCTGTATTTAACACTGACATCTTCAGGATTTGGAAGACAGTATTCCAGTCAACATTGTCAAAAGATTTCTCTAAGTCTACAAATGCTAGAAACGTAGGTTTTCCCTTCCTTAATCTAGCTTCTAAGGTAAGTCGTAGGGTCAGTATTGCCTCACGTGTCCAACATTTCTACGGAATCCAAACTGATCTTTGCCGAGGTTGGCCTCTACCAGTTTTTCCATTCGTCTGTAAAGAATTCCTGTTAGTATTTTGCAGCTGTGACTTATTAAACTGATAGTTCGGTAATTTTCACATCTGTCAACACCTGCTTTTTTTGGGATTGGAATTATTATATTCTTCTTGGAGTCTGAGGGTATTTCGCCTGTCTCATACATCTTGCTCACCAGATGGTAGAGTTTTGTCATGACTGGCTCTCCCAAGGCTGTCAGTAGTTCCAATGGGATGTTGTCTATTCCGCGGGGCTTTTTTCGACTAAGGTCTTTCAGTGCTCTGTCAAACTGTTCATGCAGTATCGTATCTCCCATTTCATCTTCATCTAAATCCTCTTCCATTTCTATAATATTTTCCTCAAGTACATCGCCCTTGTATAGACCCTCTATGTACTCCCCCCATCTTTGTGCTTTCCCTTCTTTGCTCTAACTGGGTTTTCATCTGAGCTCTTGATGTTCATACAAGTGGTTCTCTTATTTATAAAGGTCTCTTTAATTTTCCTGTAGGCAGTATCTATCTTACCCCTAGTGAGATAAGCCTCTACATCCTTACATTTGTCCTCTAGCCATCCCTGCTTAGCCGTTTTGCACTTCCTGTCGATCTCATTTTTGAGACGTCTGTATTCCTTTTTGCCTGCTTCATTTACTGCATTTTTATATTTTCTCCTTTCATCAATTAAATTAAATATTTCTTCTGTTACCCAAGGATTTCAACTAGCCCTCGTCTTTTTATCTACTTGATCCTATGCTGCCTTCACTACTTCATCCCTCAAAGCTACCCATTCTTCTTCTACTGTATTTCTTTCCCCCCATTCCTGTCAATTGCTCCCTTATGCTCTCCCTGAAACTCTGTACAGCCTCTGTTTCTTTTAGTTTATCCATGTCCCATCTCCTTAAATTCCCACCTTTTTGCAGTTTCTTCAGTTTTAATCTACAGGTCATAACCAATAGATTGTGGTCAGAGTCCACATCTGCCCCTGGAAATGTCTTACAATTTAAAACCTGGTTCCTAAATCTCTGTCTATCTGAAACCCGTCAGAATATAATAATCCCAATTCCAAATATAGCAGGTGTTGACAGGTGTGAAAATTACTGGACTGAGCATAATAAATCACAGCTACAAAATGATAACATGAACCCTTTGCAGTAGAATGGATAAACTGGTACAAGCTTGTAATGGGACACTCTCCTCCCAACATTATTTTTCTTATTATATTTTAAAATATATAATAGAGGGAAACATTCCACATGGGAAAAATATATCTAAAAACAAAGATGATGTGACTTACCAAACAGAAGGGCTGGCAGGTCGATAGACACACAAACAAACACAATCATACACACAAAATTCAAGCTTTCGCAACCAACGGCTGCTTCTTCAGGAAAGACGGAAGGAGAGGGAAAGACGAAAGGATGTGGGTTTTAAGGGAGAGTCATTCCAATTCCGGGAGTGGAAAAACTTACCTTAGGGGGAAAAAAGGACAGGTGTATACTCGCACACACACACACATATCCATCCGCACATACACAGACACAGGCAGCTTTTAAAAAATAAAAATAAAAAATAAATAATTTAAAAAAAATTAATACAAAGCAGTCCCTCAGCCACATACTCCCGATGATCAAGTACCACAGTCGTGGAACCCTTGTCCGCCGGAAGAATGACGTTGGATCGGTCAGCCTTCAGATCACGGATAGCTTGGGCTTCAGCAATGGTGATGTTGGGAGTAGGATTAAGGTTTTTTAAGAAGGATTGAGAGGCAAGGCTGGAAGTCAAAAATTCCTGGAAGGTTTGGAGAGGGTGATTTTGAGGAAGAGGAGGTGGGTCCCACTGTGACGGAGGACGGAACTGTTCCAGGCAGGGTTCAATTTGGATAGTGTCTTCAGGAGTTGGATCATTAGGAGTAGGATTTGGATCATTTCTCTTCATGACAAAGTGATATTTCCAGCAGAGAGTATGAGTGTAGGACAGTAAATCTTTGACAAGGGCTGTTTGGTTGAATCTGGGAGTGGGGCTGAAGGTGAGGCCTTTGGATAGGACAGAGGTTTCGGATTGGGAGAGAGGTTTGGAGGAAAGGTTAACTACTGAATTATGGTTTTGTGGTTCCAGATTGTGTTGATTGGAATTTTGAGGTTTTGCAGGGAGTGGAGCTGGAAATGGGAAATTGAGTAGATGGGAGAGACTGGGTTTGTGTGCAATGAGAGGAGGTTGAGGTTTGCTGGAAAGGTTGTGAAGGGTGAGTGAGTTGCCTTTCCGGAGGTGGGAAACCAGGAGATTAGATAGTTTTTTGAGGTGGAGGGTGGCATGCTCTTCTAATTTGTGGTTGGCCTGTAGGAGGATGCTCTGAACAGCCGGTGTGGATATGGGAGAGGAAAGATTGAGGACTTTTATTAAGGATAGGAGTTGACGGGTGTGTTCATTGGCTGAGTTGATGTGTAGGTGAAGGATTAGGTGGCTGAGGGCAATGGATTGTTCAGTTTGGAACTGGTATAGGGACTGATGGAAAGAAGGGTTGCAGCCAGAGATGGTAACTTTAAGTGTGAGGCCTTTGGGGGTATACCAAATGTCAGACAAGCCTGAGAAAATAAAATATGAGAGCGTAATCTGGCTAGGGCGAAGGCATGTTTGCGGAGGGAATGTAAATAAAACTTAATGGGGTCATTGTGGGGGTGTTGTGAGGGTGACATGGTATTAGAAGGTGGAAAGTGTAACATGAGGCTGAAATGAAAATGAAAATAAAAATATATGGGGAGAGATAAAGGTGAACTAGAAAGCAATTGGAGATCTGGTGTGAAAAAAGGCGAAAAAGTGTTGGTTAAAGCTGGGCTACATTGATCCTGTGGTGAACTTGGGTTGGTAGACAATGACGTGCATAAAGGTTAAGTGGTTGTGTTGCCGCCAAAACACGTTAAAAGATGGAGAAATTCGGGAAAATTTCGAAAAAACTATGTATATGTATTTAAAGGAGTGGTTTTGTGGTGGCAGATTAAGAAAATGAGGCGAACAATTGTCTGACGAAGAAATAATGACGTTAAAACCTGTGGGAAGCGGCTAAAAATGATCAGTGACGTGGGAAAAAAGAAAATGGAAATAAAGCAAAAGTTATTAGAACTAGCCGAAATGGTTGTTTAATAGGTGTAAGGAACTGTTTGTGAACTAGAAACAGTTGATTTTATAGTAGCGGTAGTGTTGAAGTTGGAAATTTTTGGTTATGGTTTGGAAGTGGATTACGTATTATTGAGTATATGTAGGAAGGATAAAATTGTATAGTAGATTACGGTAAAACAGAAGAGGTAAATACAAAGTGAAACTACTGGCAAAAACAGAAAGTAAGACGACAGAAAAGATTTCAAAGCGCAACAGTAACTTCTAATTGTTGTTTACAGGTCCCCTAACTCAGACTTGAGAGCATTTCTGCTCAAGCTAGAGAGGGTTCTTGATTCGCTTTGTAGGAAGTACCAGAAATTATTTATATGTTGTGACTTCAATATTAATTTTGTATATGATGGTGCAAGAGAAAGGAAGTTTGTAGATCTCATAAATTCATATGATCTGATGCAGACTGTGTTTTTTCCAACAAGGGTGCTGGGGAACAGTAGCACAGCTATAGACAATATGTTTATTCATTCTTCATTACTAGATGGGCATTCTGTTAGTAAAAGGGTGAATGCCTTTCAGACCATGACGCACAAATTTTAACACTAAAAGGCTTTAGAACTCAAACAAATGTCACATTTAATTACAAACTGTGTAGGAAAGTTAGTCCAACAGTAATAGAGAGTTTTTAAACCTTGTCAAGGAACAAGAGTGGCAGGATCTTTATAGTGCCGATAACAAAGATGGTAAATATAATGCTTTCCTTAACACATTTCTCATGCTCATTGAGAGTTGCTTTTCATTAGAACGTTCTAAATGGGGTACTAGCAATAATAGGCAGCCCAGGTGGCTGACTAGTGGGATAAGGATATCATGTAGATACAAAGTGGGAATTATATCAAAATGTTATAAGTAGTCACAATCAAGCTAGAGTAATCCATTACAAACAGTATTGTAAGGAACTTAAAAATATTATTAGGAAGGCAAAGAGTATGTGGTATGCAAGTAGAATAGCTAATTCACAGGATAAAATTAAAACCATATGGTCAGTTGTGAAGGAAGTGTCTGATCAGCAGCACAAGTTTGACAATATAAAGTCAGTTTGCAGTAAAAATATTTCTGTTACTGATAAATCAGATATATGTACAGTATGTAACAATCATTTTCTGAGCTTTGCTGGTGAACTAAATAAAAATTTAGTTTCTACAAGCATAACTTAAGTGTGTTCCCTGCTGCCGTTGGATAAGCAGCTGCCAGCAGAAAGTCGTATACTCCTAGCTCACTCATTTGTTACATAGTTTAATTCTTAATTTCTTTACGTGTTTTTGGTACTTGCATTGTTTAAATTCATAAATTTCAGGCGTATTATAGTATTTGAGAGTTATAGCATCGCGTTTTAGTACCTGAATAGTGTAAAATCGCGTAGCCTCCTTCTGCCGCCAAGCAGGGTGTCAGCAGTGCGCAAGTAGCAGCATTACTGCATTTACTAGGCAATCTTGTATTTTAATAACCATTTAAATTTTTGTGTCGATTTGTTTGTGCTCTCTGTAGATTAATTCAGACGTTCTTTGCATAACAATTTTTAGCATGGATAGGGACTGCAACTGCTGTGTTCGGATGCAGGCTGAGTTGGCATCCCTTCGCTTCCAGCTTCAGGCAGTGTTGGCTTTGGTCACACAGCTTGAGGCTGTTGCCAATGGGCATCACTGTGGGGGTCTGGATGAGGATTTGTTGGGGACGGCCAGCTCATCCCACCCATCCCCCAATTGGATTACGACTGTGGCTGCCTGGGATACTGCCCACATTGAGGCTGATCCCTCACCTGTGGTAGAGTGGGAGGTCATCTCGAGGTGTGGCAGGGGGCGAAAGACATTCCGGAGGGCTGAACAGAAGGCCTCTCCCGTTTGTCTGACGAACTGGTTTCAGGCTCTGTCTCCGGTGATACTGATGTTCGGCCGGAGATGGCTGCTTGTCCTGTTCCTGAGGTTGCCCCTCAGTCTGCAAGATCAGGGCAGTCGCAGAGGGTGGGCTTACTGGTAGTTGGAAGCTCCAACGTCAGGCACGTAATGGGGCCCCTTAGGGACATGGCAGCAAGAGAGGGGAAGAAAACCAATGTGGACTCCGTGTGCATACCGGGGGGAGTCATTCTAGATGTCGAAAGGGTCCTTCCAGATGCCATGAAGGGTACAGGGTGCACCCATCTGCAGATGGGTCGGCACCAATGATGTGTGTCGCTATGGATCAGAGGAAATCCTCTCTGGCTTCCGGCAGCTATCTGATTTGGTGAGGACTGCCAGTCTCATTAGCGGGATGAAAGCAGAGCTCACCATCTGCAGAATCGTCAACAGGACTGACTGCGGACCTTTGGTACAGAGCCAAGCGGAGTGTCTGAATCAGAGGCTGAGACGGTTCTGCGATCGTGTGGGCTGCAGATTCCTCAACTTGCGCCATAGGATGGTGGGGTTTTGGGTTCCGCTAGATAGGTCAGGAGTCCACTACACGCAGCAAGCGGTTACATGGGTAGCAGGGGTTGTGTGGCGTGGACTGGGAGGTCTTTTTAGGTTAGATGGCCTCGGGCAAGTACAGAAAGGGCAACAGCCTCAAAGGGTGCGGGGCAAAGTCAGGACATGGGGGGACCATGCAGCAATCGGTACTGTAATTGTAAACTGTCGAAGCTGCATTGGTAAAGTACCGGACCTTCAAGCGCTTATAGAAAGCACCCAAGCTGAAATCGTTATAGGTACAGTAAGCTAGACGAAGCCAGAGATAAATTCAGCCGAAATTTTTACAAAGGCACAGATGGTGTTTAGAAAGGATAAATTGCATGCAACTGGTGGTGGCGTGTTTGTCGCTGTTAGTAGTAGTTTATCCTGTAGTGTAGTAGAAGTGGATAACTCCTGTGAAATATCATGGGTGGAGGTTACACTCAACAACCGAGCTAGGTTAATAATTGGCTCCTTTTACCGACTTCCCGACTCAGCGGCATTAGTGGCAGAACAACAGAGAGAAAATTTGGAATACATTGCACATAAATTTTCTCGGCATATTATAGTCTTAGGTGGAGATTTCAATTTACCAGATATAGACTGGGACACTCAGATGTTTAGGACGGGTGGTAGGGACAGAGCATCGAGTGACATTATACTGAGTGCGCTATCCGAAAATTACCTCGAGCAATTAAACAGAGAACTGACTCATGGAGATAACATCTTGGACCTACTGATAACAAACAGACCCGAACTTTTCGACTCTGTAAGTGCAGAACAGGGAATCAGTGATCATAAGGCCATTGCAGCATCCCTGAATATGGAAGTTAATAGGAATATAAAAAAAAGGAAGGAAGGTTTATCTGTTTAGCAAGAGTAATAGAAGGCAGATTTCAGACTACCTAACAGATCAAAATGAAAATTTCTGTTCCGACACTGACAATGTTGAGTGTTTATGGAAAAAGTTCAAGGCAATTGTAAAATTCGTTTTATACAGGTATGTGCCAAGTAAAACTGTGAGGGATGGGAAAAACCCACTGTGGTTCAACAACAAAGTTAGGAAACTACTGTGAAAGCAAAGAGAGCTTCATTCTAAGTTTAAACGCAGCCAAAACCTCTCAGACAAACAGAAGCTAAATGATGTCAAAGTTACCATAAGGAGGGCTATGCACGAAGCGTTCAGTGAATTCAAAAGTAAAATTCTATGTACCGATTTGACAGAAAATCCTAAAAAGTTCTGGTCTTACGGTAAATCAGTAAGTGGCTTGAAACAGCATATCCAGACACTCCAGGATGATGATGGCATTGAAACAGAGGATGACATGCATAAAGCTGAAATACTAAACACCTTTTTCCAGAACCGTGCGACTGCTATGGTCGCAGGTTCGAATCCTGCCTCGGGCATGGATGTGTGTGATGTCCTTACGTTAGTTAGGTTGAAGTAGTTCTAAGTTCTAGGGGACTAATGACCACAGCAGTTGAGTCCCATAGTGCTCAGAGCCATTTGAACCATTTTTGAACCTTTTCCCAAAGCTGTTTCACAGAGGAAGACCACACTGCAGTTCCTTCTCTAAATCCTCGCACAAACAAAAAAATGGCTGACATCGAAGTAAGTGTCCAAGGAATAGAAAAGCAACTGGAATCACTCAACAGAGGAAAGTCCACTGGACCTGAAGGGATACCAACTCGTTTCTACACAGAGTACGCGAAAGAACTTGCCCCCCTTCTGACAGCCATGTACCGCAAGTCTCTAGAGGAATGGAAGGTTCCAAATGATTGGAAAAGAGCACAGGTAGTCCCAGTCTTCAAGAAGGGTCGTTGAGCAGATGCAAAAAACTATAGACCTATATTTCTGACGTCGATCTGTTGTATAATTTTAGAACACTTTTTTTGCTCGAGTATCATGTCGTTTTTGGAAAACCAGAATCTACTCTGCAGGAATCAACATGGATTCCGGAAACAGCGATCATGTGAGACCCAAATCGCTTTACTTGTTCATGAGACCCAGAAAATATTAGATACAGGCTTCCAGGTAGATGCTATTTTCCTTGACTTCTGGAAGGCATTCGATACAGTTCCTCACTGTCGCCTGATAAACAAAGTAAGAGCCTATGGAACATCAGACCAGCTGTGTGGCTGGATTGAAGAGTTTTTAGCAAACAGAACACAGCATGTTGTTATCAATGGAGAGACGTCTACAGATATTAAAGTAACCTCTGGCATGCGACAGGGGAGTGTTATGGGACCATTGCTTTTCACAAAATATATAAATGACCTAGTAGATAATGTCAGAAGTTCCATGTGGCTTTTCGCAGATGATGCTGTAGTATACAGAGAAGTTGTAGCATTAGAAAATTGTACCAAAATGCAGGAAGATCTGCAGTGGATAGGCACTTGGTGCAGGGAGTGGCAACTGACCCTTAACATAGACAAATGTAATGTATTGCGAATACATAGAAAGAAGGATCCTTTATTGTATGATTATGTGATAGAGGAACAAACACTGGTAGCAGTTACTTCTGTAAAATATCTGGGAGTATGCGTGCGGAATGATTTGAAGTGGAATGATCATATAAAATTAACTGTTGGTAAGGCGGGTACCAGGCTGAGATTCATTGGGAGAATCCTTAGAAAATGTAGTCCATCAACAAAGGAGGTGGCTTACAAAACACTCATTCGACCTATACTTGAGTATTGCTCATCAGTGTGGGATCTGTACCAGATCAGGTTGATGGAGGAGATAGAGAAGATCCAAAGAAGAGCGGCGCGTTTCGTCACAGGGTTATTTGGTAACCGTGATAGTGTTACGGAGATGTTTAGCAAACTCAAGTGGCAGACTCTGCAAGAGAGGCGCTCTGCATTGCGGTGTAGCTTGCTCGCCAGGTTTTGAGAGGATGCGTTTCTGGATGAGGTATCGAATATATTGCTTCCCCCTACTTATTCCTCCCGAGGAGATCACAAATGTAAAATTAGAGAGATTCGAGCGTGCACAGAGGCTTTCAGACAGTTGTTCTCCCCATGAACCATATGCGACTGGAATAGAAAAGGGAGGTAATGACAGTGGCACGTAAAGTGCCCTCCACCACACACCGTTGGGTGGCTTGTGGAGTATAAATGTAGATGTAGATGTAGAACTTTCTTGGCCAATGGCTTTCCGAGATTGATGTCTGAAATACCCCTCTGAGATACAGACAAGGAGATTGAGTCAATAATTAAATTGTTGAAGGCTAAGGACTCTCATGATAATGATGGAGCGCCTAGCAGAATATTAAAGTACTGTGCTGCACATGTTAGCAATGTATTTAGTCATATTTGTGATTTTTCCTTCAGCAGAACGATTAAAGTACTTAGTAGTAAAGCTGCTTTATAAAAAGGGAGAAAGGGATAAAATTAGATAATTTTAGACCTATTTCTATGCCATCAGTGTTTGCTGAAGTTATTGGAAAGGCTGTGTATGTAAGCATAACTGATCATTTTATATCACACAATTTGCTGTCAAATGTACAGTTCGGCTTTCGAAGTTATTTAACAACTGAAGATCCTATATTCTCTTTTCTTTGTGAGGTACTGGATGTGTTAAAGAAAAGGTTTTGAACACTACGCATAATTTTTTATTTAACTAAGGCATTTGATTGTATTGATCACAAAATATTGCTCCAGAAGGTGGACCATTACAGAATACAGGGAGTAGCTTACAATTGGTTCACCTTTTACTTTAGCGACAGACAGCTAAAGCTCATTATTCACAATGCTGATTTTCATGGGCCATTCATGGCTTGTAGAAAATAAAGTAACGATGAATCACAGTAAGACTCAGTTTTACGTTTTCTAACACACAATTCAATAAAACCTGATGTTTTAATTTCACAGAATGGGCATTGATTAGTGAAACTGAACAGTTCGAATTTCTAGGTGTTCAGATAGATAGTAAGCTGTCATGGAAAGCACATGTTGAGGATGTTATTCAAAGACTTAATGCTGCCATTTTTACTATTTGTACGGAATTTGAAGTGAGTGATCGTTTGACACGAAAATTAGTCTACTTTGCTTATGTCATATGGTATTCAATTTTGGGGTAACTCTTCCTATTCTAAAAGGATATTTTTGGCTCAGAAATGGGCAATTCAGGCAAGAAGCAGTGTACGTTCACAAACCTATTGTCGACCCTTGTTCACAAGTCTGGGTATTTTGACATTGGCCTCTTAATATATATATTCCTTACTGTCATTTCTTGTTAATAACATTAGCTTGTTCCGAAGAATAAGCAGCTTTCACTCAGTTGATACTTGGCAGAAATCAAACTCGCATTTGTATTGGACTTCCTTAACTCTTGTGCAAAAAGGTGTGCAGCATACTGCTACATCCATTTTCAATAAGCTACCACTTGAATTCAAAAATCTTAGCAGTAATCCACAGGCTTTCAAATCAAAACTGAAAAGTTTCCTCATGGGTCAGTCCCTCTATTCTTTTGAGGAGTTCCTTGAAAAATTAAGCTGATTCTTGTTGTATTGTTGACTGTATTTACTTAAACATATGGACTGACTTTTTTCAGGTTCATAAACAGTTATTATTTTTATGTTGTAATTTCATGTACTGTCATGTTCCATGACCTTGGAGATTTGCTCCTCACTTTGGTCCTACGGAATATGATGTGTAAATAAATAACTTCAGGTGTGCCCCAGGAAAATGTGTTGGGACCCTTGCTGTTCATGTTCTACATTAATAACCTTACAGACAGTATTAATAGTAAAATCAGGCTTTTTGGAGGTGATGCAGTTATTTATGATGAAGTATTGTCTGAAAGAAGCTGCATAAATATTCAGTCAGATCTTGATAAGATTTCAACGTGGTGCAGAGATTGGCAATTTGCCCTAAATCTCAGAAGTGTAAAATTTTCCACTTCACAAAATGTAGGTATTATCCTATGACTATAATATCAGATCACCACTGGACTTTTGGACCTTTTGAGTACTGCTTCCTCCCAGATGGTCTAAAAAATGTGACCAAGGCTTGGCAACAGTTTATTGATCTTTATTGTTCAGTCTCCGATTTGTATATGCCTGTCCAACATTATGACATTTCCCCCACCGTCGAGGAACACGAACAGCATCTGACTCAAGTCCAGGCAACACTCCATAACAACAGAACAACAGTGTCACAGTCAACCATGGAAGTCACAACTAACGTGACTGTGTAACTTTCCTAGGCTATACTGTAATGTAATTCCATAGATACAAAATCTGCTCACCAAGTACCAGCAGAACACACACATAAAAGAAGGTTATAATTATGCAATCTTTCAGAGCCTCTGGCTCCTTCTTCCAGCAGAAGTGTTGAAAGGGAAGGAAGAGGGGTGAAGAAAAAGGACTGGAGAGGTCTAGTAAAAGGGATAGATTTTGGAAAAGTTGCCCAGAACCGGAGGTCAGGGGAGACTACCTCAATGGGATGAGAAGGAAAGACTGTTGGAGAGTGCCCACACTGAGAATTGATAACCTGAGAGCTTAAAGGTGGAAAACAGGGTAATATGCAAGACAGAGTTAACTGCTAAAACATCATGCATGTGTTAATAAGAGTGAAAAACTAAGTGCATTGCATGTAACAGAGGTGGGAGGCTGACGGTGATAAATAGACAAGTAAAAAATGTAAGATGTAGAAAACTAAAATGGAGTGAAGAAAGGAGTAATTACTGTGAAGAAATGCTGAGACAAAAGAAATTAATGTAAATTAAGGTTAGGTGGGTAGTGAGAATCAAGGAAATATTGTAGTGCTAGCTCCTACTTATGGATTTCTGAGAAACTGGTGTCTGGGGGAAGAATCCAGATAGCACGAGTGAAACAGGCACTGAAGTCATGACTGTCACATTGTAGAGAATGCTCTGCAACAGGGTATTGTGTGTTGCCAGATGCACACCCTCTGGATAGGCCCATTCATCCTAACTCCTAATTGGGTGTTTACGTAACAGCTGGTACATGACATGTGTTGTTTCACAGATGACTCTCCCTTTCATAGTATATGTTTTGTCAGTTGCATGGCTGGTGTAGATGGTGATAGGAGGGTGCAGAGGGCAAGACTTGCAGCAGGGACGGTCACAGGGGTAGGAGCTACAGGATATGAGGATGGGTGCAGAAGAAGCTTAGGGTCTGACAAAGATATTGCGGGGATTGTGAGGGCAACAAAAAGCTGTTCTAGGTGTGGTGGGCAAAATCTCAGAGAAAATGGATTTCATTTCAGGGCATGATTTTAGGAAGTCATGGCCTTGTCAAAATATCTGATCAATACATTCCATACAAGAGTAAAATTGAGTGACAAGTTATGTGCTCTGAGTTGTTTTTTTGGAGGGATCAGCGTTACCAAGATTGGATGTGATGGCCCAGGTACCAGGATTGGATGTGATGGCCCAGGAAATCTGCTTTTGGACTAGTCTGGTGGGGTAACTACATCCAGGGAAGCCTGAGAAGAGACTGGTGATGTATTGCTTTAAAGAGTCTGTATCTGAACAAATATGTTTGCCTCAAACGCCAAGGCTGTATGGGAGGGAACATTTGACAGGGAAAGGATGACAACTGTCAGAATGTAAGTACTGTCATTTGTTAGTAGGTTTAATGTGGACAGAAGTGTGTAGGTGGTCTTAGATGATGACAAGATCAACATCAAGGAAAGTGGCACTGGATTTGAAATAGGACCATGTAAAATTTTATTGGGAGAAAGTATTCAAAGATTCCAGGAATTTCAACATGTCAGGTTCACCATGATGTCATCAGCGTATCTAAACCAAACAAGGTGCTGAAGACTTATGGATCCTAGGAAAGGCCCCTCCACGCAGTCTATGAAAAGACTGGCATAGGAAGGAGCCATCCTGGTTCCCATGGATCACATTGGGATCATTGTTGGAACTTTTCAAGGAAGGACCTGACAGTGAACCCTGCCTTGAACAGTTCCAACCATGATCCCAATTTGATCCACCACTACTACCTCAAAATCATCCCTTACAAGCCTTCCAAGAATTCCTCACATCCAGCATTGTTTTACAGCCCTTCCTCAGGTCCCTACAACATGACCCTAACGTGTCCTCTGCAGAGCTCCATGCTCTGTGATCCCTAAAGCTGATTCCATCATTATCCTCCCAGCACACAAAGGACCTACCACTATGGTACTAAACTGAAAGGAGTATGTTAGTGAAGGTGTAAACCAGCTGTCTGACACTTCTACATACAGCATCTGCATTCAAGGTCACATCCCTGTGATTGAAACTGACCTGCAGTCCATCCTTAAAACCTCAGGCCCCTCTAAAGGAGTAACACTTCAATCCATAGAACTTCTTACCCTAACCAAACCATGCTCACCCACCTTTTACCTTCTTCCTAAGATCCACAAACCCAATTATCCTAGCCGTCCTATACTCGCTGGCTTCAAAGGACCCACCAAACGTATATCTGCCTTAGTTGATCAGCACCTGAAACCCTTAGTACAAAGACTTCCCTCCTGTATCAAAGGCACCAACCATTTCCTAGATCATCTGAAGTCCATGCCCATCCCACTCCCACCACACACCTTGCTTGTCACTACTGATGCCACCAACATCCCCTACGTACATCATTTGTCTGCTGCTGAACGTTTCCTCAGCCAGCGCCCACCTGATTCCACACCTATGACATCCTCCCTGCTCACCTTAATCAACTTTACACAACTACTTCACCTTTGAGGACCAGACATACAAACGGATCAGGGGTATGACCATGGGAACCAGGATAGCTCCTTCCTATGCCAACCTTTTCAGGGTTTGTTTGGAGGAGCCTTTCATGGGATCCATAAGTCTTCAGCCCCTGGTTTGGTTTAGACACGTTGATGACATCTTCCTGGAATCTCTGAATACCTTTTCACAATTAAATTTCAATTGAACCTATTCTGAATCCAGTGCCATTTTCCTTGACATTGATCTTGTCCTCACCAAAGGTCGCCTACACACATCTGTCACATTAAACCTGCTAACAACTGACAATACTTACATAATTACCCCACCAGCCCAGTTCAAAAGCATATTTCCTGGGCAATCACATCAAATCCTGGTACTGTTGATCCCTCCATAAAACAACTTCAGAGCACACTCAGTATTATCATGATCTGGAATGTATTAACCAACTACTTCAACAACGCCATGACTTCCTAAAATCATGCCCTGAAATGAGATACATTCTGTCTGACATTTTGCCCACCACTCCTAGAACAGCTTTTCATTTCCCTCACAATCCCCACAATATCCTTGTCAGACCCTAAGCTCCTTCTGCAACCATCCTCCTGTCCTGTAGCTCCTACCCGTGTGACCATCCCTGATGCAAGACTTGCCCTATGCACCATCCTATAAACGATCCACACCAGCCATGCAACTGACAAAACATATACTATCAAAGGAAAAGCCACCTGTGAAACAACACATCATATACCAGCTGTTATGTAAACACTGTTTGGCCTTTTGCATCAGCATGACTATCACCCAATTATCAGTTAGGATGAATGGGACTATTCAGAGGGTGTGGATCTGGCAACACACAATACCCTGTTGCAGAGCATTCTCTACAATGTGACAGTCATGACTTCAGTGCCTGTTTCACATGTGCTATCTGGATTCTTCACCCAGACACCAGTTTCTCAAAAATCCATAGGTGGGAGCTAGTGCTAAAATATTTCCTTGTTTCTCACCACCCACCTAACCTCAATTTATGTTAATTTCTTTTGTCTCAGCATTTCTTCACAGTAATTACTCCTTTCTTCACTCTGTTTTAGTTTTCTATATATTCATTTTCTGACCTGTCTATTTTGCACCATCGGCCTCCCACCTCTGTTACATGCAATGCGCTTAGTGTTTCACTCTTATTAACTCATGCACAACATTTTTGCAGTAATCTCTGTCTTGCATATTACCCTGTTTTCCACATTTAAGCTCTCAGATTTTCAAATCTCATCCAGTGTTGTCCCCAGCAATCAGTCTTTCCTTATCAGCCTGTCCAATTAATCTTCCTTGACCTCCGGTTCTGGGTGACTTTTCGAAAATCTATCCTTTTTGCTAGACCTCTCCAGTTCTTTTCCTTTACCCCTCTTCCTCCCCCTTCAACACTTCTGCTGGAAGAAGGAGCCAGAGGCTCCAAAAGCTTGCATAATTATAACCTTCTTTTATGTGCATGTCTCTGCCACTGATTGGTGAGTACAATTTTTATCCATCCAGTTACACCATATTTTCAAAAACTGGCTGTATACTGTGGTAACTGAAGGCACCCGATGAGCATTTGATGCCTTGGAGATTATTCATAACCCTCCACCACTCACGGACTACCACCAAGAGCAAAGATTCCTAGGAAATATTCACTTCCACCATTGTCACCTCCCTTATGCTGCCTCCATCCAGGCACTCCTTACCAATGATCCAGCAAAAAAAAAAAAAAAAAAAAAAAAAAACACCACCTGCACAAGGAAAGTTCCATGGGCAGATGACATCGTCCAAGCATTCATGGTTCTTAAGTCTGCCCTTCCTGACACCAGCACACTGGCACACCCTGTACCTGAGACTGATGCGGGTGATACACTAAAAGGTGCAGTTTTGCATTAGTACATCAGTGATACCACCAAGCCTCTCAGATTTTTCTCCTGCCCAAGGCAAGTGGTCAACACTCGACCATGAACTTCTCACTGTCTGCGAGGCAATCAGGCACTTCGCCGATGATGTCCAAGGTTGTAAGTTTACTGTCTTTACTGACCACTGGACACTTGCAGATGCTGTCCATAGTCTTGGCAAAGATGTACCTCCCCAGTACCTGTGGCACAAAGACCTAATGAGTAGGGCCCGGATTATAATTACCCAAAAAAACAGTGAAATATGCAAGCATTTATGACCTAAAACTTACATAAATATGACCTTGAAATAAAATATGACTTAATAGAAGTTTATTTAAAGCATTCTTGTTTGGTTATTTAATTTTTTTATTCACCATAAAGTAATACAAAATTCACTTCTCAAAATGTTGTAAGTATAGTTCTTTTTTTCTGTAGGGTTTGTGGCTAATTTGCACCTATTTTTTGAATGTATGAATGTTTTATTTTCTAAACACAAAGTACGGTACAGTGAAAAGATCATCATCGAAACAGTAAAACAATGTTTTTATTTCTACATAGAATTTAAAGTGTTTCACATTATTTAATACCGTATGTCAATCTGCAGTATCTGCAAAGTTGCACTGGATCATAAGGTGCAGTTTCAGGTTTTCCATTGTCAAAGATCTACGGTTGTTGCTGAGGATAGTTTTGTACCTGGAAAAGCTCCTCTCCACTTCACAAGACGTCACTGGAGTGTATTTGAAGGCAGCCAGGTCATTGGAGTTCAGCTTTGTTTCAGTATCTTCAAATGTTACGGCATTCCCTGAAAGACTGTCACTAATTTTGCACAGTGTAGAATATCCAGGATTCTGTTGGAGAGCACTTTGCAATTTGGTTTTCACTTTGTCAGCCACATGACCACAACCTTGACCCAACTCACTCTGCACATGCTGCACAATACTCAGGGCTTCACATAGCTGAGTGCCAACAGCTTCCAGTCATTTGATGGCTTTTGATATCACTCAAAAATTGGTGTTGATGTATGCCAAGTTTCCAGACAATGTATTTGTAAAAACGTCTTTCACAATTTTGATTCCACTGATTCATTGCTATCAAGCTCACAGAAGATTGTCTTTATTCGGGTGTAGTTGGTGCAGTAATACTCACCAGCATTAAGCCAAGAACCCCATAATGTAAGAACAGGTTTAGGTCGGAGGGGCCTTGAAGGTGCTTGTTCCTTGAATTTCTGCACTCATAGCGGAGCTTTCACATAGATTTTCTTGCCACAGGAAATTAATTGGTCCACATCAGAGTAATATGATTGCACCTCTTCGGCAACTCTGTGCAACACATGTGCAAGGCAAGTGGCGTACACCATACTGGGGTAGAGAATCTGAAGCCCTTTGGCTGCTTTATCCATATATGAAGCACCATCAGTTACAAGCAGCAAAACATTGTCTCTTTTCACACCATCTGACCGCAGTAGCTTCAGAGCATTGTCAAACAAAATAGTAATCATCGAATTGTTTACTCTATTGAGAGCTTCACACATTAGTAGGAACATATCTCCAGGGCCATCAACTTTAAGAACACCAACAACAACATTTGCAATAAATCGCCCACTAATGTCCGTAGTTTCACCTATCGACAACCAGATCTTTTGCTCAGCAATAGTAATTTGTATTTTGTTGAGCACATCATTGTAGCATACAGATAAATAGTTCTTTCTCAACATAGATTCATCTGCAAATGGATGTGTTGTGTGCTTCTCCAAGAACCATCTAAAGTGTGGATTCTTCAGCTTTTCCAACAGGATTTTGCAGGACACCATCATCTCACACAAATCCTTGCAGAATGATTTCACGGTTGATGATTGACCTTTCTGTTCAAATAACAGTGTTTGCCTGCTGTTATTTTCTGCACTTCGTTTCACACAGCTGCTGTGTTTAGCAGTATTACAGTGTTGTTACAAATTTAAGCACTTTTCTGCACAAACTTTAACTTAACACAGTTTACAAAACAATATTTTCTCATCAGTATTAAAGAACTTCTCTTCAAATTCTCGAACATATCCTCGCAACTTCACCCTGTCCGAGCACTTTGCTTTAGGTATGTTGAACAAGGCAAAGGCTGTATTCAGACTGGTTACTGGGAACACCTATGTGACTATGATGATTATTATGGCAGAAGCTGCCTGTGTTGGCTCTGAGAGTGTATTGTCAACTCCGCACAACAATGTTTTATGTTCGTGAAATGACTGTTGTGGTACACCGATTTTCTGCTACAGTCCTGAGAAATAAAGCTGTGTACTAATTTATCTGTTTATCTTCCATAATAGCACGTTAAATATTGTCTCTTGAGCAACATAATCATTTTCTTATTCGTGTGTCCTGTAAGATACGAGAAAAACCGTGTATGCATTTTTGGCAAAAGTTGACGGAAATATCACCTATTATATTAAAAGTAAGCCACAATGTGACCTAATACTAAAATTTGTTGAAATATGACTTCATATGGACAATCAAATACATTTTTCGGTACTAAACTGCCTAGATTTGTGTATAAATTGTTCTTAAAATTCACTCTATAGTTCAGAAACAAATATGACTTATCATTAAAATCTGGGCCCTACTAATGAGCCAGTATTCCACAGGTGTATGCTATATATACTGCTCTGACTGACTGTCCTGGGTGAACAGTATTATGTCCCCTGTTGACACAGACGAGTTGGCCCATCTGCAAACTGATGACACCAACCTTGCAGACATACTAAAAGGACACAAATGTGCACTGACTCTCAAGTCTAGCCTACCACCAGGCTCATCCAGCTCCATTGGGTGTGGCACCTCAATGGATACTCTTTGATCAGGTGTGCCGTGCCCTCTCTGACACGTCATGTACACAGCCCTGCACAATCTCTCTCACCCAGGCATCAAGGTCACTACAAAACTGGTTACTAAATGACTTGTCTGGCTGGAAAGTAAGAACCATTGTCACATCTGAATGCGTGCCTGTATCCTTTGCTAGAGGAGTAAAGCTGAACAACATGCACAGCACCTCTAGGGCAATTTAACATCCCAAAAGAATGCCTGTGTCACGTACGTATTGATGTTTTTGGCCCATTCCCTCCCTCTGAGGTCTTTCAATATATACTCTCAATCTTCCACCAAGTCATGATATGGGTTGAAGCTGTCTCTCTGTCTGATATTACAGCTGATTCAGTCACCTACACCTTTGTCTTGCCCTGGATTTCTGGCTTCTGTTGCCCCTCATCCATAACCACTGATGTGAGTCACCAATTCAAATCCACCCTATTTGCCCAACTATGGGAGCTGTGCGATGTTGACAACTTCCACTCCACTCCCTACCACCCACGGAGCAATGGCCTCATGGAGTGCTGACACTGCAACCTTAAGGCAGCATTCATGTGCCAAGGCTGTTTCTGTTTGGAGGCACTACCATGGATCCTCCTGGAAATACATGCCGCACGCAATGAGGACCTGCAAGCATTGCTTGCTGACATTTTCTATGGTGAACTGCTCATCGTTCCTGCTGTGATCATCAATCACTCTCATCTCCCAAACAATGATGAGCTCTCCACTCTGTTTGATTGAGTACATGAACATGTTTCACACTTTGGTACTCTTCCAGCGAAACTATGTTTGGTACTGTAAGTCTTCATTCACAAAGCAATTTTGTCTGTGATTATGTTAACTCTCCAGCCCCCAAGGACCCTCACTAGGATCTCGACCATGGACAGCACACATCAGGCATACTACTAAACAGCAAACACTCTCAGTGAATAGGGTAAATCCAGCTTGGTTGTTAGTCAATGACCTACATACACCTGTTTCTGCAGATTCATAGACCATGGACAATGATATATCTCCTTCTTAATAAAATTATAAACAGCCACCCAGTTGCAATGGATATAGAAATTCTTTACCTAGGTTTTGACAAATATAAATTTGTCTTCTTCAGAAGTTAACCTAAGGGCAATGAATATCATAGCTTACATTAGAAAAGTATGAAATTTATAAGCCAAGAATAAATTTTAAGGCAAATTAGAGAACTCTTGCATTACAGAAGTATGATAATGACGACTGGTACTTACAATTTTACATTAGTAAGGACTAATGTATCATCGCCGTTTATACAATTGTCGGCATAGATCCATGTGTCAAAAATAAAATATAGCCCTAGACTTAGGGTTTGTCACGTTAATATAAAATAGCTCACGGATCTTTCACAGCTCACAACCAACTGAGTGTAATCGGAGAGCGTAGTTACTCTGAAAACAGGGCAGGTGGCGCTCGTGCCGAGAAACATGTGCCAATTGGCGTACAAAAGCAACGTGTAAATTATCAGTATTAATAACGTCCCAAGGTAGAGTAACAATAAAAAAGGAGGGAAATTAACACTCCCGTTGTAACAGTATGGGAGCATTGGTACAAATATTACATGTAATGTATTAGTGAAGCCCACAAACTGTATACATGTCAGAACTTTAAAATTGACAATAATGGCTCTTGTCAAGAAAGAATTATTAACACTGGTACAAGATCCTGTTAATACACATTCACAGGAAAAACAAAATTTTACAGTCAGGCAAAATCACATAAGGGCTGATGTAGTAGCAAACATACATCGTGACAAAACCACCATTACATAAGGGGTAGTGAGCTTAAAGCACTGAAGGTGCATCATAGCTTCCTGAGGAAATAAACCAGTAAGGTTACCAACATTAACATTATACCGTAAACAATACAAGTTTAAAGCCCTCGAAAAATTGTCTACAAGCAAGGTTCAACTGGTCGTTCACTATATTACCATCCTCGAGCTCAAGATGTTTGAAAATTTATAACTCTTCCCACAGATCTAATCTACGCCCTTTGTCTTCTCTGTGTAGGATAAAAATGTCTTCTAAATGTTTTGGCGTATGACTGGCTATCAGGAGGTATTCAGCAAAAGTAGAATTGTGTATATTCACTCCTTTTTTACCTAATAGGTGTTCTTTATATCTTGTTTATTACGTGAAACCATTGCTGTTGTGCAGCTATGTTTAAAATATATCTCCTTCTGATGACATCAACAATGACTCTCTGTGAGATACAATGCGTGAAGTGTGCTATGATTTTGCCCCTCCATGTGGCACCCTTCTATCTACTCCGTCACCTCTACCCAATACAGTGTTTTCCGTCAACATCACAGATATTAACCCTGTTGACCTGTTGATTGAGATTCGAAACAGCACTGTCTTCATTTTTGTCATCTCTTTACCAACACAATGTGATGCCTCAACTACTCACATGCAGCTATCGAACGCCTTCAAGCTCCTTCCAGACACCAAAAAGGACCATCACATACAGCTACCAAACTCCTTCAAGCTCCTTCCAGACACCAAAAATGACCATATAGTGGTCACAGTCTCGAGCAAGGGCATCCTATCTTCTGCTGTTCCTCTCTGTCCGCAGCTCATGGGCCTTATTCCAGTTGACCAACCTCCATGCTCCCACACAGGATGTCACCTTTGACCACCTAGATGGCTTCAAGATTTTGCTGTGGATAGCATCTCCCTTTCGATTGTCATCTATAAAGTACAAGGAGAAAGCACAATTTACACAACAAATGTAAAAATCTGACAACAGGTCATAAGGGTGTGCAGTACACTGCTACAAAGTTTATAATGCTCTCCCTCACATATTAAATGTAAGTTTGATAACAAGACTGTGTTTAGGGAGCCTCAGACATAATTTCTTCTGGAAAGGTCATTTTACAGTTTGGATGAGTTTCTTAGACACCATGAAACAAAAAAAAAAAAAAAAAAAAAAAAATCTTCTGGAACTGTAACGTATATCTATGATTTAATGTAATGTAAGAGTGAACAATTATGTATTTATTTTTTTATTTTTAACTTTGCCTAATTTAAGTGTAATGCAGACATGACCAAGTATTACTACTGTCTTTTTGTAGAAATTAGTTTAAAGACATGTGGTTGTTTGTGAAGAAAACATGTTTATGTATGTCTTGAAATTGCATGCATTTTTCTCATACAGCTCCCCCCCCCCCTCCACCACATCCCAAAAAAGATAAGTAAATAAATAAATAAATAAAACTCATTTTGGCATTAGCATTGGTACTTGAGAAATTTAAAGAAACAAGACAACCTGACGGGTGGAAATTGATATAAATACACTTACACATCGTTGTAAGAATAACCTAACATGTATCAACATTCTGGCCCGAGAAGCTGGAGGTGGCAGTCATGTGTGCAAGAGGTGTGCTTGCTTGTGAGTATGAATAGTGTGTGTTTCTCTTTTGCTGATGAAGGTTGTGGCCAAAAGCTCTACATTATTATTATTATTATTATTATTATTATGTTGTTGTTGTTGGGATGTTTAAGGGGGACTAAACAGCTAAGGTCATCAGTCCCCCTATTATTATTATAAGTGTCATTAAATTGTACCTGCCTGCAGCTTAATGTGTATTCTTTATGGTAAGTAGCAATCTATCTTTTCCTACATTATCAATTTTAAGACAAGAAACTTCTAATTTGTCAAAATAAGGATCATTTTCCATAGGTCAGTGAGACAGAGTGTCCGCTTTTGCATGCTGTGTTGTAGAGCAATAAAAATTTCATCCTGATAACTGGAAAGAAGTAGTGAACAAGTTGCAGTTTCTGTGCTGTACAATCAGGTATTTTTTTGTCGAATGAAAAAATACAGCCAGCAGGTTATGCTCATTCACAAGAAAAAGATTTCTACTATTTGAATATTGATGAAATTTTGTGATGTCATAAATTATGGCTAAAACTTCCTTTTCCAGCTGATTGTAGTTGACTTGAGCTTTGTTCAACATATTAGTCGCAAATGCCATGGCCTGTGCCATATTGTCAATCTTGAGAGATAAATCTGCCCCAGTTCCATGTGTTGATGCATCAACTGCAAGCACTACTGCCTTTTACAGATCAAAAGGCAAAAGATATTGACAACTAAGCAAGGCAAATTTTAATTTCTATGAAGGTTGTTCACATTCTCTAATCCACTTCAGAGGAACATTTTTATTCTGAAAGCGATGCAAACGAGCCACAATTTACACTGCATTCAGGATGAATTTGATGTAGTATGTCAGTTTGTGAATAAGAAATTGGAGTTCTCATACATTTTAGGAGATGGTAATCTCTATAAGGCTCCTAAATGCTTACTCAAGGGATGAGCACCATGGACATCAATGACATGTCTGAAATATTTGATTTCAGTAATTACATTTGAGTCCTGTGGTACTTAAAACTTGAAAAAGAGAATTTAAATGTTGGAGATGCTGTTTCTGTGTTTGTCAGCAGACAATGATGTCATCTAAATAATTTGAACAGGGCAGAACTTTCAGTGTCTCTTGTTCGGGAGAGTGTTGAAGTAACGCAAGAGCACAGATTCTTCCAAAGGTAAGATGCTGGTATTGATACAAGCTGACAAGCGTGTTAACCACCACAAAGTTTTTTGTTCCTCATTCGGGGGAAGCTGAAAATAAGCAGTAGCTAAATAAATTTTTGAAAAGAATCATCCATCTGCTAGGTGATACATGAGCTCATCAGTGCATAGGCATGGGAGGAATCAATCACTGTTTGAGCATAAACTGTAGCTTTAAAGTCAGCACAAAGCCTGATTTTCTCATTCATTTTTCTTGGGTAGATGCCCATTGACTTGCAGAAATGTAATTCAAAAACTCCGATTTGTTCTAATCTGTTGAATTTAAAGGCAACTTTATCATGAAAGGGGGGGGGGGGGGGTACCAGATGAGCATGGTAAAACTTAGGTTTTGCATTTTCTTTTAGCTTAATGTGTTCATGAAAATTCTTCTTATGTCCCAGTATGTTGTCAAACAAATGTCCTTATTTTTCACACAACTAATGGATACTAGCATTGGAAAGTTGCGTATCAATACCATGCACATTTGAAATGTACAAGGGTTGGAACTTTAATAGTGGCAACTATTTATTTACAGCTCATACACAATAGATACATGTTTCAATGTTTTGTTTAGCTGTACATCTATTGGAGGAAAGCTGGTTAGAATGAGGCAAGTTTTGCACTGTTTGATTTGCTGTGCCTTTATCCACAGTTCCTTTGTTGATTGCCAGGAGGAGTGGGTACAGATTCAGAATTAGAGATAATATTTCTTTCCATTTCCTCAAGTTGAGATTTCCAAGCACACTTCCTGTGTGTTTCCTGATTTGTGGCATTCTGTGTGGTGGAAAAAGCAGTTTTGCAGCCATTTGTTACATAATATTTCACAAAAGACTTCAGGACATTTGAACTAGCTGAGGAGGAGGCTGAGCATGTTGCGTGGTGTTTATGCTGTTGCCTGTGGCAGCAATTGTTGTGCACCATGAGAAACTGAGGCTGCCGTTAGCTATCTGTAGTCAGCATTGCATAAACAGGCACATTAAAGTCAAATTCAGTGTAGTTTTGAACTTCCTGAGTTTCAATTACTTGAAGCACATAATTGAAACCAGGGTTGTAATGCTTTAGAATCTCAGTTTGTATTATGTTATTACCAAAGTTTTGAACAGTGGCATCACAAAGCATTTCCTCTTGAAATGAGGCTCCACAAGAGCATTTAAGTCTGAAGTTCCTGGCCATTCCCTCAAATTCAGAATTGTTACCAATGGATGTCTGATGGGATGGTTGCTGAGGTGGCCAATAAATGACAATCAGACCTCTACAAAGATGTATACATTAATAAGTTTATTTACAATGTGTACACTTGATAACTGATGGCACTGATGTGGTCATATGTAACTTCGGTGTGTTGTAAGACTTTTGTGCTACTGTGTTATATACAATGAGAGTATTGTTCTTGATAGTAACAAACAATCTTGAATTTTGATACTGTCTGTTAGTACACTGATATACAATGACATGTAGTAATTGTTTAGAAACATCATGCTACATTGATGTACTTTCCTCATTGCAGTCTTCATTATTAATGTTGATAATTCTCTAATTTCACTGAATTTGTGGGCAAAGTGCTGAGAGCACTGCTTAAAAAGACATTCTGGCCAATCTGAATGGCAAGCAATGAGTTCACATAAAATCATGTAATTATAGGGTGTATTCATGGTGCCATCCATTGGAAAACAGCGAGCAATGGTGGAGTGACCCACACAGTGGCCCGGCAGTGGGAAGTTGAAATATGCCATCCCTTAAGTAGCTGTACATGGCATGTGCCACGCTGGGTGCAGTTGACAAAAACGCTGCCAATACCACAGTTGTTTGCTAAACATAGGTATTGGCCAGCATTTCTGTGTCATCATTAATGCAATGGTATCTATTGTATTCTGACTGCTGTAAAACAAACTACTGCCCACTGATGATACAAGGCTATTAGAGTCAATGTACCCAGCAAACGGCAGTGAATGCTATAAACAGTGACATAGTGCACATAAAAGAGAAGTTCTTTTGGAATCAATTTCTCTAACAACTTGTAATGTAGCAGGCCAGGGAACAATATAATGAAGTTACCGATGCCAAGACTGATGCATATTGTGATTCATAGGTTGTGTGTAAAACACACATTTTGTAAATGACTGTTAACATTACCATACTGGATTTCACTTGAATGTAAGTTTATAAGTATAGAGGAGAACCAGTCTGATCCTGGACCTTGGCTCAGCACCTGGGCTGGCAAGAAGAGTTGATCTCGTAAGTGCATGGGAGCCACCTCTTCACTGCTGAGAAGGAGAGGATCTCTTGGAGATGTAAGCATCCAAAAACAGCAACCCTCACCCCCTCCTCCCAGCTCTCCATGCCCAAGGTTTCCATGACCACCTCTTGGGCTTCAACAGCTGTCACCTCTACTTCAAAAGCTGTCACCTCTACCATTACCATTCCTATGGCCACCTCTGACAGACAGTAGTGTTTTCTGGCCCACACCAGCTGCAGCCTCCACAGAAGGAATGCTGTGTTTGGAAGATTCATTGATGGTGATGGAATATCAATGGACTGTTTCATGCCATAAGTAGGGCACTGCAAGTGGTACCACACATCTTGCTAGTAAACAATCACCTATAGCTATGTTGTCTGTAATGAACCTTCCCAGACAAGGAATACAAGTGTGATAATCCAGCAAGAGCAGACTAACTGCAGTGTATTTTTCCCAAATAGCATTAACTGTAAAGTTCAACATTAATTCACGTAAGTGTATTTTTGTTAAAACATAACACAGATGTTATACTATATAATTATTACTGGAAGGACTGACAACAAATACTAAAAGACTTACTTATATTTTCTGCCTTGCTTCCAGCTAGTTTCCAAGCTCATTTACAGCTCATTCTCCATAGGGGTGAGTTTGTTATTATAATGACTGAAACACTTTTCTCAGTTTTATTTCTTGACATTTATTTTCTTCCAAACCAATTTTCAAAGCATAACATATTGCGAAACTGAGGATAAGTTGTTGACATAAGATAATACTTGAACAAAAGAATGACATCTGAATCTCTACATGTTTACATATTGAGAATGATTACATTTTGAAGTTGCAGCTGGCATACTATGCTCATATTTAGAATCATGTTTGGTGTCAGTAGCTTCTTGCAAAATACATTTTTAGTCACTTTGATGTTCTAAGTAGAAGATGGAAAAAGTGTATATTTATGAAAACTACTCATTTTGTATAATAAAAATATATTATTTGCTATTTAAACTAGTTTCAAATTTACAATGTAAGGTTGTAGAATTCAAACTTTCTTTCTTTAACAACTTTTTAAACAAAATGTTTTTAAACAAAACTTATTATTCCTTCATAAGTTGAGAACAGAATGATACTATTGAGGAATGTCAAAATTAATGTAAATAACTTTTGCCAACGCAAAAATTTTGTGTAATCCCTATTTTGTTTACACTTTAATTTTATGATTTCTCTTTGCATAACATGTTTTCAATAAAACCAACTATTTTGTTACATTCAGGATACTGATGACTATATATTGAATAATAAATTTCAGTCCAAAACAGTTTAAATAAAATTTTTACAATTTTGCAAATTTGTATATCACTCGTTGTATATTTAATAGTGTGTGCAATAAAAAGCTAGAGCGTTGAATAAATATGTAGTTCTTTGTTTTTGTTTCTAAGTCACTCTTTTGATCCAGAATAAACAATGAGATTATGAACCTTTAATCATATATGTTATAAATGTATGTTACACACAACAATAATTCATAAGAAATAGTGCTATTAGTTACAACATACTACATAAAATAATTACTTCTGTGTGATCACCTATATTTTATCATACTTATAAGGGGCAGTCAAATGAAAATAAGACATGAAACTCTCTGGCAGATTAAAACTGTGTGCCGGACTGAGACTTGATCTCGGTACTTTTGCCTTTTGTGGGCAAGTGCTCTACCGACTGAGCTACCCAAGCACAACTCTCGACCTGACCTCACAGTTTTACTTCCACCAGTACCCCATCTCCTACCTTCCATTCTGGAAAACAAGACAGATGGAAATAGTAAATAAACTGTTTATTATTGCAAAAGTAATCACAATAACTTTAATACATTTATTCCACTGAGAGACAAGATGGTCAGTGCCTTCATGGAAAAACTTGGCAGTTGCCTGTGGAACTATCATTGTATCCACGGTGCATGTCTTCATCTGAAGCAAATCAACAGCCACAGATGTCTTTCTTCTCAGCTCCAAAAATATGGAAATCTTATGGGGAGAGATTGGGACTGTCGAGAGGATGTGTAAGGGCTTCTCAGTGAAACTTCTGCATGTTACTCAAAACTCAGACCCACATGCTGACAAGGTTGTTCTGACTACATTACAGAAGCTTCTCTGAGAACCCCTTACACATCCTCTATACAGTCCCAATCTGTCCCCATGTGACTTCCATATTTTGGAACCCTGAAGAAAGACTTTCAAGGCTGCCGGTTTGCTCCAGATGAAGAGGTGCATGACTGGGTACAATCATGGTTCCATAAGCAACCGCAAACATTCTTCCATGAAGATATTGACTATCTTGTTTAACAGTGGGATAAATGTATTAATATTTATGGTGTTTTTTTTCTTTTTGTTGTAACTGTCTGCAACTCAGTATCTCTACGGTATGGTGAGTAGCAGTCTGTCTTTTTGTAATATTGTCATTATTCCACCCTGGGTTTTCCATTGTTTAAACAGTTTACTTAGTTTTTTTCGATCTGTCTCATTTTCTATTGGTTGCCTCTTATACAGGGTCTCCCAAAAACATTGAAAAACTTTAGGGACAAGCTCTTTATACAGAAATAAGTAAAAAAGTCTAGTAAAGAAGGACTGTAAAATACACTACTGGAAATTGAAATAAGAACACCGTGAATTCATTGTCCCAGGAAGGGGAAACTTTATTGACACATTCCTGGGGTCAGATACATCACATGAACACACTGACAGAACCACAGGCACATAGACACAGGCAACAGAGCATGCACAATGTCGGCACTAGTACAGTGTATATCCACCTTTCGCAGCAATGCAGGCTGCTATTCTCCCATGGAGACGATCGTAGAGATGCTGGGTGTAGTCCTGTGGAATGGCTTGCCATGCCATTTCCACCTGGCGCCTCAGTTGGACCAGCATTCATGCTGGACGTGCAGACCGCGTGAGACGACGCTTCATCCAGTCCCAAACATGCTCAATGGGGGACAGATCCAGAGATCTTGCTGGCCAGGGTAGTTGACTTACACCTTCTAGAGCACGTTGGGTGGCACGGGATACATGCGGACGTGCATTGTCCTGTTGGAACAGCAAGTTCCCTTGTCGGTCTAGGAATGGTAGAACAATGGCTTCGATGACGGTTTGGATGTACCGTGCACTATTCAGTGTCCCCTCGACGATCACCAGAGGTGTACGGCCAGTGTAGGAGATCGCTCCCTACACCATGATGCCGGGTGTTGGCCCTGTGTGCCTCGGTCGTATGCAGTCCTGATTGTGGCGCTCACCTGCACGGCGCCAAACACGCATACGACCATCATTGGCACCAAGGCAGAAGCGACTCTCATCGCTGAAGACGACACGTCTCCATTCGTCCTTCCATTCACGCCTGTCGCGACACCACTGGAGGCGGGCTGCACGATGTTGGGGCGTGAGCGGAAGACGGCCTAACAGTGTGCGGGACCGTAGCCCAGCTTCATGGAGACGGTTGCGAATGGTCCTCGCCGATACACCAGGAGCAACAGTGTCCCTAATTTGCTGGGAAGTGGCGGTGCGGTCCCCTACGGCACTGCGTAGGATCCTACGGTCTTGGCGTGCATCCGTGCGTCGCTGCGGTCCGGTCCCAGGTCGACGGGCACGTGCACCTTCCGCCGACCACTGGCGACAACATCGATGTACTGTGGAGACCTCACGCCCCACGTGTTGAGCAATTCGGCGGTACGTCCATCCGGCCTCCCGCATGCCCACTATACGCCTTCGCTCAAAGTCCATCAACTGCACATACGGTTCACGTCCACGCTGTCGCAGAATGCTACCAGTGTTAAAGACTGCGATGGAGCTCCGTATGCCACGACAAACTGGCTGACACTGACGGCGGCGGTGCACAAATGCTGCGTAGCTAGCGCCATTCGACGGCCAACACTGTGGTTCCTGGTGTGTCCGCTGTGCCATGCGTGTGATCATTGCTTGTACAGCCCTCTCGCAGTGTCCGGAGCAAGTATAGTGGGTCTGACACACCGGTGTCAATGTGTTCTTTTTTCCATTTCCAGGAGTGTATCTTGAGAGGGATGGGCACTTGTTCATCTTTGATACTATGAAACAGATCTCTTCTATTACAAGATCTTTGCTTTCTGTATTTTGAGAGGAGGAAGTATTGGCCAAATTAAGAAAAAAATGTCTAGTAAACACGGCATCTAAGGCATACTTTAAGAGCTATGAACACTTATTCGTCTGTGCTAGTGTGAAACACATCTCTTCTGCCAAACAAGTGCTTATAACTCTTTAACATATGCATTTTAGATCCTCTGTTTACTAGACATTTTTTTTGGTTTGGATGCATACTACCTCCTCCCTTTTTTTCCTTTTCTTCTTCTTCTTTTTTTTTGGGGGGGGGGGGGAGGGAGACGACACCCTGTATATAAGTTTATATCACAGTATATAGCAAAAATGGAAAGGAAATACAGTATTAACCTGACTATAGCAGATGTTGAAAGTGACTACCACTCACCTCTTGGCACTTTTGGCCCCTGATCGGCAAGTTGCTGAAGGCAGGTCGAAGCTCAACTGCTGGAATTTCCGCAGTCTCATCCAAAATGTTCTGCTGCAGTTCTTGAAGACTATGAAGGTGGTTGTGATACACCTTACACTTGAGGTCTCCCCATGCAAAATAAATGCATACTGACAGATCAGGTGAGTTGGATGGCCAGCTAGGGCCATCAACAGACTGACCTCTGCTAACAACTCCGTTAGGCTTGAAGATTGCGTAAATGTGCTCCAAGATTTGGCAGTTGTATGAACAGTTGCTCAATTCTGTTGGAAGTAACTGTAGGTCTTTTCCTTCTACATTAACATTGCCACAAATGGTTTAAAAATTTTGGCAATGTAATTCACCAAAGTAGCCAGCATCTATGAAATAGGATGGGACCAACAGTGAGTTGCACAAACACTGCACACCAAACCTCTACATTCTGACCTTTTAATGATGTTTCATGGAAATTATGTGGATTCTCTGCTGATCAGAACCCATAATTCTGTGAGTTGTCACAACTGCTCAGGTGAAACCATCTTTCATCGGACATAAAGAGCAGATCCATGTCCAAGCCATTTATTGTTATCTCACTGAACAGCCACTCATAAAGCTGGAGCAGAGGTGCACGTGGAGGTCCAGGTGGAGTAATCGTCTGCATAATCAGTGAGATATGATGGTCTCTTGCTACAGGCATTGTGTTGATTTGGTAGGACTCTGAAGCATTTTCTGGAAAACTTCAGTGACATTTTCTGGTATGTGGGGATGTTTTGGAATATTTTTTGACTTGTTCAAAACAGATCCTGTCTGATACCACTTTCAGACTAAGCTTTGCATGGCACACTTTGCTGGAACTTTGACACCAGTAAACGTCTCAGCAGATAACTGCCCGCACCATTTCTACAACTTAGTTGTCACATAACCTTCCGCAACAAACACTGGCTGCTCCACTGTACTTCAGATTACCTTTTCTGGCATGTCCCACACCCAGGAGGATCCCCTCTTTTGTGGGTCTATGGAATGAATAATTAATCTAATATAATCTAATCTTTGGACTTGTTTTGCCAGACATTGATGGGCATGCTTATTACTGTCCATTCTTGACCATGTAGTGGTCATTCCTCTAGTGGGACTAATTCAGTACTTGATTATTGTGCATTTACTGGAGTCAATGAATTTGGTCTGTCAGTATAATACTTCAGCTTTATGCTCACTTCTTTCTCTAATATAATGTCTGAAACAGGGTTGCCAAATGTGTGTTCAATACACCTGGAAGGATTGGGATAACTTTTGACTTTTTACCAATCTCTTATGCTGCCTTACATCTGTGTGGTGCATTAAAAATGTGGTGACAATTTGCATTGAATTTTGCTGTCATGATTTCTGGCATAATGCTTTTTTATTGTTATGTACATTTCCTTGTAAACTTTACTGTGATGTGACCTATGATAGCACAAGGGCACCAGGATTTTTATATTGTTTAGCTGTAGAGTGTATCATTTGTGTAGGCTTGGAGGTTTAGAAGGGGGTTTCTGCTTGCAATGATTGTTGTAATATGCAGGATAGATTTCATCAAAGGTTCCCACTGGCACCTTTAAGAATTTAGCTGTTGATTCATTAGCTTTCACATTCTACAGGATGTGTTTACTCCAGAGTATTATATGTAGCACATTAGAACAACCCTAGTAGCTAGCCAGTGTTAAGTCAATGACTGAATATTATAGAATCATGGTAATCCCTACAGTCCCTTATGAAGCAGAATATTGGATCCTGACAGAAAAATGAAGAAGTCAGCAGCAGAAATGAAGCTTCTGCACTTGACTTTGGGAAACATAAGAGCTAATTGCAGCCAAAAAGGAGAGTTGACTGGGAGACACTGAGGGATAGGTTCAATTGTCTATTGAGAAAGAGGCATCTTCCTCCACTGACAATGGCCCTCTTGCTCACAATGTGTGAGAAATGTGTCTTGACTTTATTTGTTGTGTGTTTGTGACTGTAATGAATGTGTGTATAATGTGGTATCATTTCTGTTTTGTATAATGATGATAGAATTAATTGATTAATTCATGACACATCATGTCCTGCATCCCCTATGATGAAGGAAACATCTCAGGGATGCAGAATGAGTCAAGTTGTACATTAACAGGAAGTAGCAGCATCCACTGAAGGCTATTTCTTTAAAATATGCTAACAACAAATTCTGGCCAGTGCTAATCTACCATAATGGATTACTTTGCATATGTGTATTACTATAAAAACAGCTACAACACTTTATACAAAGCCACTGCTCCTCTTGTTATACTACCCAGCTACCGTTTTTAATTAATACTTCTAACAAAGTATGTCTGTAACTTCTGACAGCTAATACTATCAGCTGTCTCTATACTGGCAAAGTCAATATCTGTTTAATACAAAAATTAGTTATGTGGGAATTACATTTCCAACTCATAAATATTGTAATAGTTTCTGAAGAATGGCTAATTTTGCTTTGTTTTTTAATTTCTAGGGATTTCTCTGTTCTATGCCTGATGTTAACTTGTTATAGACTTTTGCACCACAGTATACAAGCTCTTTTTGGAATCCTAAATAGGAGTGCATAACCTATATGGAAATTATTTTTAATTTTAGTATTGCAGTTGTAAATTGCATACTTCATCCTAAATTCACTCTTGTTAGTAAACACAAATACCATTGAAATGTCTGCTTGTGTCTGTGTATGTGCGGATGGATATGTGTGTGTGTGTGTGTGTGTGTGTGTGCGCGAGTGTACATCTGTCCTTTCTTCCCCCTATGGTAAGTCTTTCCGCTCCCGGGATTGGAGTGACTCCTTACCCTCTCCCTTAAAACCCACATCCTTTCGTCTTTCCCTCTCCTTCCCTCTTTCCTGTAGAAGCAACTGTCGGTTGCGAAAGCTAGAAATTCTGTGTGTGTGTTTGTGTGTTTTATTTATTGTGCCTGTCTACCGGCACTTTCTGCTTGGTAAGTCTTGGAATCTTTGTTTTTAATAAATACCATTATTAAGTATATGTACTGGTAGTTAGGTGTAAGAATCCCGAGATTCCTGAAACTGCTTTTGCAATGCGTTTGGTTACCTTCCCGTATGCTTCTGTAGGATATATACCTTTTTTAGCCTTAATTTGACTGTTTCAGAAGATTATGCCACAGAACAGTACTGAGTGAAATTATGCAAAGGACGATAACAATTCTGTTCATAGGTTGCCACAATGAGATCTCTCACCTACACCAAGACTTCCTATGTAAGAAATGGAAAATTGAATCCCAGTCAGTCAGTAAGTCAGTAAGTAGAAGCTTGTAGGGAATGAAGACACCTACCACTGTGGACTCTGCCTTTCAGCCAAGAAATACTTTTTACATCATATTTTATGTTGCAAATGTTATACACTGAGGTGACAAAAGTCATGGAATACCTCTTAATATCATGTGGAACTTCCCTTTGTGCATTATAGTGCAGCAACTCGACATGGCATGGACTCAAGTCACTGGAAGCCCCTACAGAAATGGTGACCCACACTGCCTCTGTAGTGGTCCATAATTGTCGAAGTGTTGCCAATGCAGGATTTTGTGTTCAAACTGCCTTGTGAATTATGTACCATAAATATTCAATGAGTGTCATGTCAGGGAATCTGGGTGACCAAATCGTTCACTTAAAGGGTCCAGAATGCTCTTCAAACCAATCATGAACTACTGTGATCCATGACATGGTGCATTATTGTCCAAAAAAATTCCATTGTTGTTTGAGAGAATGAGGTCCATAAGTGGCTGCAAATGGTTTCCAAGTAGCTGAGTATAACCATTTCCAGTCAGTGGTCAGTTCAGTTGGATGAGAGGACCCAGTACTTTCCATGTAAACACAGCCCACAGTGTTATGGAGCCATCATTAGCTTGCACATTGCCTTGTTGAGAACTTGGGTCCACAGTTTCATGGGGTCATCCCTGTCATCAGCTCTTACCAAATGAAATCAGTACTTATTTGGGCAGGCTATGGCTTTCCAGTCACCCAGACTCCAACCGATATGGCTGTGAGCCCAGGAGAGGGTGCTGCAGGTGATGTCATGCTGTTAGCAAAGGCACTCACGTCAGTCATCTACTGCCACAGCCCGTTAAAGCCATGTTTTGCTGCACTGTCCTAATGGATGTATTTTTTGTATGTTCCACATTGATTTCTGTGGTTAACCCTCATAAAATGGGTGTCTGATTTTGACGATTGAAGCTGAAATCAGTTTTATGTTTTCATGCTGTTAGCCTGGTGGGTTTATCGTTTACACAGTAAAAACTCAAAGACCTTAGCATATTTACTTTGAATTCTAATGACTATAAGGATATCATCAAATATTGCTACTATGAAGTTTTTATTATCAAAGAGCAGTTTTATCAGTCTCTCAAGAGATCCTATAAATTCTATAATCACATCTTCATTGTTACAAGGGGGATGACATTGGAACAGTAATACTGCAACATCAAAGTTTGCATCTATAATTTCATAATGTATTTTTAGCTTTTCTTACCAAAGACAGGTGTATCACCATGTTTTAAATTTGTTCTGCAGTAACTGTTGCCAGTTCATAACCATTTGGTACAGTTTATGATTATTCAACAATGGATACCAGTGTTCATTATCCAGAAGCACCCTACAGTTAAGATTTTGTAGTCTACAAATTCATAAAAAAAATTAGTCAAAAATTTTCAAAATAGCATTCTATGCATCAACACACTTCTGGGGGTGGGGTTTCCAGGCCTGAAAGGCATCCTCTGTGATGTCCTTTAGAGCCATTGTAACATGAGTCTGGACATTTTTGATCATGTCCCTGTGTTTCCCTTTTGGGTCTCCTTTTAAGCAAGGAAACAGTAAATAGCCTGGGGAAGCCAGGTCAGGACTGTAGGGAAAATAGGGAAGCAATGGAGAATGGGTCATGGCCAGAATTCTTGTTGACCACAAAGGTCCTGTGGCTTGGCACTTTGTCATGATGCAGTTTCAACTCTCTTGATATCACTTTGATAGTTCACAACTCTCCTTTCCAGTCTTTTGAATATTTCCCAGCAGAATTCTGCATTCACAGTGGTCTCAGTAGTTACAAACTCATGGTGGACAGTGCCTCAGATGTCAAAGAAGATAATGAACATGGTTTTGATCATGTACTTGCTTATGAAATCCTTCTTAGGATGGAGCAATGCTTGGTGTACCACTCTGAACTATGCCTCTATGTATCCAGATCATACTCAAAAATCCATGATGTATCACTTGTATTAACTGAATTTAAGGCATTCAGATAATTTTCCACGTTTCCAAGAGTTCTTGGCATTGCAGCATTCATATGTCCTTTTGTTCATTGGTCAACTCTAGTGAGACCAGTTAAGCACACACCCCAGAGACCAGTTAAGTGCACACCATTTTCGTGTTTGAATCTTTGGTTACAATGTGATAAATGGTTGTTTTCATTATACTTAGATTTTCCATTATCAACTGAAGGCTCAACTGTCAGCCAAAATTCAAATAATCATGCACACTTGTCACATTTCCATTGATTCAGTAGGTTGATGGACGTGCACTGCAGGGTTCATCACTGTCCACTTCTTGGCCTTGCTTAAATGACTTCTGTCAGCTGAGTACTTGTGATATTGGCAAAAAATCACTTCCAAAGCCAGCTGAATTAATGGAAACATTCTGATGGTGGACTGCTCAAGGTTAACACAGGATTCAATAATGTAATGTTGTGCCACAGGACAATCCATTACACAGAATTACATAACCTCAAATGGGGTTCACAGAAATGCTCATCCTGATTGACTGGCAGCTCAAGGGTGAAAGAGACTGTGCAAATTCTGAAGCTAACGCCCTGTCCACCTGCCCCAACAGGTTAGTATGCAAAAAAAAACAATGCAAAAGAATACCACATTAGCTACACCACCCACAACTTTACCAACTATTGGGACTCATGGACAAAGATTGTATAGTTCCAAAGCTGATATGTAAGACATTATGACTTTTCAGTATGTAGACAGCTGATAATGTTCTGTGTAAAATCATGCAAAACTTTTGTTTTAATCATTAAGTAAGAACAGCAGCTGAATAGTAGAAGGGAAGGGGCAGTGGTTTTCTCCCTGCACATAAGTTTTTTACCTCTCAATATGCATGAAAATATATAAAGAAAAATTCAGTAGAGAGAACTAATAAATTATGCAGCAGAATTGCTGGGCAGTGTGGTATCCTTTTGGAATTTGTAGTTTCTTCCTCAAGGAGAAGAAAGGAAAAGGCTGAGGAAGGTTAAAAAGTTAAAGTTGGGGCCGGTGAATGAAACACCAGGATGAGAGGGACCAATCTGTTGTAAGGATTGGACAATGAAGCAGAGGGGGGGGGGGGGGGGGGGGGGAGGGGGGTGACATCAGATAGAACAGAAGTGCAACTGCAGAGTCTTGCATGCACATTACCAGCAGCAGTTTCTGTTTCTTTAATTTAGTCTTTGCTCTCATGTGCCTTTGGGAAGAAGTGAATGCTATGTATGTACAGCATGTCCAAGAAGAAATGGTCAATATTCAGGGGTAGGTAGGAACAATCATTTGAAGCAGAAACTTCATAAGGACGTATGCCCTGTTCTCAATAGTGTCTTAGATAGAATACATTTAATGTATATTTTTATTTATTTTCTGTATTATTCAAGACATCACCATGTTTACACATGTACAACAGTTAGTAAACATTACAACATGCATTTTACAAACCAGCAATCAAAAAACATTTATTTTCAACACATTCACATTTAAGCTTTATCATAAATGTCACATTACAGCTGTTGTACCGTTCACAATAAATGTTTTAAATAGCCCACTGTCAGCTTCAGTGCATTTGTGCACTCTTGGAAAAACATGTTTTATTGCTTGTCTGAGAGCCTCTCCACATTCTGCAATGAGGGCAGCAGAGTCCATGATTCAACCACGAAGTTAATCACATGTATTCATCTTTTGTTTGTACACCTCAGACTTCATCCATGCCCACAAACTAAAGTCTAATGGTGTAAAGTCTGGCGATCTTGGTGGCAAATTAACTGTACTATAATGCCTGTCTAGCAGTTAGAGTTAGTGTGGTTGAGACATCTGCTCACTCATCTGGTAAAATGCAGAGGGGGTAAATCATGTTGGAAGTACACTGCAGTCGGCATAGCTCAAAGAACATCCTCAAAGTGTTCAGCAAACAAATTTTCCAAAAAATGCAAGTAATTCTGTTCCATCATTCAATGACTGGACCTGTCAACATGTAGATTCCATGTGTCCTTCCTTAGAAACCATTTGGAATAGAGGAAATTCCATATGAAGCATTTTACTTCAAATGAGTGCATATTTTTTATACTTTTGCATTGTGAGAGCTGACTTTCTAATGGAGCTTCACACCATCTGGTTAACTCAGTCTTAAGTGTTTTCATATTTCGGCCTTCTACCAATCATTCTATTCTTCCATAAATAATTCATGTTAGTATTTCACAGTAATAACTTAGTAAACAGTTTGTTTGGTGACACTGAAACTTGAGAGTACCTCTCTAGTTTGATATTGCAGTTAGTACATTCTTCTTTAAGTCTGAGAGTTCATCGCTTGTCTCTTGCAGCTCGTACACCAGGTGTAATAGATTTGTAATGGTCAGTTCTCCTAAAGACCTTAATAAATCTGCAGGAATTTCATGTATTCCCTTCCATGTCCTTTTACTCTGGTGACCATAGGCTCATTTCTGCAAAAGTTGTAAATAAACTTTTGCTGACTGTATTTCATTCCTTCTACCTTCACACAAAGAATGTATTCCAGTCAACGTTGTCAGAAGCTTTCTCTAAATTTTCAAGTGCTGTAAACATTAGTTTGCCTTTATTCTGTCTGTCTTCTATGGTAAATCACAGTGACTGTATCACCTTGTATGTTGCTAAATTTCTTTGCAACCAAACTGATCTTTCCCCACTTGTCTCTGTTAGTATTTTGTAAACATGGCTTATTAATCTGATGGCTCAGTGATATTCATGCCTGTCAGCAGCTACCTTGAATCTGTTACAGTTTTCTTGAAGCCTGAAGTTATGTAATCTGTCTCATATCTTGCATACTAACAAGGAAATAAAATACACAATTAGATCACTAAAATTTCCAGATATACATAATACAGTAAGCTGTCTATTAGCTAATTAAAAAGTCTTTAGATAATATGTTTGAAGCTAGAGCTGCAGCACTGAATGATTAATTATCTCAGACAGTTTTGCAGCTAGCACAAGTAAGAAAGGTACTACATGTGTAATTCAAAATTGCAGACCATATTTTCCATTTTAAGGTATTTTCTAAGGTGCATCAGAACACTACCTACAGTAGATTAAAGATATTTTGAGTAAATACAATTGTTGTTGTTGTGGTCTTCAGTCCAGAGACTGGTTTGATGCAGCTCTCCATGCTACTGTATCCTGTGCAAGCTTCTTCATCCCCCAGTACCTACTGCAACCTACATCCTTCTGAATCTATTTAGTGTATTCATCTCTTGGTCCCCCTCTATGAATTTTACCCTCCACACTGCCCTCCAATACTAAATTGGTGATCCCTTGATGCCTCAGAATATGCCCTACCAACTGATCCCTTCTTCTAGTCAAGTAGTGCCACGAAGTTCTCTTCTCACCAATTCTATCCAATACCTCCTCATTAGTTATGTTATCTACCCATCTAATCTTCAGCATTCTTCTGTAGCACCACATTTCGAAAGCTTCTGTTCTCTTCTTGTCTAAACTATTTATCGTCCACATTTCAATTCCGTACATGGCTACACTTCATACAAATACTTTCAGAAATGACTTCCTGACATTTAAATCCATACTCAATGTTAACAAATTTCTCTTCTTCAGAAGCACTTTCCTTGCCATTGCCAGTCTACATTTTATATCCTCTTACTTAGACCATCATCAGTTATTTTGCTCCCCAAATAGCAAAACTCCTTTACTACTTTAAGTGTCTCATTTTCTAATCTAATTCCCGCAGCATCACCCAATGTAATTTGACTACATTCCATTATCTTTGTTTTGCTTTTGTTGATGTTCATCTTATATCCTCCTTTCAAGACACTGTCCATTCCGTTCAACTGCTCTTCCAGGTCCTTTGCTGTCTCTGACAGAATTACAATGTCATCGGCGAACCTCAAAGTTTTTATTTCTTCTCCATGGATTTTAATACCTACTCTGAATTTTTCTTTTGTTTCCTTTACTGCTTGCTCACTATGCAGATTGAATAACATCAGGGAGAGGCTACAACCCTGTCTCACACAACTGCTTCTCTTTCATGTCCCTCGACTCTATTAACTGCCATCTGGTTTCTGTACAAATTGTAAATAGGCTTTTGCTCCCTGTATTTAACACTGACATCTTCAGAATATGGAAGACAGTATTCCAGTCAACATTGTCAAAAGCTTTCTTTAGTCTACAAATGCTAGAAACGTAGGTTTGCCCTTCCTTAATCTAGCTTCTAAGATAAGTCGTAGGGTCAGTATTGCCTCACATGTTCCAACATTTCTACGGAATCCTAACTGATCTTCGCCGAGGTTGGCTTCTACCAGAATTGGCGTTAGTATTTTGCAGCTATGGCTTATTAAACTGATAGTTCGGTAATTTTCACATCTGTCAACACCTGCTTTCTTTGGGATTGGGATTATTATATTCTTCTTGAAGTCTGAGGGTATTTCGCCTATCTCATATGTCTTGCTCACCAGATGGTAGAGTTTTGTCATGAATGGCTCTCCCAAGGCCATCAATAGTTCCAATGGAATGTTGTCTATTCCGGGGGCCTTGTTTCGACTAAGGTCTTTCAGTGCTCTGCCAAACTCTTCACGCGATATCATATCTCCTATTTCATCTTCAACTACATTCTCTTCCATTTCTATAATATTCTCCTCAAGAACATTGCACTTGTACAGACCCTCTATATACTTCTTCCACCTTTCTGCTTTCCCTTCTTTGCTTAGAACTGGGTTTCCATATGAGCTCTTGATATTCATGCAAGTGGTTCTTATTTCTCCAAAAGTCCCTTTAATTTTCCTGTAGGCAGTATCTATCTTACCCCTAGTGAGATAAGCCTTTGCATCCTTACCTTTGTCCTCTATCCATCCCTGCTTAGCCATTTTGCACTTTCTGTCAATCTCATTTCTGAGATGTTTGTATTCCTTTTTGCCTGCTTCAGTTGGGCATTTTTGTATTTCATCCTATCATCAATTAAATTCAATATCTCTACTGTTACCCAAGGATTTCTATTAGCCCTCATTTTTTACCTACTTGATCATGTGCTACCTTCACTATTTCATCCCTCAAAGCTACCCATTCTTCTTCTACTGTATTTCTTTCCTCCATTCTTGTCAATCGTTCCCTAATGCTCTCCCTGAAGCTCTCTACAGCCTCTCGTTCTTTCAGTTCATCTAGGTCCTATCTCCTCAAATACCCACCTTTTTGCAGTTTCTTCAGTTTTAATCTACAGTTCATAACTAATAGATTGTGGTCAGAGCCCACATCTGTTGCTGGAAATGTCTCACAATTTAAAACCTGGTTTCTGAATCTCTGTCTTACCATTATATAATCTATCTGATACCTTCTGGTATCTCCAGGCTTCTTCCATGTATACAACCTTCTTTCATGATTCTTGAACCAAGTGTTAGCTATGATTAAGTTATGCTCTGTGCAAAATTCTACCAGGCAGCTCCTTATTTCATTTTTTACCCCCTATTCCATATTCACCTACTGCATTTCTTTCTCTTCCTTTTTCTACTATCGAATTCCAGTCACCCATGACTATTGATTTTTAATCTCCCTTCACTATCTGAATAATTTCTTTTATCTCATCACACATTTCATCAATCTCTTCATCTGCGGAGCTAGATGGCATATAAACTTGTACTAATGTGGTAGGCTTGGGCTTCGTATCTATCTTGGCCACAATAATGCTTTCACTATGCTGTTTGTAGTAGCTTACCCACATTCCTATTCTCGTATTCATTATTATACCTACTCCTGCATTACCCCTATTTGATTTTGTATTTATAACCCTGTATTCACCTGACCAGGAGTCTTGTTCTTCCTGCCACTGAACTTCACTAATTCCCACTCTATCTAACTTTAACCTATCTATTTCCCTTTTTAAATTTTCTAACCTACCTGCCCGATTATTGGATCTGACATTCCACACTCCAATCTGTAGAACGCCAGTTTTCTTTCTCCTGATAACAACGTCCTCCTGAGTAGTACCCACCCAGATATATGAATGAGGGACTATTTTACCTCCTGAATATTTTAGCCAAGAGGACGCCATCATCATGTAACCATAAAGTAAAGCTGCATGCCCTCGGGAAAAATTACGGATGTAGTTTCCCCTTGCTTTCAGCCGTTCGCAGTACCAGCACAGCAAGGCCATTTTCGTTAGTGTTACAGGAGGAGGAGGAGATTAGTGTTTAATGTCCCGTCAACAACGAGGTAATTAAAGACGGAGCGCAAGCTCGGGTGAGGGAAGAATGGGGAAGGAAATCGGCCGTGCCCTTTCAAAGGAACCATCCTGGCATTTGCCTGAAGCGATTTAGGGAAATCACGGGAAACCTAAATCAGGATGGCCGGAGACGGGATTGAACCGTTGTCCTCCCGAATGCGAATCCAGAGTGCTAACCACTGCGCCACCTCGCTCAGTGGTTAGTGTTACAAGGCCAGATCAGTCAATCATCCAGACTGTTGCCCCTGCAACTACTGAAAAGGCTGCTGCCCCTCTTCAGGAACCACACATTTGTCTGGCCTCTCAACAGATACCCCTCTGTTGTGGTTGCACCTACGGTATGGCTATCTGTAATACTGAGGTAGGCAAGACTCCCCACCAATGGCAAGGTCCATGGTTCAAGGGGAAGGGGGGAATACGATTAATATTTGAAAATCAGAATGGTATTGTGACAGACAAGTTAACATCTATAATGCAGCACAGTTAACTGATGGAATAATAACTTTCTTGGAGAACAGAGCATAATTTGGGATATGAAGATACTGACTTTGGAATAGGGAAAAAAGGTTCTTAATAAAGTGATAATATTAAAACCAAAGTGCATTGTGCTCATTTCTTATTAATACTGGGTCAGTCCAACTTACTGAGTGAGATATATGAAGGCCATAACCTCAAGCAACCCACCAACTGCAACGTAAACAACGATTGGAATAACAGAGACCACTTGGGAAGAATGAGCTCCAAATCCAACTTGGGCATAAGTATTTCAAAAAATTGCAATTCTCAAGCTGAGACCACAAATATTATCACTCAAAAATGGTTTCAAACAATAAAACACAGTTAGAACTGTGTAGTAAAAAATGTTTGGGTAGCAGTATTTCAAGCAATAGTCTTCCAAAAAATTACATACTTCAAACATTAAAAAAACAGTCAGAACTGTATAGTGAAAAATGTTTGGGTACCGGCATGACAAGCAACAGAGAACAAAATTTTGTTGTTGGCGATGTCAACCAGCTGATATTGTGGAAAAAAGATTGAAAGGTCCTCATCTTCAATGACAGCCATGGTCATTAAATTGCACAAAAAGTGTCAGGACTGTTAGCAAACTTCATTGTCATGGGCTTCATGAACCAAGGAGCTCGTATTTCTGAAGTGACAAACTCAGTTGTGAAGTCATGTAAAAATCTTTGGACCAAAAGACTGCGCCATAATTTTTGGAGCTGCAAATTATTTTGGAAGGGATCAAGCCATAAAAATAAAAGTATCTCTTGAATGTGTGTTGTAGCAGACAGACCACATGAATGTATTAGTTACAAACCAGCTGCACAGGGATGCCCTATCTTCTTGGTCATGTGTGAATATATTAGTAATTAAAACAAACACTGACAATAATGATGTCTGTAGAAAATTTAAGCAAGCAAATGTAATAGATGTAAGCACCATCAGCCATGGTCTCCATCTGAATTATACTGGTAAACAATTTCTAGCTGAGAAAATATGTAATTTTGTAAACAATAGAACTAGGAAACTCGCCAGTATCAAGGATAGCTGGCTTGTCACGGGTAATATGTCACCCAATGAGGCAGTATATATTGTAGGGGTCCAAATTGTCTCACAAAGAAGCAAGAGATTCAAGGGAATTACCAGTAACACAAAAAAAGTCCAACACACATGTATAAATGGCTGAAAAAAAAAACACAGAACAGGGGACAGATAGACTTTTTTTAGCGTAGCAGACTCTGTCACAGGAAAATGTGACACCATATGAACTTTTGCATTTGCTTTAAAAGTCATTCACCAGAATGCACAGTTTCTAACAAAGAAACATGATGAAATAAATGTCCTTAGCAGTGAGTGGAAGGAGGTATCAGTTTTATGTTTTTGTAAGTGCTAGCTAGGGAAAGATTATTTACAGTATTTAAACATTCCTGGTTTCACTCTGACAAACTACTTTAGCAGATCAGTATCAAAGCTCAGAGGAAGCTGCATTTATGTAAACAAAAATATAGAATATAAGACATTACACCATGTTAGCCAGTTAGGTAGTGAAAAATACTTTGAAGCCTCAGCATTGAAATACCATCAGAAAAATTGTAAATATGTGTTTACAGATCCCCTGGTAGTAATTTAAGCATCTTCTTTAAAAAACTTGACCTTGCTCTACTAAAACTTAAAAATACTTGCAAAACTGTAGTTCTCTGTCATGATATTAATATTGATCTCTTAACTCAAAGTCATCAAGGAGAAAAGTTCCTTGATATTATTAAAGAGTATAACTTATGTACTGCAATAAACTCACCTACACACATAACAAGAATTAGTGCTACACTTATTGACCAGATATTTGTAAACACAAGTGTACACATCTTAGAAAACTTAACTATTAGCTGTAGTGATAACAGTCCACAGTTACTGACACTATGTGGCAGTGATGACTTGCTTATAGATGGAAGTGTTATCTACAAAAGGAAATACAGCAAGTAAAATATTGAACACTAGATGCAGTTAGGAGGTTAGATGGAAGACGGGAGAGGTGGAGGCTGTAGGGTTGCAGAAAAGGAGAGAAGTAAAAAGACTGGGTGTGTTGGTGGAATAGGGGGATGTGTAGTGCTCAAATGAGAACAAGGAGGGGGCTGGATAGGTGAGAACAATGATTAACAAAGGTCGAGGCCAGGAAGCTTACAGGAACGTAGGATATATTGCAGGGAGAGCTCCCACCTGCACAATTCAGAAAAGCTGGTGTTAGGGGGAAGGATCCATTTGGCACAGTGTGTGAAGTGTTCATTGAAATAAAGAATGTCATGTTGGGCAGTATTCTCAGCAACAGGGTGGTTCAGTTGTTTCTTGGCCAAAGTTTGTCAGTGGTCATTCAAGCGGACAGCCAGCTTGTTGGTTGTCATGCCAATATTGAATGCAGCACACTGGTTGCAGCTTAGTTTGTAGATCACGACTAGTTTCACAGGTAGCCCTGCCTTTGATGAGATAGGTGATGTTTGTGACCAGACTAGAGTAGGTTGTGGTGGGAGGATGTATGAGACAAGTTTTGTATCTAGATCTATTACAGGGGTATGAGCCTCCTGTGGTCATCACATCTGCAGTGATGTGTGGTCCCTCTCAAAATATGGCCTTCACAGACCATAATTATCCTCCCAACCATATACAAAAACAAATCTCTTGTGCCTTATCTTTCCAGTCTCTCACCACCTCCCAAAGACTAACTGTCCAGCCACAGAGGAGCATTCCCCCCGTAACTCAGTACCACCCAGGACTGGAGAACTGAATTACATTCTCCGACAGAGTTTTGACTACCTTTCGTTGTGCCCTGAAATGAGAAATCTCCTGCCCACTATCTTTCCCACCCCTCATGCAGTGGTATTCTGCCGTCCCCCAAACCATCCATCACTACACAATCCCTGCTCCCAATCCCTTACCTCATGGCTCATATCACTGTAATAGACCTAGATGCAAAATCCCCCCACCACCACCTACTCCAGTCCGGTGACAAACATCGCCTATCTCATCAAAGGCAGGGCTACCTGCGAAACCAGTCATGAGGTCTAGAAGCTAATCTGCAAGCACTGTGTGCATTTTATGTGGGTGTGACAACCAATAAGCTGTCTGTCCACATGAATGGCCACTGACAAACTTTGGCCAAGAAACAACTGGACCACCCAGTGCTGAGCATGACGTTCTTCATTTCAATGACTGCTTCACAGACTGTGCCATATGGATCCTTCCTAACAACACCAGCTTTTCTGAATTGTGTAGGTGGGAACTCTCTCTGCAATATATCCTATGTTCCTATAACCCTCCAGGCCTCAACCTTTGTTAGTCACTGTCCTCACCCATCTAGCCCCTTTCCTGTTCCCATTTGAGCACTACACAGCTTTCCATCAACGCACCCCGTCTTTTTACTTCTCTCTTTTCCATTACTCCCCCCCCCCTTCTCCCTGTCCTCTGTCTAACTTCCCAACTGCACCTAACTGCCCTACCCTCCCTCCACCTCATTCCTGCACATTCCCTAGCAGCACTTCCACCCCCCCCCCCCCTCCCTTCTCCAACCTCCTCCTTACCTCCACCCATATGCCTCTCCCATCATGTACTGCTGCTGCTTCATCTGTCAGAGATTGCAGTCGTGTTTGTGTGATGGTGGGTAGCAACTACCCTTTTCATAATAGTGTATCATTATATACAGGGTAGTTAGAAACAGTCTGATAAGCATGTAAGGGAACTGCATGGTAGACTGTGCTGAGAAGTAATTGTTATGAAAAAAATTCAATATGTTGGGCAATTTCTGAGTCAATTAGCATTAAAGTTAGCTGGTGAGGCCACTGCATGTGCAGATTCAAGTGGTCCACCAGATGCAATTAGTGTCAGTTGTTCTCAAAGCATAGCTGATAGCTCATGAGATTGCTTAGCCATTGGTTTGGCTTCAGGTCTAACTATTGTTCCATGTCGAATTATTGTATCGCTCTCGTGTTTGTTTTCAGGAAACCAAATTAAGTACAAATTTAGCAATACTATCTCTAGCGGGCCATTTGAATTTGTGCTTGCCAGGGCCTAATTGGCTAACTTTAGTGCTAATTAATTTGGAAACAGCACAACATATCAAATTTTTTTCTTAACAATTAATCCTCAGCGCAACCTACTCTGCAAGGCGATTACAAATTTTTAGACTGTTTCTGACCACTCTGTGTTAGGTTGCTTCTTCAGGAAAGAGGGCAGGAGAGGGAAAGAAGAAAGGATGTCGGTTTTAAGGGAGAGAGTAAGGAGTCATTCCAATCCCGGGAGCGGAAAGACTTACCTTAGGGGGAAAAAAGGATAGGTATATACTCGCGCGCCCCCCCCCCCCCCCCCCCCCACACACACACACACATCCATCCATCCATCCATACATACATACATACATACATACATACATATACAGACACAAGCAGACATATGTAAAGGCAAAGATCTCTGCCCGCACTCTTTGCCTTTACAAATGTCTGCATGTGTGTGTGTGTGTGTGTGTGTGTGTGTGTGTGTGTGTGTGTGTGTGTGTACCCCTGTCCTTTTATTTATATATAAGTGTGTGTACGTGTGTGTCAATGGTCCTTTTTTCGAATTTTTGTTTATTGATTTAAAACATTTAAACTTTTAAGAAAGCAACTTAGCGACATAATTCTGGCATACTGCATTAGCAGCAACAATTAATGGTCAAAAATTTTAAGCAATCTTCAGAAATTTTATTTTCAGTCAATTTTATGTCAGTCATTGTGAAATATTATAGCATTAAAATATTTAAGAACTAAAAGATAAAATTAATGAACCTCTTATCGACAGTGATGAATTAGAGTCATTATATCCAGATAACATACTCTGCCTCTCTGAACATCAGGTGACCACTGGTATAGATGTGTTAAGTGTTACAGGATTTTTATCATCATCTCACTTTTGTTGAGCAGAAGTGGAGAAAGGGAGAGTTGCCAGATTTATCAGGAATTGTCAAAAATTTAAGAACATAGACATTCATAAATTTCACCTAAACCAACATGTGGAAGCATGTACAACAGAAGTAGAATTTTATAATAAACCCTTCATAATAGTAAGTGTGCATTGAGCGTCTGCAGGTGGTTTTAATCAACTTGAAGATCCACTGGCCTATTTAACAGAATAAAAAAAAGAAAAAGTGGTTCCTGCTGATTTTAATGCACATTTTCTTAAAACTCTTCAGTAAGAATTTATTGCAGTCCCCATTAGGGTAGCAAACTGCCACTGATGATATCATTATAGATAGGTCTAATGAACAAAATTATATTACAAAGCCAACAGCCAATGGCCTCTCAGGCAATGACAGGCAGTTTCTTTTGTCAAATATTAACACTGAACATAACATAAAATATACTAAATCTGTTTTAAAGAGGATAGTCAGTAAGCCAAAAATTAGGACCATACTCAAAGATATGAACTGGAGTGATCATGGCACTAATGAAAAATATACCACTTTTAATAATGAAGTCCTAATATTATTTGAATGCTGTTTTCACTCAACCCTGACTAGACCAAAGTTGACAAAGAAGCCGTGGATTACTCAAGAATAAAAGTAACTTGTGAAACTGTACCTGTCAGCCAGTAATAGCTCTGATATTGATGCTACAACTCATTACAAGACATAATGCAAAATGTTAAAGACAGTAATACAGAAATAAAGCAGATGCATTTTGAGAAAAAGATAATCTCATCAGGCAACAAAACAAAGACAATGGGGAAGGATGAGACTGGTAGAACCAGACAAGAAGAGGAACAGACAGCATTAGAAGCAAATGATACGTCGGTAACAGATGTGCACAGTGTTGCAAAAATTTTTAATAAGCATTTCATAGCTGTTACTGAAAAAATGGGATTGTCAGGTTCAGTACATGCTGCCATGGAATAACTCAGACCAGTCATTATAAATAACTTCAGTAATATGAAAATGACCTTCACTACAGCAGTAGAAGTTATGTCCACCATGAAAGCTTTAAAGTCAAAAAATTCTAGTGGTTATGATAAAATATCAACAAAGTCAATTAAAGAGTGTGTTTCTGAGTTTAGTAAACTATATAGTTATTGTGTAACCAATCATTCATCAGTGAAACATTTCCTGCACAGTTGAAATATGCTGGTAAACCTTTGTTTCATAAAGAACACAAAGAAATACCATCAAATTTCTATCCCAGCGTTCTTGAAAATTTTAGAAAAGGTAATATACAATTATTTTCTTAACCATCTAACAAAAAATAATATATAATAATTTAGTAGTAAAGGAGACCACTCACTGAATAGCAGAAGTATTGAGTCGTCAACAGGTACACACAAAAGAGAAAGAAAACTTGCTAGTTTTCAGTATAAATCCTTGTCAGGAGGAGGGAGGTAGCAGGTTCACTGGATCAGAATGCAGGAGAGGGGGATGGCAGGTGCCTGGACTAGGCATGTTAGTTGCTCTTCAGAACTGTGCATTTTTTATGTTTTACACAGCAAATTTTTCACATACCACTCTTTGCTGTTTGTTGTTATGCTTCTGCTACACTTAGAAGGAGTGGAGTCAACATCCAAGAAATAGATAAGGACCAGGTGAAGTGTATAAGAGAGAAGGTGTTAAGATTGTGCACCAAAGTGGATACAGTACCTTAGCCCTAAGTACATGTCATGAAGATATTATCAATGAACCTGAACGAGACTAGAGGTTGCGATTTTTGGGAGGCTGGGAAGGTTTCTTCTATTGCCCATAAACAGGTTGGCACAGGAGGGAGCCATGCGGGTGCCCATGGCTGAGCCACAGATTTGTTTGTATGCCTTCCCTTCAAAGGAAACTAGGAATAAGTTGATGGTTGTGGAAGATGTTGAGGAGGTAGTGCTCGACAGAGGCAACGCCATGGCATAAGGGATGTTGGTGTATAGGGAGGTGACATCAACAGTGGTGAGAAGGGATCCAAGAGGTTAAGAAGTGGGATGATGGACAACTTGTGAAGGAAATGGCTGGCCTATTTGATGTGGGAGGATCTATGGATTTCAGCAGGGATTTAAGGTTATACTGGACATCTGGAATAGGATCACTCTGGCAGAGCTTGTAGGTGGAGAAGTCAGACAATTGGTGGAAGCCTTCTGTTAGGCTGTAACTACACCTATCATGACATTAGGGGAACATTTGTCGGCAGGGAGGATGATTAGGTCTGAATCTGTTTTCACGTTGCATATGGCTGTTTTTTCTCCTGCTGTAAGGCTAGCATTCTTAGCAAGGGACCTACAGAGGGATGGAGAGGCCAAGTTGGAGGCAAGGCATTCCTGGAAGGTGAGCAGGGGATGGTTAGTTGGGAGGGGGCAAGGTCATTGTTGGATGGTGATACGAACTGGAAGAGGGAGGGATCAATGTTGGGATTATGTCAGCTTTGGTTGGAGGGATTGGTGGTAAACAATTTTTTCCACTATAGGAATCAGCAGAAGAAGAGTAGGTACTTGACAAGTCCAAAATGGTTGAACTTTGGTGTAAGGCTGAAGGTAAGGCCTTTGGATAGGACAAACTTCTGTGGGACTGAGGTTTTTGGTGGAAATGTTAACATAAGTGTTTTGGATTTGCTTCGATTCTGGGTCCGGCTGACTGTTAGTAGGATAGGTGGTGATGGACAGTAGTGCCTTGAGGCAGGAGTAAGACTTCAACAGGTTCGACAATTGGGGAGGATGGAGGGGTGTCTGGAATACTCCATGTACTGGAGTACAAGGGCTCCAATTCTGGAGACGTCCTCTGTGTAGTAAGGATTACACAGTAACAGAATCTTGTGGAGCGAGTAGAGGTGGTTCTGGGATGCCTGTGCCATGGAGATTGGTTTCTTCAGTTCTAGGTTTGTAAGTGATAGAGGTTTGCAGGGTTTTTACTGTTAAGCTGTTGGGACGGGAGCAGGACTCCATGGTTTAGACAGCCTCCCACATCAAAGCTACTAACCACTTTCTTCACCGACTCTCCATCATCCCCAACTCCTTAACTCCTGGATCACCACTTGTCACTGTCGATGCCACATCCCTGTACACCAACGTCCCTCATCCCCATGGCCTTGCCACTATCGAACACTACCTTTCCTAAAATTCTTTGGACTTGAAACCCACCACCTCATTCCTTATACACTTTAACAAATGTATCCTCACTCACAAATACTTCTTCTTTGAAGTGAAGGTATACAAACAAATCTGCAGCTCAGTCACTGGAACCAGCATGGTGCCTCACTATGCCAATCTGTTTATGGGCCATCTAGAGGAAAGCTTCCTAACGTCCCAAAAAAACAATCCCTAGACTGGTTCAGGTTCATTGACAATATCATCATGATCTGGTCTCAGGGCTAAGAAACCATATCCAGATTCCTTCACAACCTCAACACTTTCTCTGTCATTCACTTCACTTTATCCTCACCCACTCAATGAGCCACCTACCTGGACATTGACCTGCACCTCTGTGATGGCTCCATCCACACCTCTGTCCACATTAAACCCACTAATAACCAACAGCACCTGCATTTCAACAGCTGCTATCCCTTCCACATCAAATAATCCTCCCATACAGTCTAGCAAATCACAGACTATGCATCTGCAATGATGAGAACTCCCTTGCCCAATATCCTGAAGGCCTGACAAAGGCATTTACAGAGAGGCAATGCCCCCCCCCCCCCCCCCCACCAACATAGTCCACAAACAGAATTCCTGTGCCATATCGTCATGCATCCCACCAGTCCCAGGTATCAGCTACAAAAGAGTCCCTTCTCATTACCCAGTATCACCCTGGACTGGAACAACTGAACCACATCCTTTGCTGGGGCTTTGAGAACCTCTCATCATGCCCTGAAATTAGAGGCACAAAATTTGAGACAATATCAGTTGGACGAAGTCTTTGAACTTTTTCTTTGCATCTTAATAAGGCAAATGGTTAAGCATATTATACTCTTGAATTTTCTTCCCACTCTTAACACTGAGCATTGTTGTGAGCAAGGAGGGTGCAGTTCCAGACAGTTGACACATTAAAGGGATTAGTTACAAGGGCTTCCTTCATGGGACACCTGTGCATATCCCCTACAGATGACCTCATCAGAACAGTGGGAGAACATGCACCCGAACCTTAGGCACTTAAAACACCTCATCAGAGGAGAAAAATAAGGCCTGACACCACATCTATAAACCATTACATTAAAATTTTTAGATAAAATATTACCTTTGAATTCCAGGATAAAAGTTCTATATCCACTATTTTATGCTTGGCTCCCCTCTGGATTTCAAACAAAATGGACTCCACGCAAAATGGACTCCACACTGCATCAGGTTAGTAGCAGCTCATCAGTTTGTAACATTAGGTCCCGATGGAAGATAACACTTTGAATTCTACTGAGCTTTTTATGAGGAGACTGGTATCTCTCCAATCTTGACAAAGGCCTAAAGTGGCCATGATTAGTTGGCGTAAGATGTTTTGATAATGAAATATCCATTTCTCATCATCTCTATTGCAGCAATCTCTCCAAACCGCTCTGCAATATTTTCAGCACCATTTCTCCTTACCTGGCTCTCACACCGAGGCATCGTCAAAAACAGAAATGCCATACGATTGTGAACATCTGCATTAAAGTCCCTGTTCCTGACTGTTGAGATGGCCACACTGGCACGGCACAGTTAAGTTTCATCTACATCTACTAGATACACGGCAAGCCACCATACAGTGCACAGTGGAGGGTGTTCTGTATCACTACTAGTCATCTCTTTTTCCTGTTCCACTCACAAATAGAGCAAGGGAAAATTGACTGACTGTATGCCTCTATATGAGCCCTAATATCTCGAATCTTCCCCTTACACGCACTGTATGTTGACAGCAATAGAAACTTTGGGCAGTCAGCTTCAAATGTCAGTTCTCTAAATTTTCTTGAAAAGAACCTTGCTTTTCCTCCAGGGATTCCCATTTCAGTTTCGGAAGCATTTCCATAACACTTACATGTTGTTCGAATCTACCAGGAACAAATCTAGCACCCCGTCTCTGAACTGCTTTGATGTTTTCCTTCAAGCTGACCGGGTATGGATCCCAAACACTTGAGCAGTACTCAAGAATAGGTCACACCAATATGTGGTCTCTTGTACAGGTCAACCACTCTTCCTAAAATTCTCCCAATAAACCAAAGTCTACCATTCGCCTTACCTACCACAAATCTCACAAGCTCATTCCATTTCATATCACTTTTCAATGTTACCCACAGATATTTGGAAACAACGTGACTTCGTCAAGCAGGACACTAGTAATACTGTATCCGAACATTGTGTGTTTTCTTCCTACTCATCCGCATTAATTTACATTTTTCCACTTTAGTGTTAGCTGTCATTCATCACACCAACTAGAAATTTTGTCCATGTCGTCTTCTATCTTCCTACAATAACTCAATTTCGACACCTTACTGTACACCGCAGCATCATCAGCAAACGACCAGAGTGCTGCCCACCCTGTCTGGCAAATCACTTATGCACATAGAGAACAGTGGTGGTCCTATCACTTCTCTGGGGCACTAGTGATGATACCCTATCTGATGAACATTCGCCATTTCATTGGGGCCTGATGATTTATTTGCTCTCAGATCTTTCAGTTGTTTCTCTATGCTAGTGATGCTTATTATTAAGTTTGCACAATTCTCTTGAGTGAATGCTTTCTTGAATGTGAAATTTAAAACTTCAGCTTTTGTTATGCTATTTTCACAACTGCTGCACTAACCTGGTCAACAAGGGACTGAATGCAAGACAGACCCTCTTAGCAATTTTACAAAGAACCAGAATTTTCTTGGGTTCTCTGCTAGATCTTTTGCTAAGGTGTGACTGTGATGGTGACTGTATGCTTCACGCATAGATCTTTTCACAAACGCCCAAGTTGCTAGTAACCTTTGCTTGTCATCATTTGTGTGTTCTCTTTTGAACCAAAGGTGCAAGAGCCTCTCCTTTCTCGGCATCTTCTGAATTTCATTACTAAACCATGGTGGATCTTTTGCCATCCTTTATCCATTTACTACGCACATAATTCTCCAGACCACGATTTACAATCTGCTTCACAGTTATCCCTAATTTCAACTTCTACAGAGAAAATATTTTTGCTGACTTATGAAGATTCCTTCTCCAATGGTGTCTTAATGTCTTTTTGAAATTTGTTTCATGCATCACTAAATATTTATGAGTTTTCCAACTCAGGCTTCAGCCAGTTCTGTTCCAAGAATAATTTGAGTGAGAGAACTTTTCTGGGGGGCTGACAAGTTCAGGAATTTTGTTATGAATGCTCTGACAGTTTACTGTTAAATTTTGACAGCCTAAATGCTGTCTGTGTACTGACTGACTAGCATTCATCAGAGGACCTCAAATTACTGCCTTACCTAAAAGTCCCCAAGTGCACTCCCCAATTACCCTGCTACACAAGTAGCTGCTTCCTTTGTGTAGTGCATCCCTGATCTGTCAAGGGAAGTACTACAATTCTCCACCGCATAATGCAAGTCCAGAAATCTGCAGCCAATCCTGTCACAGAATTGATGGAGCCTTTGGTTGAGACCCTCCATCTGGCTCCAAAGCAAAGGATCCCTTTCAACTCTGTGTAAAATGCTGCAAATTGTGGGCTCTGCTTGCACCCCGCAAGTGAGGCCAGCAATCTTCACCGCTTCCATCAGTTGCCTCTATGAACAGAGAAAGGCCACAGAACCCAAGCAATAGATGTCATCAGTGCTGACATGAGTTACAACTTGCAGACGACTGCACCCTCGAAATTGCATGCAGGGCCACCTCCACATCTCGTATACGAATCTACCTTGGAATTTTTTCAGAGCTTTTCTGGACGAATAAATTCATTATTGTTTATGATTGGGAATCAGTTTACCTGGAATCCAGTGACAAAGTTTTCTCAGATCTAACTGTTAATAAAAGTAGGAAGAAAGATTGTTTAAGTCCTGCCAACAATGAGGTCATTAAAGACGAAGTAGCAGCTCAGATTAGGGAAGATGAGGAAGGAAATCGATCCTGCCATTTCAAGGGAGCCATCCACACATCTGCCTTAAGTGATTTTGGAAAGTAACAGAAAACCTAAATCTGGATAGCTGGATAGTGATTTGAACAGTCTTCCTCCAGAATGCAAGTCCAGAGTGCCAACCACTGTACCACTTCGTTCTGTCTCTAAACATTAATGTAAAATGTTTTGGATTTGACTTTAACTAATGCACAATATCCCCTGAATAAATTCATAAAATGTTCAAAATCTTCTGCAAGCATTGCTCTAACAGAGGGAATATTCTCATTAGCACTAGCAGTTCTTGAGTGTCCTTCATAAAATTAAAAAAAAAAAAAAAAAAGTCTGATCTTTTAATTTCTCTGTACCATTATAAATTTTTGTCTTATGTGGGATTCCTTCATCAAATTTATTTGTAAGCCAATGTTCACACTGCTCCGACATTAATTCCCAAACATCATGGACCAGAAATGTTGTCTCCTTGAATTCATTTTTTGGTGCACACAAAATCTTTAAATGATGATGACTACAAACTATTACAGCAAATCAAACAAATCACACTGCAGTCAACTTACGAAACTTGCAAAAACATATGCCAAATATAAACAAATTTCATTTGCTTTAGAACCATGGCAGTCTAAAATTTTTTAGTCTCCCTGAAGTGTTTAGGATACTGTTTAGGACTGACAGAGGACATACAAAAAGATCCAAAGAAAAAGAGTGTATTTTGTCTCTGGTCCATTCAGTAAGCACAGGGACATGCATATATAGCTTCAGCAACATATGTTATGAGAGGAGCTTTGTACATGTTCGACAAAGAGTTGAGCAACATTCTCCTTCATCAGTATCATACAGAGGCTAACCACTAACCATTCTTCCTGTACACAATTTCCAAACGGAACAAGAAAATGGGGAAAATGCAGTGAAGTACACTCCACCACAAGGTGGCTTGCAGAGTGTAGGTTTTTGTGTTTCTAGAAACGTTTTCAGTCACTGGAGTTCTTGCAAAGGAATTACAGATATGTAACACTTAAGTTTACCACTGGTGGTAAACAGACACATACTGAGGTAGAAAGAAATGCTTTCAACCAACTGCACATATCTTATCTGGCACACAGTTCATCATCAATCATGTCACTTGCATGGATAAATTTGTAACAAAAATATCAATAAATCAGTCTGTCTTAATTCTACAAAACTTTACTTTTTAAGTGTCATTGTAATATTAATGATTTAGAAAATAGAAGTTGTATCCTTTAAGCTGGCAACTTCATTTAGAGAAATCAGTATATTACTTTCTTCACCAGACACAGTGAAATCACATTCTGGCTCCTTTTGTATTGTAATATGACAAAATATACATCTATGTATAATTACAGATGATAATCCATCGATACAATCCTCTCCAACAATGTATTTTACACAAAGGGTTAGGAATAATCAATACATTATTAAAAACAACACTCTTCCATTTATTATCTGCCATTGCTGGACACGTGTTACACAATTTCTTTTAACTATGCAAATTAGAACATTTGCATAAGATGAAAGCAGAGCCATCAGTTTGTGAGTCCACTGTTTTCCATAGTGCGTTATCAAAGGACAAAACTCTTTAACCACATATTAATAAATTATATTCACTTATTTGTTCATCAACTTATACTGCAATCTGATGGTGGAATTGCAGTTTAGAATAACACTGTTCACTTAAACACAACAGTATCAAGCATGGCTCCTAGACATTGCACAATATTAGTTGTCATTAAAATGTCCACTTTTTCTTCCAAATGTCGTTTTGGATCTTGCTTTCCCACATTCTTAATTGCCAACTGTTCAGGCGTCATTTTCTCTTCATCTTCTAATGCCTGAAAATAATTAAAAAATAAATTAACAACTTCAATGGAAAACTTACTGTTAGTTATTGAACAGTAATTTACACAGGCTAGGCATATTCCCTAAGGGTGACACCAAGTATCACTATGCTATCACATGTATGACACTAATTGTGTGATCCACGGATGAGAAATACAGTAGAAACACTGGAACAAACCTGTTCATATTTTCTGAAATTTGCCAACTGAGAGAATAATTTTAAAGAGTAAAATGAGATACTTTTCAAGTGTGTACTTTATTGGATCATTTGCTACACATTTCTAGGTTCAGATTTAGTGCAATGTTGGTACATCCTGTTTCCATTCTTTGCAGTAGCTCACACTGCAAATCCTTAGCCACTACTCTCCTATCACAACTGTGGTTTCAAGTATACTGATCTCCTAATGTTACTCACTCTTCTTACATAGCTGCCACTCTTTACAGTCATACTCATATTTCAAACTTAATTTCTTCACCCCATCTCATTTAATTTTGTATCATTTCTTATGAAAGAGTCATCATTAACCAGATATCTTGCTACATATTCCTCATTCCAAACAAGAAATGCAAACAGCCACAATAAGAGTGCAACTCCCTGGCAAGTGAGGGTCACTGTCTGCAATACCTTTGAATCCTTTAACTACTTTGGCTGCTTGGAGGCAGCACTTTTAAATTTGTCATCCACAAACTACATTTCTATAAAACTAATATCCTGGGAAACCTTTAAAATGAATTGAGCTGCTTGGGGGAACAAAATGGTAACCGCCAAAATCACAGTTTCGAGATACAGCACATCTAAAGTTTCAAATGATCTGCAAATCTGAATAATTTTTTTTGAAGAGTCCTTTTATTCTGTAGTGATTTTAACATCTATCTTCTACTATACAGACATAAATGAAACTCGGAACTGACTAAAACAAATGAAATATACAAAAATTATTACGTTACCATACACCATTAACAACACGTAGTGATAGAACATTACATATTAAATTTTACAGTAAGTCTTCAACACTTTACTGAAACTGCAAAATCATTCATCACTCATTACTAATGTCTTTTCATCCAAAACTGTTGACTTTAGTGACACGAAAAATCCATTGTGGGCAGGAGGTATGTAATTTAGGAGCGACAGGACGTCAGCAACTTTCTTCTTTTCAATAAGCCTCGGCCCATTGTATTTAAGTCAAAGTGTTGGAACTGGTCCTTGCCTTCCACGTTCCCTAAAGTTTATTTCATGCCAAATGTAATGATAAAATGTCTCGCTGATGAATAAAGATGATGGATATTCGGAGGTCACCTTCCACCCACATACTTTCCTGAGGTTGACATCTCAACCATCAACTTTCTTCTTTCTGAAGACAAAAGCTTCTTTAGAGTGTCGTATTTGATAGAAATCCTCTCCTTTCATATTATATACACACAATGGATTCTCCTTATCCGACTTCTTGATGATCTCGCACCACTGATCTGGACTGAACCCATCTTGTACTTGTCGGCGAACGTAATTTTCAATTGTACTTCAGGAACATAATGCTATGTACATGCACTTACCATTATGTTCGTGAAACATACTAAAGACAGTATATTTACAAAATAATATACCTTTGAGTCATCTGAATCTTTAGGAATCTATTCTGGATCCCTCTCCAAAATATTAGTATCATTGGAAGTATATTCCTCGTCTTCTGCCATGTTCACTGTAGCCATAATCTCAGAAAGGTTTTTACTTGCCGCCGTTCTCTCTGTCACTTACCATTATGCTTCCGCATCAGATGGTCAGTGGCGCTTACCATTAACCTTTACCCTGACATCTGTTGAGTGAATCTGGAATTACTAGTAACTTTCCTGCATTGTGCATCCCACAGGTGGTGTCATTAGCCATCTACCGCAAAATACACGGCGATGGCGCTTACCACTGTGTTCCCCCGAGCAGCTCAATTATAGATCATGTTTACTTATATCTTCAAGAGAACCATTACACCCTTGATCTTACTTCTTATTTAATCAAGTTATCTCATCTTTTCCTTCTGATTTTAACATTATATGCAATTTCTTCAGTACTGCAAACTATTAAAAAGAGAGAGAGAGATAGAGAGAGAGAGAGAGAGAGAGAGAGAGAGAGAGAGAGAGAGAGAGAGTTTATCAGCAATGATAGAATAGATTACAAATCAACACAGATTATCCATTATGGCTCAAAATGCTTGTAACCAAAAAACAAATTTAACTAGGTGGTAGGTACATGTGATCCTGCCACCCAACAAATTACTGCTAACACATTTAATTTTTTTTCTTGTTTACTTAAGTCAAATATTACATACAATAAAATGCAAAAGGTTTTCTTGTGGAATCTGCCCTCAGGATTACTAACAACAACATGACATTTACATCTGTTATGCTAATGTTACAGAATTTAAACACACACACAATAAAGTGACTTGTGGAGATATCAACTGGAGAGAGAAAAATTGAAAAAATATTCTTCAGAATTATATATTCATTTTAAGGCTAATGATCTGCCAAAGGAAATTCTATCAATGCAAACAAGAATTGTAAATGTTAAAACTGCACTGGGATGAATTCCTGTACTCTAAAGAGAAATCTGCTGTGGTGATTGTACGTGACAACTTAAGTGCAAGGCATTCTTGAGTGGCATGATTGGTTGCACACTATCAATGAAAGGAAGGGAGAGCTGGGTTCCTTCTGTATGTGGTTTATGAGTTTTATTCCTTAATAACACACTATGGAAAATAATGGACTTGCAAACCGATAGCTCTGCTTTTGCTTTATGCAAATGTTTTAACAGACATGTCCATTAATGGCAGATGGTAAATTCGTGTTTATTTTAATACTGTACTGATTATTCTCAATTCACAGGGTGAACTAAATTGTTGGTTACATGTATATTTTGTCACATTACAACACAAAAGGAACCCTGATCACCTTTTGACTTTCACTGGCAATGTGCAAACAATTACATCATCCAAACATGCCTTGCATGTAACTTGTCACACACAATCACCACAATAAATATTTGACTTAGAGCACGAAGTGGTGAGAAAGCCTGTTACCTCTTAAAATCACATGTGCTGTAAGAATTTTGTTTGTTTTTAATTTTTTTAAATAATTAAATAGCATGAATAAATATAAACTGAGCATAAAATGAAACAAGTTAACTACATCTTACACAACCAAGGAGCGTGTGTGCGCCTCAATCCCTCACCCCACTACACACCACGTGCGTACTCTATCTCTTAGATTAATGGATTCGTTTTGGAAAGCTATCAAATATTTCTTCTTTTTTGAGTGGTTGTAGACAAGTCAAAGCTTCTGCTACTCGGTGAGTGATCTCCTTCACTCATGAACTGTTTACATTCTGCTGGGACCTTTGTTGCCACATTTTAACACAGTATTTCATGCACAAGAAGCATATACATGCACCTCCAAGTGTAAAGATGATTGGCACACTATTTGAGGTTTTGTTCTGCTGTATAGTCATTAGGACATCTGTTGCTTTCCTTTTAACACAATTTTGCAAGCAGTCTAATGATTCGGACATTATTAATCTTCACTCTATTCCAACACACAGTTTATTCAATCTAATTACTTCGTATTCAAAAGACATCTACGTTGAAGATTCTGAGGTTTGTGGCTCTGACACTAGTCCTAATGTAGGGGCAATTGAGAAATCTAACTTCTGACATTTTGTTATTGTGCCTGTGTAACATTTTTCTCTACAGCTACCGTTGTAGCGAGTTATTTGGTATGTACTATTTTACACATTCATAAATGCATTTGTGTCTATGTGTAGTGAACAAAATTCCATGTTAGCTAGTTAGTTACATGTTCCACAGATCATTTTAGAATCACATTGCAAACTAATTTGTACATATGCTTACATTCTGATCATTCGTAAGCTTAGTTGTTTTTTTTTTTTTTTTTCGGAAAGACATAAAATATATACAGATGAGAGTTAGTAATTCCTACCCATTATCTTATACACATTACAGTAATGGAAATTCTTCTACAAAATAGAAGTTGTCAATGAGAAACTTCCTCAGTTGGTTATCAACTTTTACTTTGTTACCTGCCATACATTTTATGTCACTGGGTAAGTGATCAAAAATTTTTGCTGCAGCAGTATGAATCCCTTCTTGTGCTAAAGACAATCCTATTTTGGAGTAACGAATGTCATTCTTCCTTCTGGTATTGTAATTATGTACCTCTTTGATCCTTTTGAACTGCAGTGGATTATTTACAACAGACTTCATGAGGGAATAAATATACTATGAAGCAGTAATCAGAATGCCAAACACCTTAAACAAATGTCTACCAGAGGATCATGGGTGAACAACACATATTATTCTTGTAGTATGTTTTTGCACAATGAAGACTTTCCTTCTTAAGGATGAGTTACCCCATAACATTATTCCATATGACATAACTGTACAAGTGTACATTTTTCTGCAAAAGGTCTTTTCTACTATTTACTAACAATTTCTTACTCCTACAAAGAAACATTAATCTTTACCAATTGGTTGTAGAATACAACAGAATGTAAAATAAACTGTCTTGTAATGCAGTCAATCTTAGCCCTCACTGTCCTTAGGAAATCTAGAGGAAGACAAGAGGTGTATATTGATTTTGCTGTTGTAATAATTTATTGTGCTAAATACTCTAATTTCATAAAATAAATTCTAGAAATCAATATAAATGATACTCTTCACAATAATCAGGTACTCTACTCAATAATGTGGATTACTGGCCTTTTGACATACTATTCTTGCAGCACATAACAAAAATCAGCTGAAGTGTAATGACTGTATTTGTAAGACTGTAATGTTAGGATAAACCTAGGAATAAGTGTAAAAATAGCTACACCAAATAAAGTGCAAAATTATTCCACATTCCATAACTTAGCCTTATGAAGACTAAATCAGTGAATTTAAGAATATTGCCCCTACTCTTTTAAGGCAATTACGGAAATTCCAGCAAAAATAATAAACAGAAACGAGGAAGGACAACCATCTGTCTATAGCCGATTTGAGCATACAGAAATACCTAACAGTACTAGTTGCTGAATAGTATTTTTATCATTCCATAAAATTTCAGGTGTGCAGACACACAAATTCAGTTTCTTCTTCTACTATTTCAGCTGAATACCGTCCAGCCATCTTCAGAGTGAGCTGAGGTGACTAACACTCTGGCACTTGATCTGTCCTTTTAACTCGAGGACCGAACTACTGCGTCTGCGACCAAAGATACACAAGGCGCCAGAGACATTGACAGGCGGCAAAGAGGTGTAACATATGCATGGAAATTAAATCTATGGTTGTGCAGTTGATCCACACGGTGATATCGATGTGTCACAGAGAGCTGTACCGTCGCAACGTCTTTGTGATTTATTTACAGAAATGATTTTTCCAAGTTGGAGCTGCTATCTCTTAATTAAATTCGTCATCAACCGAATTTCAATTCCTTCTTTCACTACTGAGTCTCAGAAAAATGAAGTCGAGGATAAAATTTCGACATTATCGCACACCATAGAGTGCCCAGTGTCAATACAGTGCTCTGCCACCGAAGATTTATTAGGTTGTAAGAGACGGGTGTACCTGCAGTGTTCTGTGCAACTCTCCTGGACTGTATGTGTCTTCTCTTCGATGTATGAACGGCCGCGCTCACAGGGCATCTTATAAACCTCAGGACTCCAAAGCACCAAATCATCTTTTACGGAATCCAGGAATGCTGCGGTCTTTGGTGGAGGGCGAGAAATAACTTTCACTTTGTGTTTACAGAGGATCCGTCCTATTTTTGACAAAAGGCTTCCCACGTATGGCAGGAAAGTAAAGGATTTAAAACTTTCCGAGTCTTCTTCCGCTTTTCTTTTGCTCACTGTTGATTTTATTTGTAGTGCCTTATGTATCTACTGCGGAGAGTACCCATTGGCTTCAAAAACTCTTCTCAGGTGTAGAAGCTCATCCTCCAGAATGCTCATCAGCAATGACGTGTGCTCTGTGTACTAGAGTTCCAAGTACACTCACTGTCTACAAAGGATGGTGGCAGCTATTTGCATGTAAATATAAATCCGTATGGGTCAGTTTTAGATACACTGCATATCCCTGGTGCCATCATCTTTGCGCCATACCGACACATCCGCACACATCCATCTTTTGCGATCATGAATTGAATTTGTCTGTGGATAGAATTCAGATGATTTAAAAATTCTTTTAGCTTGTCTTCACCATGGGGCCACACTACAAATGTGTCATCAACATACCTCCAAAACACTGTGGGTTTCAAGCTAGCAGATTCCAGCACTTTCTCCTTGTAAGTCCTCCACAAAAAAGTTACCCACCAAGGGTGACAAAGGACTACCTATCGCAACACTGTGTCTGTTCATAAAATTCGTTACTTAATATGTTAAGGTCAAAACATGTTCAAATAAAGCTGAAATCTTTTTATTGAAAGTCTTTCCAATGAGAGACAATGATTCCGAAAGAGGAACCTTTGTGAACAACGACACTACATCGAGACTCACTAACATATGAGAATTTTTCAGGTTGAGTGATTTCAGTTTGTCAACGAAGTCCACAGAGTTACGTATTTGATGAGAGCATTTTCCCACCAGAGGCCTTAATAACGACACTAAATGTTTGACACAACGATAGGTCAGAGTGCCGATGTTGCTCACTATCAAAGATAGAGGGACACCATTCTTGTGGATCTTTGGAAGACCATTAAGCCTTGGAGGAATGGCACCACATGGTTTCATTCTTTGCACAACTTCTGGTAGAAGGGGGGAGGTGATCAGAAGTGAAGCAGTCCTCCTTACCACCTGGTTGGTGGGGTCTTTATTGATCTTCCGGTATGTGCTGTCACTCAGTAAACTGTTCATTTATTCACGATAGTCATCACGAGACATTAAGACAGTGGCATTACCTTTATCAGCTGGAAGAACCACTGTCTCAGAACCCTGGTGAATCTTATGTAGTGCAGCCCTCTCTGCCACAGGTATGTTACTCCTTCGTGGACGAGCCTTCATATCTGCTCGACAACTTTCGTGTCTTACCTCTTCTGCTGATTCCGCAGAAAGAGGATGAACAGCTTCTTCAATGGGACTGATGAAAGCCGGTACTGGTAAAATCTTTGGAGTTGGTGCAACTCTGTGGACTTCATTGACAAACTGAAATCACTCAACCTGAAAAATTCTGATATGTTAGTCAGTTTCGATGTAGTGTTCGTCATTCACAAAGGTTTCTCTTACAGAATCATTGTCTCTCATTGGAAAGACTTTTGATAAAAATATTTGAACATGTTTGGACCTCGACATATTTTTTATTCAATAACAAATTTTATGAACAGGCAGTGTTGCCATGGGTAGTCCTTTGTCACCCTTGGTGGCCAACTTTTTTATCGAGGACTTAGAGGAGAAAGTGCTGGAATCTGCGGGCTTGAAACCCACAGTGTTTTGGAGGTATTCTGATGACACATTTGTAATGTGGCCCCGTGGTGAAGACAAGCTAGAAGGATTTGTAAATCATCTGAATTCTATCCACAGACAAACTCAATTCACAATGGAAATTGAAAAAGATGGATGCCTTCCATTTTTGGATGTGTTGGTACGGCGCAAAGATGACGGCTCTTTCGGACATGCAGTGTATCTAAAACCATCATTGCTGACGAGAGCAGTCTGGAGAACGTGCTTCTACACCTGAAAAGAGTTTTTGAAGCCAACGGGTACTCTCCACAGCAGATAAATAATGCACTGCAAATGAAATCAGCTGTGAGCACAAGAAAAGCGGAAGAAGACACGGGAACTTTTAAATCCATTGCTATCCTGCCATACTTGGGAAGCCTTTTGTCAAAAATAGGATGGATCCTCAGGAAACACAAAGTGAAAGCTATTTCTCGCCCTTCACCAAAAAATGCAGCATTCCTGGGTCCTGTTTAAGATGATTTGGTGCTTCGGAAGCCTCAGGTTTATAAGATCCCATGTGAGTGTGGCCGTTCACACATCGGACAGGTGACACGTACAGTCCAGGAGAGATGCACAGAGCACTGCAGGTACACCCGTCTCTTACAACCTAATATATCTGCAGCGGCAGAGCACTGTATTGACATTGGACACTTTATGGTTTGCGATAATGTCGAAATTTTATCCTCGACTTCACCTTTCTGGGACTCAGTAGTGAAAGAAGCAATTGAAATTCGGTTGGTGACGAATTTAATTAATAGAGATGGCAGCTTCAGCTTGGACAAATCATGGAATCTGTCAATTTCTGTAAATACATCACGAAGATGCTGCAACGGTACAGCTCTCTGTGAGACATCGATATCACTGTGTTGATCGACTGTGCAGGATATGTTACACCTCTTTGCCGCCTATCAACGTCTCTGGCGCCTTGTGTATCTTTGGTCGCAGACGCAGTGGTTCAGTCTTCGAGTTAAAGGATGGAGCAAGTGCTGGAGCATTAGTCACCTCGGCTCACTCTGAAGATGGCAGAATGGTATTCAGCCAAAATATTAGAAGAAACTGAATTTATGTGGCTGCATGCCCGAAATTTTATGGAACAGTCTTTACGCTGCGAAAACATGAAAATACTTTTATCGTCCAGAATCATCCAGGCCTAAATACAGTCAACAACATGTTTCACCAAGGCTCTGACCATCTGTACATCCGCAACTACTGAATAGTGGCAGAGGGTATTTTTCAATGTAGCACACTTGGCAGTGTCTTCCTATTCTAATTATGTAAGGAGAGAGGAAACAATGAATGCTAAAAATATTTCTGCACATGCTGTTATTAGTTTCACCCTGTATATACAGTCTCTGCCCTAGTGATACACAGGGATATTTAGTGTATTCTTAGATTCCTTACTTAATACCAGTCCTTAAAACATTTTCAGTAGGCTTTCATGTAATAACTGGAACCCATGTTCAGGCTTCTGCCAGCTCAGGTTTCTCAGCATTTCCACACACCGAAATGCTCATGGTATCAATAGACCCCACAGGCACCTACTTTACTGAATGATGTAAACTGAAACTATTTCCTCATGCATAGCCTCCATTTTCTCCATTCCTTGGACCAATCTCTTAGTCCCATCCCCACTCCCTAACCTGAGGGCGTGTTTAGGCTGCCACCTTGCTGCTTGCCAGCATGGCACAGCAAAGATGAAGCAACTTGCTGAGCCTTCCCAGCCTATTTAATCAGTGCCATCACTGCTTGCTATCATCCTCACTAAGCAATGCTATCAAGCTGGTTTGTGTTTCACGTGTGACCATTGCCACAGATCCTGAAACTTAAGCTGTGATTTCTGTTTCAAGGTCACTCCAACAGTGCTATGTTTGACTTTGCTAGTACTCGACTTACTATGTGAACAGATGCAGTTTAACTACTTCCAACTAGCAGTGAGGCTGCAGCTTAAATGTATAAAGTCTCACAGCAAGATGGTATGTGCCACCAATAAGGTATCAGCAGCAAGGCTGCAGCAAAAACATACTCTTACTGTTTCTCTCCTATCACTTTCCACTCTACTACTCCTAGTCCAAATCTTTTACTTACCTACCCCTATCCCCCTCCATATTTCCATATCCTGTCACACCTCTCCACTTCTTTCTCTCTGTTTATAGTCACCTTTCACTCCTCATTTTACTATTTCCACTGATAGCCACCTGCTCCTCCCTCACTATCATACCCCCATTACCTCATCACACTCTCCTTGGCTATGTATCTAACATCTCCCAATTGCCATAAGCCTCTCCTTTCTGACCGACACAGTCAGCCTGAGCAATCATTCTAACAGTTAGTACCAAAGCAGCTGCAGATGGGTGCAGTTGTATTGTTAAAATGTGCATTTCCACTGGAAAAGTAGTACAAGTTTAAAAGCTAGTAACTTCTTTGGACTGTTACTTGTTTCTATGGACCATGTACCACTCATCCACAGATGAGTATTCATCTTTCCTCATTTTTGTTTATTACTTTCTTATCTATCACTGCATCACAAGAGAAACTGACAATATTGTTACAAAATATTTTGGCACTTTGACCACTTGCACTAGAGGGAACAGAAGAGAACATATAACAGGGATGAGCAAGAATTCTGCATGAATTCAGTGCTCTCACTCACATGCAGAGTTCTGTTGCCTGGCTGCACACTCCCCCTCTACCACACCATGCTATCTGAAGGGGAAGGGGAACAAACTGAAAATTACACATTTAAATTTAGATGGCAATGCAACTGTGCAAGGAACACTGAACATCTTGAATCTAGCTTGGTTTCAAATTTCATAACAACACAGATCACAAGTACAAAACTTTCCAGTAGTATTTCCTTTTAGCACATGAAGACATAAAATTTATATCTGGTAAAAAACCAGGCACTCCGTTTGGCATGTAATCGTGACTTAGTTTCATAATCAAAAAAGCCTTTTGTGCTCCTATGTTAATTATAAACACTTCAGATTTGCAACCTCATTATGTAGATGTGAAAACTCTTTCCAAGGAAAACAATGCAGAAGTCCTGAACAGTTTTATTGTAAAAGAATTATTTTAAATGGGAACTGTATTGCAGATCAATCGGTTCCATCTGCACGTGTACAGGAGGGATTTTGTCAGTACTAGCCCCTTCCACAACACAATTTTCTTTTTAATGCATCACCACCAAATCAGAAGTAAGTTTTTTCTCATCTTGCTTCATCTTACTGCAGTTAGTGCGCAGTCCAATCCATATAAATTGAAGTCAACAATCTGATCTGGATATTTTACATCCCTGCTTTCCTTTATCCTTCAGAAACTTAACAATAGTGGGCCATAAATCGAAAAATCGTTCCAGGCGTATACCTTGACTTTAACAATTTATTTAATTCGTGTTCTGTAGACCCATTAGCGATAAATCCCTTGGGCCTAGAACGTGTCATTTACGTAGATTTGAGACATTTGTTTATAATAATAGGTTGTACAATGAATAATATATTACATAGAAAAAATGTTTACAAGAATTGGTTTTTATAAAAACTTACAATAGAGCAAAATCAAATTCACATATTCTCATACATAAATTCGTCCAGTGAGTAAATGATTGTACTTAGAAGATACTGTTTAAGTTGATCTTTAAAAGTAGGTGGATCAATAACTGACATTTTTATTGCCTGAGGGAGAGCATTAAATATTTTTATGCAAGAGTAGTGTACTCCTTTTTGCACCATACTTAGATTCTTTTGCTCAAGATGTAGATCATTTTTTACCCAGCACCATCATAGTTATTATACATGCTGTTCATTTCAAAAAAGGAATAGTTTTTACACAAGAAACACATGAGAGAGAAAATGTACTGAGATACTATTGTGAGTATTCTCAGTTCTTGGAAGAGTTTCTGGCAGGAATGGCTGTAATTGACACCACACAGAATCCTAATGACTCTTTTCTGGGGTATGAGGATTTTGTCTGCCTTTGGCTGGTTTCCTCAGAATATAATTCCATAGGCCATCAGGGCATGAAAATAACCAAAATAGGCAGCTTTCAAAGTATTTAAGTCACTGGAGGAAGCAATCATACGAATAGCGTAAATTGCTGAGCTTAGTTTTTTTATATAGGTAAGGAATGTGTAAGGACCAGTTCAGATTGCTATTAACAAGTAGACCCAGGAACTTTGTTGACTCCACTATTGCTAAATTCCCATCATTGTATTTAACATTAATCTCCCCTTCGATATTTTGACTTGTATGGAACTGAATCCATTAGAGGTAAACCAGTTAAAGGTCTCCTGAAAAATTGCATTTACAGTGATTTCAAGATTAGTATTTGTTGAATTGTCTACCAGAATCGTCATGTCATCAGCAAATAAAGTAAATTTTATCTTAGCCCTTGTACGCATTGGAAGGACATTTATGAAAATAAGGAAAAGTGGAGGACCCAGAATAGAGCGCTGTGGGACTCCAAAGTTTATTGTGCCCAAGAAGAGGACACTGGTTCCCCATTAGTGTCATTTACTGTGACTTTCCGTCTACGGCCCTTTAAATAGGAGGCAAGCCACATCCCTGCTTCTCCAGTTAACCCATAAAATTCTTCCTTTCTCTGAAAAATCTCATGGTTCACACAATCTAACACCTTAGAAAGCTCACAAAAAAAATTCCAGTTGGAGACATTTTATTATTGATTTAGTCAAGAATTACATTGATGAAAGAATATATTGCATCTTCTGTTTAGATGTTTTTCTGGAAACCGAATTGACTTTTATTGAGAATATTGTATTTACTAAGATGTTCAAGAATCCTTCTGTGTACAAGTTTCTCGAGAATCTTGGAGAAACAAGTTAAGAGTGAAATAGGATTATAATTGGTTACTTTGTTTCTGTCACCCTTCTTGTACAATGGTTTCACCACTGCATATTTAAGTCTATCAGCGGCAATTCCTAGTCTCAGTGATTCATTAAAGATGTGGCACAGGACTTCACAAATGAAAATGCGTGTGTGTTTCATCACTTTGATAGAAATACCACCAATACCAGTTGAGTTTTTGTTTTTCATGGTCCTTATTATCTTCTTAATTTCCTCAACAGTGACAGGAGGCACGCTAATCTGGGGTGTTGCACGAAGTCCACTTCTTTGTAAAAGATTCAGAGCCTGATTTATAGAACCATTACACCCTATTTTATCCACTGCAGTCAAAAAATGATTGTTGAAAATTTTTGCCAAATTTTCACCTTTATCAATGATATTCCCATTATGTCTAACTTTAATATTTTCTGCATATTTTGAGTAACTACCAGTTTCTCTTTTAATAATACCTCAGGTGGTTTTTATTTTGTTGCCAGAATTATCCATTTATGATTTGATGAACATACTTTTTGCCTTTATCAGAACTTCATTTAAAGTCTTGCAATACCTTTTATAATGAGCTCTTATTTCAGGATCATTTGTATTTCTGAGAGAAACATAAAGCAGTCTATCAGTCCTACATGATGCTTTAATTCCTTGGTGTGAGCCACTGTTTTCTGGTATGGCTCTGGTACTTGTTCTTTGCAGTTCTTAGAGGGAAGACAGTTTCAAAGAGGCGCACGAATTCATTTATAAATAGGTTAAATTTGTCATTGACTTTCAGTGCTCTATAAATTGGACTCCAGCCAATGAGTTGAAGATCATGAGATTTTCATTATTAATTACCCTAAATGACCTTTTACAGACTTTGTTCTTCTTGTGTGGGTATATATCATTGATAGCAATTGGCCGTCACACTCTGAAAGACCATTTAGGACTTGTTTTACTGTTGCATTGGTGTTTCTATTCTCATCAATGAAAATATTATCTATAAGACTTGAACAGTAGTTCGGAACCCTTGCGGGGAAGTCTACCATGGGTGTTAGGTTGTATGTGTTCATTATATGTAGCAGGTCAGCTCTACTACTATCATAATCTCGAAAGTTAATACTACAATGAGTGACAGGGTCTTGGTGCTAATTTCTATACAAGCTTCAAAATGCTGATCCAAACAGTATTTGCGAACTTGAGAGATCTATACATTATATTCTTTTTTACATATATAATTACACCACCCTTCTGCACACTGTTTCTACAAAAGTGAGAGGCAATGTGATAGCCACCTAGATTCAGTATACTGATACCCTCCTTTACATGGTGTTCAGTAAAACAAAGGCATTATCAATAGTATTACTGCCACTAATATTCATTGTCAACAGTTCTAGTTTACTTCTTAGCCCCCTTATATTTTGACGGAAAATACAAAGTTTGTCACGTTTGGAACTGTCTTTTTGAGGAAGTGAGTTACTAGGTATCAAGATGGGTGAGTTTTTGCACGCACTCTTTAGATAATTGATCTTTTGCTGAGTGTCATTTCTGACTGACTTACCTAAGTCATGGTTTTCCCCTTTTTGTTGTGAAACCATAAAAAATCTTGATTTAGTAGAGCAGGTTTCCTAGGCCTCAAGCTCCTCTTTTTATTGTAAACTGCTGCAGGCCTTGGTTACACTACAGTAGCTTTGATGGAGCACTGTGATCTAGTTGTTGATCCTGCTGCAGTTAATGTTAATGTTTGCAGTGCTGTAGTTGGAGTTAATGACACTTCCACTGATGAAGGGGCAGTTGATTTTGTAGAAACTGAACTTGACAAATCAGCTACGTCAATTTCTTTACTTGAATTGTTTCTCAATTTATCCAAAGTCACTGCAGTTGTACTACTCTGTGATCCTGGATTAGGTTCCACCATATATACTGCTACTGGTGGATACTGTGATTCATTGAACTGATTTAAATTTTCTAGTATTAAGTCACACAATCTAGATTTGCCACTGTTGTTCCTCTGCATACCATGTGTTGTGAAGTCTTCTCTTAGATTGGCAGATTTAAGAAAGCTCACATTGCAGAACAGTCTGCACATTTTCTCAATTTTACGATTTGCAATTTCTGTTTCTTTATTTACGCAAGATGTTTTTGTTAGGTCATGTCGCTCAGAAATACCAACAATAGTTATTTTGAGTGCTGGCACACACTCTAGCATTTTCCTTCAGATCTCTTATTGCATGTTTCGCTTTTGTTTTCATATACATCATTTGCTCCAGCTATTATTATAAATGAGTTATTTGAACCCGAGTCTTTGTATTTATAGATATCTTTTCTAGCAACATGCAGAGGCGCACCTGGTTTCACTAGACCCATAACACTTACCTTTTCCATTTCTTCTTTCAGTATTTCAGCTAGCCCTCTTCCATGACTGTCTGAGAATAAGTAAATATTTTCTTGATTTACTTTCCTATTTTCAGCCCTGTCATTTTCCCCCAGCAATAAAGTGTTCACCTTATCATCACATTTGTTTCTAATATATAATGTAGTAGTCTTTTCTTTGCTGCCAGAACAAGTTTAATGTTTCTCATCGAGATCTTTTGCCGTAAGGTATTCATGAGAATTTGCAATGACTTACTTAATTTGATGTGAAAATTATCTGTAGAAACTTTCACTTTCATTAATGTTTTAACAACACATTGTTCAAGGGCTTGCATCATATGCCATGAAAAGCTCGTTAATGGCGTTGCACTGATCACTACACAAACACGTATTATTGATTGCAGTGTAATTAAAACTGAGTGCGACAACACAATTTGAATGAACCCACCGTTGAGCTTCTTCACACATACGGAGTCCCTGCGTTACATTTTCTCCACATACATAACACTTAACACCATTATTTTTGTAATTTGAACTGTAGTGATTTACCACTACACCAATATGTGACGCCATCTTGTTCTACCCGCAAGTGTACTTTATGTTCTTTGCACTAATACATCTCCATACACTTTGTTCCATTCCATCAAAAACTGTCAAAACTGACAATATAATAATGCGTGGAACTTCAGAAAATATACTATCTGTGCCAGCAATGCTCCATGCCCACTAATTTACAAGAAAGTGCAATGAATCTCTTAAAATTCTATAGCAACTTTGTGATACCTATCAATTATGACACTGTGTGCTAGATATTGTGCATTCTCATCCTTTCCTTCTGTGATTCACATTTATTTTTAAAGGCTGAGACAGTAAATCGATAGAGTACCTAGTTGTGTGCAAACGTCCACTTGGTCTATAAACTTCCCTTATACCATGAATAAATAATGAATGGTAAACAGCACTAGCCATGAAACTTCCTGGCAGATTAAAACTGTGTGCCCGATCGAGACTAACTAGCCTGCGAACGGCAAAGGTCCCGAGTTCGAGTCTCGGTCGGGCACACAATTTTAATGTGCCAGGAAGTTTCATATCAGCGCACACTCTGCTGCAGAGTGAAAATCTCATTCGAGCACTAGCCATGTTTCTGTGAAACTAAAGAAAGTCAGACAGACCCCAAAATGTTCCACTAAATGCTGGAAGTGCCGTGTCGCACCGAGCTACTAAATGGACTGTGGCACTGTACTGAGCAAAGTTGAGACATGCCAAGCCTCTAACTGCAGGTCAGGAGCATGTTGGGCATGTGTGAAGATTTGCACACAATGGCTGACATGTCACATAGAACAGCAATGGGGAACCACCCCACCTGTTGCAATTACTCTCTTGTTAATAATTATTTCTCCACCTATTTTCCAAGTTTCATCTAGTTGCTTGCATAGTGCACATACAATATCTGCCCGAATCTTTTAAAACATCAATCAGACAGATTCATGTAGGTTTATTATTCACGCTATAGTTTTCAATATGCAGATGCCAACAGTGCATTTAGTTTTGCTGGAAACTATGTTAAGTAACTGATAACAGAAATCATTATTACAGCATATAATAGTGATGAGCTAACAGGTTATCTTGGACATGTTGACACTACTCATTAGAAGACCAGCATCAAGACTTAACAGTAAAACATTTCAGGTTTACTGAAACTTAGTAGCTTACTAAATAATTAATATTAAATTTCATACACACCCAAAATTTCTATTGCAGGTTTAGCCACTATTCTCACGGAATTCCAGCTTTGAGCTCTATACTTTCATTGCTCTAATTTTCCTGGGCTTAATGACAGCCTTCACTAATTAATTAAGAATTTTCATTAATTAACATGAATGATGTTAAGTCTAAATATGGCTATTGTATTTGTAATTAGGGAATTCGCAGGACAGACACGCTAAATTGTTCCATCAACTTTTTTTTTACTTTGTTAAATGATCATCTACTACATAAACATAATTATTGCCCAAGTATGTAGCTCTGTTCAACTAGACAAATCTAACCTAGCAGTTTTTCAAATGAACATGTATTTCCCAAAATAATATTTTCATACACAAGTCTTTATATTGCCCACCCCATCTCAAAAACCACAGCCTGCAACCTATAAGCACGTCTAAGATCCAGGTAAGGAGTGAGCTGAAATCCGTGGTTTGTGATCACAATGTTAACCCTTCCAAAGAAGTTTGTGGCTACCCATTACTGTGTTTAAGCCTACAGAGCAAGTTTCAGTTCGTTCAGTGCACTATTAACATTTTGGTGAAAGACTGTCTTCTATATTACTATTATGTATCTATGCGTGTGACTCATGCAGTGTATTAATGCCATACATGAATAATACTATCTGCAATGAACCGTTGGTGTCAACATGTGAATAACTTTTATTCAGGATGAATATTTTAACATTATGGCTGACTAGTACGATAATGATATAATGTAGAAAAAAGTGAGGATTACATCAAAATGTTGAAAGCTGCTGCAATCGAGCTACAGCAGCCTATTACCAATGCAGGCTGCTTAAAAATGTTATCAGGAAGGCAAAGACTATGTGGTACACAAATAGAATAGCTAATTCACAGATCAGAATTTAAACCATATTGTCAGTCATGAAGGAAGTGTCTGGTCAGCAACACAAGGTTGAAAACACAAAAAATCAGCATGTAATAAAAATTTTGCTTTTACTGGTAAGTCAGATATATGTACAGTACTTAACAGTCACTTTCTGAATGTAGATGGTGAATTAAATAAAATCTTAGTTTCCACAGGGAATCATAACACACTTGGAAAATGCTTTACTCCTTTGTGATACTGACATGGAGGAGATTAAGTCAACAATTAAATCACTGAAGACCAAGGATTCTCATGGCTGTGATGGTGTATCCTAACACAATACAGAAGTACTGTCTTGCATATGTTAGCCTTGTGCTCAGACATTTTTAATTTTTCCTTTAGCAACAGTCAGTTTCCAGAATGATTATAGTACTCAGTAGTAAAAGCCGGGTTTATAAACAGGGAGAAAGGGATAATAGAGAGCATTTTATATCTATTTCTATGCTGTCAGTATTTGCTGAAGTTGCAGGAAAGGGTGTGTGTGGAAGGATAATTGTTCATATTGTTTTATTTCACTTCATCTCACATAATTTGCTGTCTGATGTACAGTTTGGCTTTAGAAGTAGTTTAACAAATGAAAACGCATTATTCTCTTCTCTCTGTGAAGTACTGGATGGATGAAACAAATGGTTTAGAACACTAGACATCTTTTTATTTAACTAAGGCATTTGACTATGTTATTGTAAAATATTGCTCCAGAAGTTGGACCGTTGTAGAATAAGGGAAGTAGCTCACAATTCATGCACCTCTTACTTTAAGAATAGCCAGAAAAAGGTCATTCTCTACAGTAATCAAAATGGCTATGTTGTGGGATCCACATGGGGCATGTCCCAGGGATCAGTGCTGGGCCACTCCTGTTGCTTATTTATATTAATGATATACCTTCTAGTATTACAGTTGATTTTAAAATATTTCTGTTTGCTGATGACAGTAGTTTGGTGGTAAAGCATGTGTGTAACACTGGCACTGTTTCAAATAGTGCAGTTCAAGACAGATCAACGGCTTGTAGAAATTAGGTAACGCTAATTTACAGGAAGACTCAGTTTTTACAGTTTATAACACACAACTGAACAAAACCTAATGTCTTAGTTATACAGAATGGGAATATTATTAGTGAGACTGAACAGCTCAAATTTCTAGGTGTTCAGAAAAAAACAGTAAACTTTCATGGAAAGCCCATGTTCAGGATCTTGTTTACTAAACATAGTATACTTTGCATATTTTCATTCGCTTATGACATATGGTATTACATTTTGGGGTAGCGCTTTCCATTCTCAAAAGGAATTTTTGGCACAGAATCAGACAGTTCGGGCAATGAGGGTTGTACCACTTTGCAAGCCTCTTGTCGACCCCCCATTCATTAGCCTAAGTATTCAGCCACCCCCCCCCCCCCAAAAAAAAGGAGAAATACCTTGACAGTAATCCACGCACTTTCAAATCTAGCCTTAAGAGTTACCACATGGGTCACTCCTCATATTCTATCCAGGAGTTCCTTGAAAAATTAAACTGATTCCTGTGTTACATAGTTGACTGCGTTTACATAAACTTATAGCTTGATGTCTTTTCCGGATTCATAAACATTTTATTTTATCTGTTATTACTTTTATGTTGTAATTTCATGTACCGACTCATTCAATGACCATGGAGATTTGCTCCTAAATTTCGTCCTACAGAATTAGATATGTAAAATAATAAATAAATAAAAGTTAGGTTACTTGTGACATTTATCAAGAAATTTAGTGAACTGATTGGTTACATAAACTGAAGCCACACTGAATAGTCTGCCACTGCCTTACTGATGGGTAGTAAGATGGTGTCTGCCAGTATAACCCATAACCGGAACTGGTCATCAAACAGTTTGCAATGACAATAAATGTAGGAAAAGCCTCATTGATTAAAAGTTGGCTGGTGTACATTATTAGAATATTTCCTGTTCCACCAGTTCCGCAACAGTTCAGCAAACTTTGGGCAAGAGACAGAGCAGAACAAGGGTTTGCAGGTACACAAACACCAGAGAACAATTTTAAAATACACAATTTCTCAGTTTCTTCCAAAACTTTTCATGAATGTCAGCAGATTTTCACAGCTGCTTATTACAACTGAGGGAAAAACTATAAAGCAGAACATGGCCAACAATGTCAGCTGCTTCATGCTACAGTTCTTAGCTGCTAGATACAGCTACAATGATTTGAAGAAGTAGTTTCACATTTCTTTGATTTCCAAAATTTTGGCCTCTTCACTTCATTCCTGAAGGCAGCAAGTACTGAAATTACTATGTTCCTCACTTCAACATTTATAATGTTGAGCGCATCAGCATTTACTTTCCAGGAATCACTTTTTTGTTTTGCGTTTGTTGATCCTTAAAAGCATCTATTTTTCTTTTAGCAACATTACATTCTCTTCTGAATACAATCAATGTCAAGTACACAACTGACTTTCAGTAATAACGTCTGTCCATTCACTAAAAACAAGACCACTAAAGTGAATACTTACAGTGCTGTTCACTTCTGAGGCCAGTGTCAAGTTTTGTACATACAAAGAACTAAATGGATACTAAATTCTCTACAACATTTGTCAATTAACTGTCTTGACATAGAGAACCCACTCCTGAGTTCCTTTATTATGTACGAACCCAGACTGCTCTGTTGGTATTATCTTATCAAGATAGGGTCAATTCAGTGTGTGTGTGTGTGTGTGTGTGTGTGTGTGTGTGTGTGTGTGTGTTCTTTCCCATTTTAGAAGAAGGCCTTCTGACAGAAAGCTTATATGTTCAGCAGTCTCCTTGTTGTGCCTGCCTGCAACTCAATATTTTCATTACATGGTGAGTAGCAAACTACCCTTTTCATAATATCATCATTATCAAGATAGTTGGAAAGAGACTCAAAACTCTTCTAGCTCTTCATCAACTGCTAAAGTTGGTGCATTTAGCTTGAAATGGCTGTAGTCTGTTCAAAATTACTTTAGAATTGACACCTACAACTGAACTAGTAGGAGGTAGGCCATGCAGGAGGCACGGACCGCATTCCACCATTTTCACGATATCTACAGCCGCAGCAAGCACTCTAAGGTGCCAAACCTTTGTCCCACCACCACAGCACTTCCCACTTGCATTGTGTTCTAGATTCAGGTAGTTTACCATCCTGTGTGATCGATGCATCCTGTGATTTTGTTTGTTTACATTTTTACTGTTGGAATACTTATTTTATTTATTGTTACAGTAGTTTGTTGTGTGGTACTGAACAGCCAGCAGTAGTTCACTGAAAGTTGTGACTGGAAATTTTCCGTGTCGTTTTCTGACCAGGGGATTGTCATACGAGCTCAATCGAGAGAAATGGTTTGTGTTTTACATGCCTCCTTTAAGGAGAAAAACTTAATAGTGGCCCACTGCTCTCCATTACAAATTTAATCCACAGTACTGCCGCAGCCCTGAACATAAGCAAGAGCTCGCATAGGCCGTGTTGCTAAATGACTGAAATATGACTGAAATATGACTACCAAACTCCAGGATAAGCAATCCCTATCAGCTGTGAAACCCAGTCCAGAAGACAGTTTTAATCTACAGCGAACTCAGAAATGTTATGTATAATAGTGCAAACTGCCGCTAAAATTAAATTCCATTATAAATCAACACTGCAGTTATTACAATACTATCTGTGAAAAATGTAACTAACCTTGTTGTAGTTACGTGCCAAGTCCAACATATCCTGCACTGTTGATTCATTGAGCTTGCAGTGCTCAGAGTAGTCCGCTAGCATAAGGCCATCCATCCAAGATTTTTTATGCAGGTTCAAAAGCATCTTTTGCTCCAATTCATTCTTGCGATAATTAATGCTGATAGAGTAATAGTGCCTATTCAGTCCATGTATGAGAGCCTGTAAATGACATAAATACACACATAAACAATATATCTACAACATTTAACGTCTGGCTGGATTACAAGGTGCTAAACCTCAGAAAGGTGGGAGAAGACAGGGGCGGGGGAGACAGGGAGGGAGGGAGAGGGGGGATATGGGGGCGGGAGGGAGGGAGGAAGGGAGGGGGGGGACAGGGGGCTGAGGGAGGAAGGGAGGGGGGACAGGGGGCTGAGGGAGGAAGGGAGGGGGGGACAGGGGGCTGAGGGAGGAAGGGAGGGGGGGGACAGGGGGCTGAGGGAGGAAGGGAGGGGGGGGACAGGGGGCTGAGGGAGGAAGGGAGGGGGGGACAGGGGGCTGAGGGAGGAAGGGAGGGGGGGGACAGGGGGCTGAGGGAGGAAGGGAGGGGGGACAGGGGGCTGAGGGAGGAAGGGAGGGGGGGACAGGGGGCTGAGGGAGGAAGGGAGGGGGGGGGGACAGGGGGCTGAGGGAGGAAGGGAGGGGGGGACAGGGGGCTGAGGGAGGAAGGGAGGGGGGGACAGGGGTGGTTGGTTTTGGGGTTTGATGGGGGCTAAACATCAAGGTCATCAGTCCCCTATTCCAAACAGACATACTTGTAAAAGGCCTATACAGTAAAAGCGGAACCTCTGCACCCAGACAAACGGAGGGATGAGGGAGGGAGGGACTGAGAGCGAGGAACAGGGAGGGGAATGGTGCAGCACTGTAAATCTCATTTTAAACACGAAAAAATAACAAAATCTCTAGTATTATATACAGGGTGGTCAGAATGAGTTTGAAAAGCTTGTGACTGCCGAGTCTGATTCGGGGTCTATCCTCACTACCATCCCGTCTTTGGCTCAGAGTCTATCCTTACTACCACCCCATATCAAACTTGTCTCACTCGTGTTCATTTACAGGAAAGCAAACTAGAAACATTCGCTAACACCACCTTAGGTGTGACAATTGAATTTGTGTGCACAATGGTTCAATGCTAATTAGCTTTGAACAGCACAATGTCCAGAATTTTTTCTTAAAAATTATTTTTGCGTAACCTACACTGTAATACCCTTCCTAATTTTTCGATAAGGTGAGCATTTTCTACTAGTAAGGAAGAAAATTGATACCACTCTTATTTGCTCACAAATAAACATTTTTATCTTTTACTGTGATGGTCTAGCAGGTAGAGCACTGGTCTCTAGAGCCCCTGGGTTCAATTCCAGATAGAAGTGGTGATTCTTCCTCTTTCCAGCCTCTCCAGAATGGCTCATCAGTCTGCAATCAAATGAGTACCTGCGATCTTGAGGTGAGGCTCCCCTACTAAAGGGGTTGCGCTATGGACCATGCTTGTATCTTTTAAATTTGAATGTGTACCAATCAAAAAGACACTAAACTTTTGCTGTACTGTGAGGGTACACTTTGGTGGTGGCAACTTCATAACAAATTTTGTAATAAACCAGTTTGTGCATGCTGTATCTTGGATCATCCAGTTGATAATTACCTCACTCCCCTAATTTTCCTTTACAGTACATCAAGACAAGTTATTTCCACTCACTGCTGGCCTTAATCTTTCAGACTTAATGTGACTCAACTATCAAATTTGTTCCCTCCTGTTACTAAAATTACCACCCCGGGTACTGAACATTATTCCATTATTAGTTTAAAAAATTTTGTTTATTTTCTTTTGGCAGCATTTGATCTTCAGTATATATAAAGTATATTTATTTCAGAATTATTTTCATATTTGTTTGTGAAAGTTTCTTTACTTTAACTAGTTCCAGACCTACTGTTTACCATAGCTGTGTTAAGTCTAAAACAGTCTCACCTGTACCGAAGGCTTCTGGAGATGACCAAGATTTGATGTTGTCTGGCGAGGCTCTTGTCCCAGGACCATCATATTAGGATTGATAAGTCGAAATGCATCAATCACAACTTTACCTGTAGCAAACAATTTTATTCTATGTATTACAAACAATTCGGCAAATTCAATTGTTGCACTCCATCTGGATTTTCCATTGTTTGATTCTGCAAATTCATTTTGCCTTCTTTATCAGCCATCTGCCTGCCCTGAATTCTGACCATGTGCACTCAATGACATGAATCTCAACTAAACAAGTTCTGAAATACATGCCAAATGCCTGAACTTTTGCACCCTATTTCATTTTATCTAGATTATGAGCTAATAATGAGCCTTTACTGCAGACTGATATTTTGATAGGGTCTTACTAGATGGTACTACCATTTGCAAAAGATAAAACTTGATCATATACAACAACAGCAACTGCGACAATTTTGAGATTGCAACTAATACAACACACACACACACACACACACACACACACACACACACACACACACACACACAAACACACGCGCGGATTTAACTATTACATGCTTTTGGAGAGAGTGGCTCCTCCTTCTGGCAGACTAGTTGAAGCGGATGAAGATATAGGAGAGAAAGAAAAGGACTGGAGGGGTTTAGGAAAAGGGGTACATTTCAGCAAAGTCACTCAAGAACCTAGGTCAGCGAACAACTACCAGATGGGATGAGAATGAAAGTCTTTCCTTCTCATCCCATCCAGTAAGTCTCCGCTGACCTAGGGTTCTGGATTACTTCTGAACTGTATCCTTTACCCTACACCTCCCCAGTCCTTTTCCTTCACACCTCTCCTCTTCCTTCCCCTTCCACTCCTCTGCCAGAAAAAGGAGCCACTCTTTTGAAATAGTTAAATTCTTTTGTGTGTGTTCCACTGCTGCCACTTGGTGAATAGATTTTTTTATCTATCCATTTATATTTTATATTAAAAACAAAGATTCCAAGACTTACCAAGCGGGAAAGCGCCGGTAGACAGTCACAATAAAATAACACACAAACAAAATTTCGAGCTTTCGCAACCGGCAGTTGCTTCATCAGGAAAGAGGGAAGGAGAAGGAAAGATGAAAGGATGTGGGTTTTAAGGGAGATGGTAAGGAGTCACTCCAATCCCGGGAGCGGAAAGACTTACCTTAGGGGGGAAAAAAAGGATAGGTATATACTCGCGCACACACACACAAATCCATCCATACATATACAGACACAAGCAGACATATTTAAAGGCAAAGAGCTTGGGCAGAGATGTTAGTCGAGGTGGATGTGCACAGGCAAAGATGATGTTGAATGACAGGTGAGGTATGAGTGGCAGCAACTTGAAATTAGTGGAGATTGAGGCCTGGTGGATAATGAGAAGGGAGGATATATTGAAGGGCAAGTTCCCATCTCCGGAGTTCGGATAGGTTGGTGTTGGTGGGAAGTATCCAGATAACCCGGATGGTGTAACGCTGTGCCAAGATGTGCTGGCCATGCACCAAGGCATGTTTAGCCACAGGGTGATCCTCATTACCAACAAACACTGTCTGCCTGTGTCCAATCATGCGAATGGACAGTTTGTTGCTGGTCATTCCCACATTGAAAGCTTCACAGTGTAGGCAGGTCAGTTGGTAAATCACGTGGGTGCTTTCACACGTGGCTCTGCCTTTGATCGTGTACACCTTCCGGGTTACAGGACTGGAGTAGGTGGTGGTGGGAGGATGCATAGGACAGGTTTTACACCGGGAGCTGTTACAAGGGTAGGAGCCAGAGGGTAGGGAAGGTGGTTTGGGGATTTCATAAGGATGAACCAAGAGGTTACGAAGGTTAGGTGGACGGCAGAAAGACACTCTTGGTGGAGTGGGGAGGATTTCATGAAGGATGGATCTCATTTCGGGGAATGATTTTAGGGGCAGGATGAATGGACACAGGCAGACAGTGTTTGTTGGTAATGAGAATCACCCTGTGGCTAAACATGCCTTGGTGCATGGCCAGCACATCTTGGCACAGTGTTACACTGTCCGGGTTATCTGGATACTCCCCACCAACACCAACCTATCCGAACTCCGGAGATGGGAACTTTCCCTTCAATATATCCTCTCTTCTCGTTATCCACCAGGCCTCAATCTCCGCTAATTTCAAGTTGCCGCCACTCATACCTCACCTGTCATTCAACATCATCTTTGCCTCTACACTTCCGCCTCGACTGACATCTCTGCCCAAACTCTTTGCCTTTAAATATGTCTGCTTGTGTCTGTATATGTATGGATTTGTGTGTGTGTGTGTGTGTGTGTGTGTGTGTGTGTGTGTGTGTGTGTGTGTGTGTATCCTTTTCCCCCCCTAAGGTAAGTCTTTCCGCTCCCAGAATTGGAATGACTCCTTACCCTCTCCCTTAAAACCCACATCCTTTCATCTTTCCTTCTCCTTCCCTCTTTCATGACGAAGCAACCACGATTGCGAAAGCTCGAAATTTTGTTTGTGTGTTATTTTATTGTGACTGTCTAATGGCGCTTTCCCGCGTGGTAAGTCTTGGAATCTTTGTTTTTAATATATTTTTCCCATGTGGAAGTTTCTTTCTATTTTATTTACATCATTTATATTTTATTATCAACATTTATTATTTTTGTTATTACACCCATTTAGTCATTAATATCTATAATAGTCATCTCCTGTATACTTGTCCCCTGTACACCAGGTACACTATTGGTACACTCTCCCAGTGAACATACAGCATTTGTGCCTGTTAACAAATATTCAATCCAGTCACAAATCTAATTACAAGTATCATATGAACCTAAGTACATTACAGTCATCAATGTGTTACTGAATCAAACTTTACAGAACTCCAGTAACACCAAATGAACCTTGTTAGCTCACACCTGTGTGTGAAAAGTGTGAGTTTATGATCCATGTTTTAGGAAACCCTGTCGATTTCCACTTTGTACCAGAAAATTCAGAAATTGTGAACTCAATATATTAAAAGATACTGTTTTAATCACATATTTAAGATAGATGACACCAGCTCTGTTTGATTAATACACTTCCTTTTTTTTTGTAGACAGGGAGAGTGACCTACACCGTTATTACTGCTAAAAACCTAGCCCTTAGCAATAGATTTATGAAAAATTGTGGTCAGATCTCTAGATATCTTGGCATGGTTTCAAAGGAGCTCTGGAGGTTTGCTGCTTGCTACTTATTTAAGCTGATTCTCACAACCATTACAATAAATTTCATTATAAAAGGTAGCCCTGTTCTGCATCTTCATTTCTACTAAAAACCAAAAGGCACTGATATCTGATCTTACTCTGGCTGTCTTGCTAAGAAAAGTATTGAATAGTTATAATGCCTCTCCTCCAGACAGTGACATGCCCATACTTTAGAGCCACCTGTGACAACACTTAGTATTGCACAATGGCCAGGAAGGTGTCTTCCCCCTTGCTGCCACCACAGACATGCAAACTTTACCCTTCAAAACACACACTACAGTATGAAAGATATTTAAATGCACAATTCGACCTCAAGAGTTTCTGTTTTAGTGTCTAGACAATTATTTCTGTCAACACCGATAGCATTATCATATGATAGTAGTTTCTTGAAAATAACACATTTTTCCAAATAACTGCATGTTATAAGACAATATGTATTGCAATATCAATTTAAGATTACTTTACTTTGGCTCACAATAAAAATTAATAATGATTCTGTACAAGTTTTACAGCATGTACGCAGGAAACAAAGGATTAATTTTAAGCAGAATTTAGACATTCTGGTACAAGGCAGATGTTGATGTTTTGTAATTGAAAAGACAGTATAACCTATTACTTGTTTTTAAAAATGGAGACAGTTTTAACTGGATGGCAAAATTAACTGCTGTTCTTGAGATGTGCAAATAACTTTTTTGTATGTAGTATCTAGTAAGCACCCCTCTATAAAAAACTTTCTGCTAGTCCACAGTTTTACATACTACAGAGTCAGTCCATCACAAAGTAACAAATTTTGTTTGTTTTTTGGATACTGATGTCGGAGATTTCCCTGGCTTTTTAAAATTTGATAGTGCGCATGCAGTCAACAAATACTGGAAATTCGAATAGCTTTTGACCTTGCCAGTTTTTCTTTTTCTGGGCTTCAAACTTAACCTTTAAAATGTGAATCAATTCATTTCAATACTTACTGGTGGCATTAGATTAGTCATCACTGCAGTCTGGTGGCACGAGATAAACAATGTATCACTGGTTCTGTGGAACATTCAAAGCTGGAGTGCATTTTTCCTGTCAGGAGGCAGCATCCTGCCACTTCTTTCAACAATAGTCTAACATTACTGCTGGCACAGCTTGTGTGAGGGCACTTACTGTCCAGGTTTTGCATGGAATAGTTATATGCAGTCAAATTAAACCAAAATATATGGACAGCTTACAGAGGTTAATAAGTTGGTCAGTTGGGGTCTAAGTGACTAAATACGTCATCTGCACCTCAGTCAAGAGGTATTTCATATGGCATTATTGACATTAGTCACAAATTTGATACTGAAAGACTGTAGGAGTGGTAAAACGGAGGCATTAAAAGCAATACTGATGCCAGAGTTGGGTAATAATTTAAGGAAAAATACATGTATGTGGGCGAGAGCAAATCTCCCAGATGGCTCATCTAAGCCGTGAGTAGCCCCACCAGCATCTGAGCCCTCACCAGGGGCACATACAGTTACATGTAGAATGCCTTCTAGCAGAAGATCTGTAATGGTAAAAGTGAGAAGCCTAAAAAACAATGTATGTCTCTTGGGCTGCCAATAATAAAAAATTAAATGAGCCTGTATGTATCTTAATGTGTCATCTTTACTGTAAGTAGCAATCTCTCTTTTCCTTACACTAATCAATCTAAAATTCAAGATGGAATAATGGCAATACTACAAAAGGATAGACTGCTACTCACCACACAGTCTCTGGCTGCCGAAGCCTGACTCTTCTCATCGAAGTGCTACCCCTAAAACAGGTAATAGGGTGTGGCAGAACAGAGGGGCTAACCAGACCCATGCAGCTGGTAAAGGAGGTTAATAACACACAACACATAGTGAATGCCACATGCAACACAGAATCAGTGCATGTTCTTATCAACAAATGATGTTCCTGAATGGCAGGAAATGCAAGAATGTATCCTGTCCTATACATAGTTTTACTGTTATCAGTGTAAATGATGGTAGGAGCCCAATACTCCAGAAGAAATGAGAGGAAGAGATGTCAGAAGACCATGAGGGATGACAAACTTTACGACCTTTAAGTGCTAATTCATGGTCTTGGTACTAACCAGCAGGAGAGGGCGAGAGGTGGGGAGAGGGGGCAAAATAAGATTGGAAGCACATTCTAAGGAGGTTAGGTGGAGGTCTTGGAAGGTCTCTTAAATTCCAGTTGGTAGTCCCATCTGTGGGTGTGTGTGTCAGGTGTATGATGCCCCAAGTGTGCAAATAGAATTTGACAAGTTGTATGATTTAGTTAATTGTCAGATGATGACTGCATAAGTGAGCACGACTTGGTGCCGTCAAAACTGAAGAGGGAAGATCCCTGCTTAAGTCAAAAGACTGCCTATACGACCAATCCGGAAGGCACCATTGGCCAGCCTTAGTCCACAGCATTGGACTGGGTACAACAATATCAAAGCTGAATGTGCCTTTGAGTGGTAACCCTGGCAACCACAATTCAATTTGGCCAAGACCAAGGCCTTGTAAATATGGAGGAGAGTAATGTGATCTGCACCCCCTGAAGTGTGAACAAGAAAGTTGAGAGTCTTAAGCTTTCATATGCAGACTGTCTCTAGTTGACAAATATGAGGCAGCATGTCACATTTTTATAAAAGGGGTCCCAAACACTGGGACTGTGTAACAATGACTGAGGGCTGGATATCCTAGTAGAAATTTGGTTCTGGATGGACCGAGGTAGAACAACAGAAATGCGTGACTCACATCCTTGTAGGCTGGAAGCCATGGCAATTAATGTAGGACAATCATGAAGAAATAAAATAAGTTTTCATTTAGAAAAAATAATACAGATTTTTATATTCATAAAATAAATTTGATATTCACAGACATACCATATAATAAAAATATTTTCAAGAGGATCAATGAAAAACAAGATTTCACTGATAGCTATTGATGTGTATCATAATATGCCCTCTTGTATGGCCTTTGTAGCACAATATGAAATATAAGAGACATATTGTTTTTTGCTTTTCCCTGGATGATGGTTGACAACCGTAACCAGTCATAATAAAGGTGTAAAATTCAATACAGCAAAGTTAACATGCATTTGCTAAAATACACTCGTGCTGTAGATGAAGGTTGTAATGACAGAGTGAAGTTTAGGTTAGGCTGGAAAGTGACAGTTTGATAATGATTTGGCAAAGCCAACAAATGTTTAATGATAATTTCTCTTTAAGCTTTTACCAGCATATACAATATTTGAATAATGGAAACTGCTGGTTGGAATGTGAACAATAGAAGGAAAAGATAGATAGAGTGCTGTTTACCATAAAGATGACACATTAAGATGCACACATGTACAATTAATTAATTGTGTGCCTGGAACTTAACATGTCATCTTTACTGGCAGCAGCAGCAGTAGTAGTAGTATCTTTTCCTTAAATTGTTAGTATTTGAATAACTTGGAGGAATGCGGCAGAATAAATATCACATAATCTGGTAAAACCTTAAATTTCATACTGCTTACTTTAGAAGGAAGAAAAGCTTTCACTAACCACTTCTAGTGGATAAAATAAAATAAAGAAAGAGAGGAAATGTAAAAGGAGTTCATACACCCACATTCCTGAGTTACTCCAAAATCAATTCTTTTTTTCAGTTCTTATGAATTCCGTAGTTACATTTATGTTCCAGTTTTCCCTAACTGATCTAATAATTTTAATGTGTTTGAAGGCATTCCTGTCAAAAACCTCAACATTCTCCTTGTACTTTGACATTTAAAATTTGTAAGATTGCGTAATGTCATAGTCACAATACTTTATTCGCAGTATTGACAAATAGATGTGGTATCAATGTCAATAGTCAAAGCCGACAAGCTGTACCTTATTCTTTTTTTTTTTTTTTTTAAAAAAAAAAAAAAAAAAAAAACACGGTATCATTGTTTCAAAGGCTTAGCCATTGGGACCCAGCCCTGTTATTTTGGCATCTGGTGTTTATAACTAATCATATTATATGGACCCTTTAGCCTGTCTTACTTGCTTCTTCATTTTACCTTGAGAGAGTTCAGAGAAGGGAAATAAATAATTGCTCCGGTGGCTGGTAAGGGGATTTATTTTTAGGTTTTTGTATCACCTTCAGTTTCATAGTTTTGATTTATCCACTGAATTAGTGATGTTAGGACAGGTTCCTGTCCAATAAATAAAGTCGTCACACAGGTCCTGGGTCCAGCCCATTTAGCTTGTTCACTGCCAGTGATTCCTATGTGACCCGAGAGCTACAGAAAATTTATCCCGTTGCTTTCTCCTCATCCCACAAGGGCTTTGGGGCATTCTGCAATGACCTTTGAACTTGTTTCAGCGGTGGATAGAGATTTCAGTGCTGTTTGGCCATCTTAATAAAAGGAGGTGCTACAATCTACATCTACATGACTACTCTGCAATTCACATTTAAGTGCTTGGCAGAGGGTTCATCGAACCACAATCATACTATCTCTCTACCATTCCACTCCCTAACAGCGCGCGGGAAAAGCGAACACCTAAACCTTTCTGTTCGAGCTCTGATTTCTCATATTTTATTTTGATGATCATTCCTACCTATGTAGGTTGGGCTCAACAAAATATTTTCGCATTTGGAAGAGAAAGTTGGTGACTGAAATTTCGTAAAAAGATCTCGCCGTGACGAAAAAGTCTTTGCTGTAGTGACTTCCATCCCAATTCGCGTATCCTATCTGCCACACTCTCTCCCCTATTACGTGATAATACAAAACGAGCTGCCATTTTTTGCACCCTTTCGATGTCCTCCGTCAATCCCACCTGGTAAGGATCCCACACCGCACAGCAATATTCTAACAGATGACGAACGAGTGTAGTGTAAGCTGTCTCTTTAGTGGACTTGTTGCATCTTCTAAGTGTCCTGCCAATGAAACGCAACCTTTGGCTCGCCTTCCCCACAATCTTTGTAGAACCTACACAAATTCTCCTCTGCACGCACTTTGACAGCACATATTTCCATCTGCAATACTGTGGCACACTTCCCTAGAGGGAATGCTCTTTCTAGTCTACTCTACTCTGTAAACCCCAACCACAGTGACTTCATCTGTTCTCTACCCATCGGTAAACCAAACTATCTCCTGCACGGTGACATGGTTTATTCTTCCACTGCTCCCTACTTCTATTTGTAATATTGAAATATTTATTTATATACCACCATAATTCACGAGGGTCTTGTATGAACTTCATGCATGCCTTTTGCTAAGCCTATCATGTTAATGTATGGAAAAGCTATAACCACATTAACAATAAGACTTAAAGACAGGTGAGCATAACTTCGCGAATTTTTACATTTCACATGTGCAAGTGTTGAGTCCTAAGTAAATAACTAATGTATACAACATTGTTACAGTTATCTTAACTGAAGTCATTATTTATATGCTTTCGTCAGAATAGACGTTGGGTACAAGACGGTGGTGGTGGTACTTATTCCACCTGAATGCAAGCCAATTCACTTACTGAGGCACAGCTTTGCTCAGTACTTCAATATTCTACCTCATTTTATTTAACTGTCGTACTGAAAACTGTAATACTACACAATGAATTTGTAGTATACATAAAATAGATAGCTTCCTCATTGCAGATCTTATTACTGTGACATAGCTAACAGCATTTCAGCAATGACGGATAAAAATCAGGCATCCAACACAAGAAAATTTAGAAATCACTTTTCTAAGAAAAATGAACACACAAAGCATGGGATGTGACAAGAAAACTACTATGATCACTCATAACTCAAGCAAGCTGGTAAATAACGGGCCTTTCTGAGAAAGGTCATGAAATGTAAGTGCACCAGTTAGGTAGTGAACTTGTGGAAAACAGTTCATGCATGATGTACATATATTTAACAATGGATCTAATTAGTAGTCATCCAGGAAAGAAGGAAGCTTTGTACCTTTGCCAACATGGTAATTCAACACTTCTCTGAGGAGAAAAAAATGCTTCAACAAAATCTGACAAAAGTGAAAGAAGAAAACAATTCAGCCTGATTTTAGTATTCTCGTTGCCTTCAGGCTGACAATTGGTTTTGCATCAATTAAAGTGCACTGAAAACGGACATTATACTACAAAGGACTTAATGAACTACTACATACATTCCAACAAGCTCTTCACTACCAACCTTTAACACTCTGGATAGGGTCCACCACAACCGCCACTGCACGCTCTGAAAGTGCCTCAAAACTCTGTTGTGTATTTATGTCTACACCAGATAACCAGCAACCAAAACCTGGGTGAGAATGGTACCAGCCCACAACCATTTCTGGTCGTCCAGTTTGCTTTAGCATATCAAGCATCTTGGCCTGAAATACAGGATCCACGGCCTCGACACTTACACCCTGCAGACAAAAAAGAAAAACAGTTCCATTTATTACAACACGCAGCCCCGATTTAAAAACTGTTAATGTGAAAGACCTATTTTCGGATTTAATTTAAATTGAAACAGCTGAGGACTGATTAGGAAAGAACAGTAAAGTGACTCACCGTTCCCGTTTGTGGCATTGCAAACACATCAATCACACGAACTGTATAGTCATCAACAAATTCTCCAAGCATTAGACCCATGACTTCCATCGGCACTCCCGCGCGACCGTGTTTCAACATTTTTAATAAAGCCAATGAAGAAATGTAAACTTGTTCTGCTGTGTCAACTACAGGTGCGTCTGAAGGCGGAGGTGCCTGGCTCAAACCTGGCATACCCCCACCTAACCGTAATAAACGATCCATAGCACTGGCACAAGTAAAACCTGAAAAATTTATATCAAAATTTATTTAGATACTTCAGTGCACGCTAATTACAGGACTGCTATATATCCAGCATCCCTGTCATTTCACATATATTAAACCTCTAAACAAATGCATACTTTAAATACCAAAGACGTTGTTCTGTTCCTGTCTTCTGCACACCAATGTTTATTACGTACGTCAAAATTTTCAAACTAAGCTTGACTACACACCAAGTCACGAACTCAAATCTGCTATCTCACGAAGCATTGTGGGAAATCAAAATGGACACCGGTCAGGAAGAGTTGCGTCGTCAGCCAAAGTTACGAGGTGGTCCACTTGGGTTAGGTAACAGAGGCTAACGTTTGCATAGTTGAAAATGTTTGATATGGGCGTACTTTAATTTTAAATTAGTTGTGACAATTTCCATACCGAGATACATAACCTGAGGCACATTACTTACTTAATAACCTTTCAGACAAACCTTAAGGAATCCAGTAAAATGATATGTTTTTCCCGAAAAATTTACATTGCAGGCGTTCTTTCCAGATCGAATGAAAACGACATTAACAAATATTCATTATTATTGCCTCCACTTTATAATTAAGTTTCTTTAAGATCTCTGGCAAAAAAGCAGAATATGGACAAAAGATGTACATCGCATTGCTGCCAATACACGGCCTCCAATCCCTACATGAAGTCCGTAATGGGTTTTTGTTCTCTCATTATAGTTGAATGGGCGCCTGTTTTTCTTATCCTACTCGCTGCCAGTAACCGAAGGTTACAAAATTGCAAGACTCTCACTTTCTTACATTTTCGAACTCATTTATTGCTGTTAAAGACATTTACATTCTGTTGTAAAATTTTGGTTGTAGTATTTCGATCTCTCAGAAGTTCTCTCATTAACAGTAACTTATTTAGGCTAATGTGAAATATTATAACATTTTTAGTATGCTTAGTGAAATGATTACATTTCTCCAGAAATTCAAATGTTTGTGACGTCGCCAATTTGCGGCATATTACGTATTTGCTACGTCAATTATGAAGTGTTGTACTTGAAGATATCTGAAAAAATAAAACATAATGTAAAATAGCATGTATTATGTTAGTAGTTAATTTGTTAGTTTGTTTACACTACAATCAAATTATATCAGATATCGGACTGTATGTTGTAGTTAACAGTCGCAACGGAACATTGCATGGTTAAGTTCACACAGTACATAATAATATTAGCTCAGCGCGGTCCTACCCGCCGGAGGTTCGAGCCCTCGGCCGTGTGAGTGTGTTGTTCTTGGCATAAGTTAGTTTACGTAGTGTGTAAGTCTGGGGACCGATGACTAAGCAGTTTGGCCCCTTAGAAATTCACACACATTTGAATACTAGCCCTTTTTATTATAGAGATAACCTCATTTATTGTGTTGTGTGGAGGACATAAAATTTTGGAGGGGTTTTTGAATGAGGAAATCATGAACAAAGAAGAAACAACTACCTGTATCGGATACTAATTCTAGATAATACTCCAGTAATAGTTAACCATCATAAAACTACTATATAATGCTTGTGCTTACAAAATTAAGACAATCATGAACAGGAACACATCTGCTTCTGGAAGAAATACAGCTCGTGGACTTGATATGCATGAGTACATTGACATCTATTGATGATGAGGATGATAATGATGATGATTGGTTTGTGGGCTGCTCAACTGTGTGGTTATCAGCTCCCATACAAATTCCCAACCTTGGCTCAGTCCAGTCTCGCCACTTTCATGATTCCCCACCGGGAATCAAATCCGGGACCTATGCTCGGGAAGCGAGAACACTACCGCAAGACCACAAGCTGCGGAGGACAACTATTTAAGAAGAGAAGTTGTCTAACGCACAGTGCTTTAACAAAGTGTGTTGAGAGATTGTGTCAAAAAATGTGCACGACATAGCCAGAACATACTGCTCTCTCTAACAACAGTATTTTATGATGATCCTGGTATCATATCCTGGTCACATAGATTGAGTTGTGGGGAAATGTAATCAATCTACAAAAGAGATTGCTTACAAATCACTTGTGCGACCTGTTCTAGAATATTGCTCAAATGTGTGGGACCCGTCCCAGATAGGACTAACCAGGGATATTGAATTTATACAGAGCAGGGCAGGTTTGTTTAATCCATGGAAGAATGTCACAGAGATACTGAAGGAACTGAACTGGAAGACTCTTGAAGATAGACGTACTGTCCTGAGAAAGTCTGTTAACAGAGTTTCAAGAACCAACTTTAAATAATTACTCTGGAATATAGTACAACCCCCTAAGTGTTGCCTGCATAGGAATTGTGAGAATAAGATTAGATTAATTACTGCAGGCCCAGGGGCATTCAAACAGCCATTCTTCCCGCATTCCATTCATAAATGGAACAGTAAGGAACCCTGATAACTTGTACAATGGGACGTGGCAAGCACCTCATGGTGGTTTCCAGAGTGTAGATATCACCATCAGTAGCAGTCCTCTTACATCTGCTGCTGGATAAAGCCCTTCTCAACACTTCTCCATTCATCATGGCATTCTGCTACATGCATTCATGTTGCCTGTGGGATATCCCCCTCCCCTTTACCCCCGCCCATGCCCCAGGAGTAAAGATATACAGATAGCTATACCGCAACAGAGGGGTATCTGTTGAAACGCCAGACAAATGTGTGATTCCTGAAGAGGGGCAGAATCCTTTTCAATAGTTGTAGGGACAACAGTCTTGATAATTGACTGATCTGGCCTTGTTACATTAATTTTATCAAGGGTGTGCAGCTCTGCTGTATTGTTAAGTGGTGATGGCATCCTCTTGGGTAAAATACTCTGGACGTAAAATGGTCCCCATTTTGGATCTCCAGTCAGGGCCACTAGGGAGAATTTCATCATCAGGAGAAACAAAAGTGGTTTTCTTCAGATGAGAGTATGGAATTTTAGATCCCTTAATCTGGGAAAAGGGAAAGAAATTAGATATTGTGGGAATTAGTGAAGTTTGGTTGCAGGAGGAACAGGAAATCTCGTCAGGCAAATACAGGATTGTAAATACATCATCAGATTGGGGTAATGCATGAGTAGATTTAATCATTAATAAGAAAATAGGATTGTGAGTAAGTTACTATGAACAGCATAGTGAGCACATTATTGTAGCCAAGATAGACACAAAGACACCACTCACCACAGAAGTACAAGTTTATATGCCAACTAGCTCCACACATGAAGAAGAGATTGAAGAAATGTATCATGGGATAAGAGAAATTATTCAAATACAAGGTGTACAACATTGATTCTGCCATGTTTTTCACCAACATTTGAGGCTTTAATGAAACAAATTGGTTATACATGTATCATTCAAAGTATATTCCATTGCTGGCCACTGCTTTCTCCCACATTTTGGGCAGTGTACGAAACCTACATTGAAAAAATTGTTCACCTTTTGAATTGATCAAATTTTTGACTTCTTCAAGAGATCGGAAGTGTTGGTCAGCCAGGCCATGCACCATTGATCTAAACAGGTGATAGAGGGAGCAATGTCTGGAGAATACGGAGGGTGGGGTAGGATTTCCCATTTTAATGTTTCCAAGTACATTTTGACCTCTTTTGCAACGTGGGGTTTTAATGCTGTGCTCAAATGCATTAATTGCATTCAATAACGAGCACCTGTGAATGTTTCACTTGGTTTTAACACCTCATAGTACACGACGCTGAGCTGGTCACACCAAATGCAGAGCATGATCTTGGAGCCGTGAATATTCAGTCTGGCTGTGACATAGAAGTATGGCTGGGATATCCCCATGATTTTTTCGTTTAGGGTTATCATAATGAACCCATTTTTTGTTCCCGGTCACAATGTGATGCAGAAGTCCCTTCCATTTTTGCCTCTGAAGCAACTATTCTTAAACACACGAACGCCGTTCAACGTCTCTTGGTATCAGCTCACACAGAACAGTTCCTTCTTTCTTAATCAAACCCATAGCCTTGAGGCATTTTGAAATGGCTCACTGCGTCACTCCCACAAGTCATGCCAATTCTTCTTGAGTTTGACGCAAGTATTCACTCAGCAATGTCTCCCATTGTGCATCTTTGAAAACATTCTCTCTTCCACCACTCTGCCAGTCTAAAATGTTGAAATCATCGTTCCTGAAGTGTTGAAACCACTCACGACGTGTTCTTTCACTAGTAGCGTCCTTACCATACGTACGTGAGAGTATTCGATGAGACTCGCTTGCTGTTTTCTTCATATTGAAATAAAACAGTAACACCTCCCACAAATGACAAGAATTAGGCTCGTAAACTGACATTTTCAATCAAGAACAACTTTATGATGCAGACACAAATTGACTAATGTTTGAATGAGGTTATGTTGACTGAGGTCCAACCTAACTGCCTGATGTCTGCGATTTGTTTCTTTCAACCGCTACTTACCGTTGTTACCACCTATTGGCAAATGGCGGAAGCAAAGTTGTAAACCTTGTAGTTAAGGGAGACAAAGATGTAGTTGTGACAGAAGACTGAAATTTGGTGGGAGAAGAGAGAGAATGAAAAATAGTAGGTGAATATTGCCTAGGAGAAAGGAATGAAAGAGAAAGTCACTGGGTAGAATTTTGCATGGAGCATAAGTCAGTCACTAGTAACACTTGGTTTAAGAATCATGAAAGAATGCTGTATACCTGGAAGAGATCTGGAGACATTGGAAGGTTTCAGACTGGTTATATAATGGTAAGACAGAGATTTAGGAACAAGATTTTAAATTATAAAACACATCCAGGGGCAGATGTGGACAATTAATTAGTTATGAATGATAGATTAAAATGTAATTGCAAAAAAGGTAGGAAAAAGGTGATGGGGCTTGGACAAGTTGAAAGAACAGAGGTTCAGAGGGAGCATTAAGTAACAATTGACTAGAAGAGGGGGAAGGAACTCAATAGAAGACAAAGGGGTACTTTGGGAGATGAAATAATAAGAGCAACAGAGTATCAGATAGGTAAAAAGATGAGAGCTGTTACAAATCCTTCAATAACACAGGAAAAATTAAACTTAACTGATTGAAGGAGGAAAGAAATACTGTAAATGAAGTGTGTGGAAAGGAATGTTGTTGTTGTTGTTGTTGTTGTTGTTGTTATTGTCTTCAGTCCTGAGACTGGTTTGATGCAGCTCTCCATGCTACTCTATTCTGTGCAAGCTTCTTCATCTCCCAGTACCTACTGCAGCCTACATCAGATTAGATATGATTAGTGCTTGTTCCATAGATCATGAATACGACACTTCATAATGATGTGGAACGTGTCAGGTTAATAAAAGGTGTCTATACAAGATATTACATGATACTTTATTATTATTATTATTATTATTATTATTCGGAGGTTGGGGAAATTGCCCACTTATTATATCCAAAAATTCATCTAATGAGTAAAAGGAGTTGCCATTAAGAAATTCTTTCAATTTCCTTTTAAACGCTATATGGCTATTTGACAGAATTTTGTTGCTATTAGGTAAGTGACCAGACTTTTGTGGCAGCATAATTTGCCCCCTTCTGAGCCAAAGTTAGATTTAACCTTGGGTAGTGAAGATCATCCTTTCTCCTAGTGTTGTAGCCATGTACACTGCTATTACTTTTGAATTCGTTCAGACTGTAAATAACAAATTCCTAAGTGAATATATATATATATATTGTGAGGCTACAGTGAAGATCTCTAGCTCTTTAAATAAGTGTCTGCAGGGTGATCTTGGATGAGCTCCAGCAATTATTCTGATTACATCCTTCTGTATCTGCTTAGTGTATTCATCCCTTGGTCTCCCTCTACGATTTTTACCCACCACGCTGCCCTCCAATACTAATACTGATCCCTCAATGTCTCAGAACATGTCCTACCAACCAATCCCTTCTTCTGGTCAAATTGTGCCACAAGCTCCTCTTCTCCCCAATTCTATTCCATACCTCCTCATTAGTTATGTGATCTACCCATCTAATCTTCAGCATTCTTCTGTAGCACCACATTTCAAAAGCTTCTATTCTCTTCTTGTCTAAACTATTTATTGTCCGTGTTTCACTTCCATACATAGCTACACTCCATACACATACTATCAGAAACAACTTCCTGACACTTGAATCTATACTCGATGTTAATAAATTTCTCTTCTTCACAAACGCTTTCCTTGCCATTGCCAGTCTACATTTTACATCCTCTCTATTTCGACCATCATCAGTTCTTTTGCTCCCCAATTAGCAAAACTTCTTTACTACTTTAAGAGTCTCATTTCCAAATCTAATTCCCTCAGCATCACCTGATTTAATTTGACTAAATTCCATTATCCTTGTTTTGCTTTTTTTTATGTTCATCTCGTATGTTCCTTTCAAGACATTGTCCATTCCGTTCAACTGCTCTTCCAAGTCCTTTGCTGTCTCTGACAGAATTACAATGTTATCGGTGAACCTCAAAGTTTTTATTTCTTCTCCATGGATTTTAATACCTACTCCGAATTTTTCTTTTGTTTCCTTTTCTGCTTGCTCAATATACAGATTGAATAACATCGGGGAGAGGCTACAACCCTGTCTCACTCCCTTCCCAACCACTGCTTCCCTTTCATGTCCCTCAACTCTTATAACTGCCATCTGGTTTCTGTACATATTGTAAATAGCCTTTCGCTCCCTGTATTTTACCCTTGCCACCTTTAGAATTTGAAAGAGTGTTTCCCAGTCTACATTGTCAAAAGCTTTCTCTAAGTCTACAAATGCTAGAAATGTAGGTTTACCTTTCCTTAGTGTTTCTTCTAAGATAAGTCATTGGGTCAATATTGCCTCACGTGTTCCAACATTTCTGCAGAATCCAAACTGATCTTCCCCAAGGTCGGCTTCTATGAGTTTTTCCATTCGTATGTAAAGAATTTGTGTTAGTATTTTGCAGCTGTGACTTATTAAACTGATAGTTCGGTAATTTTCACATCTGTCAACACCTGCTTTCTTTGGTATTGGAATTATTATATTCTTCTTGAAGTCTGAGGGTATTTGGCCTGTCTCATACATCTTGCTCACCAGATGGTAGAGTTTTGTCAGGACTACCTCTCCCAAGGCTCTCAGTAGTTCTAATGGAATGTTGTCTACTCCAGGGGGCCTTGTTTCAACTCAGGTCTTTCAGTGCTCTGTCAAACTCTTCACGCAGTATCATATCTCCCATTGTATTTTCATCCACATCCTCTTCCATTTCCATAATATTGTCCTCAAGTACATCGCCCTTGTATAGACCCTCTATATACTCCTTCCACCTTTCTGCTTTCCCTTCTTTGCTTAGAACTGGGTTTCCATCAAAGCTCTGATATTCATGCAAGTGGTTCTCCTTTCTCCAAAGGTTTCTTTAATTTTCCTGTAGGCAGTATCTATCTTACTCCTAGTGAGATAAGCCTCTACATCCTGACATTTGTCCTCTAGCCATCCGTGCTGAGCGATTTTGCACTCCCTGTCAATATCATTTTTGAGATATTTGTATTCCTTTTTGCCTGCTTCATTTACTGCAGTTTTATATTTTCTCCTTTCATCAATTAAATTCCATATTTCTTCTGTTACCCAGTGGTTTCTACTAGTCCTTGTCGTTTTACCTATTTGATCCTCTGCTGCCTTCACTATTTCATCCCTCAGAGCTACCCATTCTTCTTCTGCTGTATTTCTTTCCCCCATTCCTGTCAATTGTTCCCTTATGCTCTCCCTGAAACTCTGTACAACCTGTGGTTTAGTCATCTTATCCAGGTCTCATCTCCTTAAATTGCCACCTTTTTGCAGTTTCTTCAGTTTTAATCTACATTTCATAACCAATAGATTGTGGTCAGAGTCCACATCTGCCCCTGGACGTGTCTTACAATTTAAAACCTTGTTCCTAAATCTCTGTCTTACCATTATATAATCTGTCTGATACCTTTGAGTATCTTCCATGTATACAATCTTCTTTCATGATTCTTGAACCAAGTGTTAGCTATGATTAAGTTGTGCTCTGTGCAAAACTCTACCAGACGGCTTCCTCTTTCATTTCTTAGCCCCAATCCATATTCGCCTACTATGTTTCCTTCTCTCCCTTTTCCTACTCTCGAATTCCAGTCACCCATGACTATTAAATTTTCGTCTCCCTTCACTACCTGAATAATTTCTTTTATCGCCTCATACATTTCATCAATTGCTTCGTCATCTGCAGAGCTAGTTGACATATAAACTTGCGCTACTGTAGTAGACATGGGCTTCGCGTCTATCTTGGCCACAATAATGCGCTCACTATGCTGTTTGTAATAGCCTACCCGTACTCCTATGTTTTTATTCATTATTAAACCTACTCCTTCATTACCCCTATTTGATTTTGTATTTATGACCCTGTATTCACCTGACCAAAAGTCTTGTTCCTCCTGCCACTGAACTTCACTAATTCCCACTATATCTAACTTTAACCTATCCATTTCCCTTTTAAAATTTTCTAACCTACCTGCCCGATTAAGGGATCTGACATTCCACACTCCAATCCATAAAACACCAGTATTCTTTCTCCTGATAACGACGCCCTCTTGAGTAGTCCATGCCCGGAAATCCGAATGGGGGACTATTTTACTTCCGTAATATTTTACCCAAGAGACTGCATGCCCTCGGGAAAAATTACGGCTGTAGTTTCCCCTTGTTTTCAGCCGTTCGCAGTACCAGCACAGCAAGGCTGTTTTGGTTAGTGTTACAAGGCCAGATCAGTCAATCATCCAGACTGTTTCCCTGCAACTACTGAAAAGGCTGCTGCCCCTCTTCAGGAACCACACGTTTGTCTGGCCTCTCAACAGATAACCCGCCGTTGTGGTTGCACCTACGGTACGGCTATCTGTATCGTTGAGGCACGCAAGCCTCCCCGCCAACGGCAAGGTCCATAGTTCATGGGGGGAAGAAAAAGGAATATAAATGTGTAAAAAATGAGATCGACGGGAAGGGGGCAAATATGAGGATTTAGAAGCATATCTCACCAGGGGAAAGATACACTATGTGATCAAAAGTATCTGGACACCCTCAAAAACATACGTTTTTCATATTAGGTGTATTGTGCTGCCACCTACTGCCAGGTACTCCATATCAGTGACCTCTGTAGTCATTAGACATGGTGAGAGAGCAGAATGGGGTGCTCCACGGACTTTGAACGTGGTCAGGTGATTGAGTGTCACTTGTGTCATACGTCTGTACGCGAGATTTCCACACTCCTAAACATTCCTAAGTCCAGTGTTTCAGATGTGATAGTGATGTGGAAATGTGAAAGGACGCGTACAGGCCGACGTCGTCTGTTGACTGACAGAGATGCCGACAGTTGAAGAAGGTTGTAATGTGTGATAGGCAGACACCTGTCCAGACCATCAAACAAGAATTCCAAACTACGTAAGGATCCACTGCAAGTACTATGAAAGTTAGGTGGGAGGTGATAAAACTTGGTTTTCATGGTCGGGACGCAGCTCATACGTCACACATCACACTGGTAAATGCCAAATGTTGTTCACATGGAACAATCCTGGAGATACTGACAGCTTTCAGATAGATTATATAATGGTAAGACAGTGATTTAGGAACAAGGTTTTAAATTGTAAGACATTCCCAGGGGCAGATGTGGACTTGGACCACAATCTGTTGGTTATGAACTGTAGATTAAAATTGAAGAAACTGCAAAAAGGTGGCAATTTAAGGAGATGGGACATGGATAAACTGAAAGAACCAGAGGTTGTACATAGTTTCAGGGAGAGCATAAGGGAACAATTGTCACGAATGGGGGAAAGAAATACAGTTGAAGAAGAATGGGTAGCTCTGAGGGATGAAGTAGTGAAGGCAGCATAGGATCAAGTAGGTAAAAAGACGTGGGCTAGTAGAAATCCTTGGATAACAGAAGAGATACTGAATTTAATTGATGAAAGGAGAAAATATAAAAATGCAGTAAATGAAGCCCCGGGAGTAGACAACATTCCATTAGAACTACTGACGGCCTTGGGAGAGCCAGTCTTGACAAAACTCTACCATCTAGTGAGCAAGATGTATGAGACAGGCCAAATACCCTCAGACTTCAAGAAGAATATAATAATTCCAATCCCAAAGAAAGCAGGTGTTAACAGATGTGAAAATTACCGAACTATCAGTTTAATAAGTCACAGCTGCAAAATACTAATGTGAATTCTTTACAGACGAATGGAAAAACTGGTAGAAGCCGACCTCGGGGAAGATCAGTTTGGATTCCATAGAAATGTTGGAACACGTGAGGCAATACTGACTCTACGACTTATCTTAGAAGAAACATTAAGGAAAGGTAAACCTACATTTCTAGCATTTGTAGACTTAGAGAAAGCTTTTGACAATGTTGACTGGGAAACACTCTTTCAAATTCTAAAGGTGGCAAGGGTAAAATACAGGGAGCGAAAGGCTATTTACAATTTGTACAGAAACCAGATGGCAGGTATAAGAGTCGAGGGACATGAAAGGGAAGCAGTGGTTGGGAAGGGAGTGAGACAGGGTTGTAGCCTCTCCCCGATGTTATTCAATCTGTATATTGAGCAAGCAGCAAAGGAAACAAAAGAAAAATTCGGAGTAGGTATTAAAATCCATGGAGAAGAAATAAAAACCTTGAGGTTCGCCGTTGACATTGTAACTCTGTCAGAGACAGCAAAGGACCTGGAAGAGCTGTTGAATGGAATGGACAGTGTCTTGAAAGGAGGATTTAAGATGAACAGCAACAAAAGCAAAACGAGGATAATGGAATGTAGTCGAATTAAGTCGAGTGATGCTGAGGGAATCAGATTAGGAAATAAGACACTGATGACGGTCGAATTAGAGAGGATATAAAATGTAGACTGGCAAGGAAAGCGTTTCTGAAGAAGAGAAATTTGTTAACATCGAGTATAGACTCAAGTGTCAAGAAGCATTTTCTGAAAGTATTTGTATGGAGTGTAGCCATGTATGGAGGTGAAACATGGACGATAAATAGTTTAGACAAGAAGAGAATAGAAGCTTTCGAAATGTGGTGCTACAGAAGAATGCTGAATATTAGATAGGTAGATCACATAAATAATGAGGAGGTATTGAGTAGAACTGGGGAGAAGAGGAGTTTGTGGCGCAACTTGATAAGATGAAGGGTCCGGTTGGTAGGAAATGTTCTGAGGCATCAAGGGATCACAAATTTAGCATTGGAGTGCAGCGTGGAGGGTAAAAATCTTAGAGGGAGACCAAGAGATGAATACACTAAGCAGATTCAGAAGGATGTAGGTTGCAGTAGGTACTGGGAGATGAAGAAGCTTGCACAGGATAGAGTAGCTGGAGAGCTGCATCAAACCAGTCAAGGGACTGAAGACCACAACAACAACAACAATAAACTTATAAGTCATTTTCAGGCAGGTGTCCAGATACTTTTGATCACATAGTGTAGAAACCACCTACAGGCAAATCAAAGGGGTGTTTCGAGTAAAGAGAAGCAGTTGTATGAATATCAAGAGCTCAGATGGAAAACCAGCCCTAAGCAAAGAAGGGAAAGCGGAAAGGTAGAAAGATTATATACAAGGTCTGTACAAAGGTGGTGAACTTGAAGGTTCTATTAAAGAGATGGAAGAGGGTGTCAATGAAGATGAGATGGGACATATGGTACTGCAAGAATAATTTGACAGCACTGAAAGACCTAAGTTGAATTAAGCCCCAGGGATAGATGACATTCTGTCAGAACTACTAGTAGACTTGGGAGAGCCAGGCATGACAAAACTCTTCCATCTGGTATGAAATATGTATAAGACAGACAAAAGACCCTCAAACTTCAAGATGAGTGTAATATTTAAGTTGCAGATAGACACAACAAAAGGAGTGTCACACAATGAGCTTTCAGCTGACAAGGTCTTTGTCAAAAATAGACGACACACACACACACACACACACACACACACACGACCACAGTCTCTGGTTTCACCAGCCTTATTGGCCAAAAGCTTATTGTGTGACAGTCTTTCTGTTGTGCCTAACTGCGACTCAGTATCTCCGCTATTTGGTGAGTAGCAGCTATTCTTTTCATAATATTGTTACATTCTATCCTAGATTTACCATTATTTTTAATGTAATAATTCCAATTCCAAAGAAAGCAGGTGCTGACAGGTATGACTATTACGGGGCTATCAGTTTAGCATGTCGTGGTTGCTAAATACTGTCACAAATTTGTTACAGAAGAATGGAAAAACTGGTAGAAGCAGACCTCATGGAAGACGAGTTTGGATTCTGGAGAAAAGTAGGAACACATGAGGCAGTACTGACCATACAACTTATCCAAGAAGATAAATTAAGGAAAGGCAAACCTACATTTATAGCAAAAGACCATTTACGACTTACATAGAAACCAGACAAGAGTTGTAAGGCTGAGGGAGGAGGACGGGAGATTAGTGTTTAACGTCTCGGCAAAGGGCTGAGGGACTTGAAATCAAAGCAGTGGTTGAGAAGGGAGAGAGAGAGAGAGAGAGAGAGAGAGAGAGTGAGTTTCATAGCCTATCCCCGATGTTGTTCAATCTATATACTGAGCAAGCAGTAAAAGAAACCAAAGAAAAACATGGAGTAGGAATTAAAGTTCAGGAAGAAGAAATAAATGTTTTGAGATTTGCCAGTGCCATTGTAATTCTGTCAGAGACAACAAAAGACTCGGAAGAGCAGCTGAACAGAATGGACAGTGTCTTGAAAGGAGGATATAAGATGAGCAGCAACAAAAGCAAAACAAGGATACTGAAATGTAGTTGAATTAAATCACGTTCAGGTTATGCTAAGGGAATTAGATTAGGAAATGAGACACTTATAAGTGGTAGATGAGTTTAGCTGTTTGGGCAGCAAAATTGCTGATGATTGCCGAAGCAGAGAGGATATTAAATGTAGACTGGCAATGGCAAGAAAAGCATTTCTGAAAAAGAGAAATTTGTTAACAATGATTATAGATTTGTCAGGAAGTCTTTCCTGAAAATATTTGTATGGAGTGTAGCCATGTATGGAAATGAAGCATGGACATAAACAGTGTAGACAAAAGTAGAATAGAAGCTTTTGAAATGTGGTGTTACAGAAGAATGCTGAAGATTAGATGAGTAGATCATGTAACTGATGAGGAGGTACTGAATAGCATTGGGGAGGAAAGAAATTTGTGGCAGGACCTGACTAGAAGAAGGGATCAGTGGGTAGAACACATTCTGAGACATCGAGGGGTCACCAATTTAGTATAAGAGAAGCGTGGGGGATAAACATTGTTGACGGAGACCAAGACATGAATACAGTAAGCAGATTCATAAGGATGTACGTTGCATTAGTTATTTGGAAATGAAGAGGCTTGCACTGGATAGAATAGCATGGAGAGCTGCGTCAAACCATTCATCGAACTGAAGACCACACCGACAACAACAAAAACAACAACTACCAATACTACACTTTATCAGTGCACTGCACCATTTTGTTTTGGTTCCCTGAGCAGTGTGCTACGATTCTGAGGCACAGGTATTTCAGTGTTTGCCAGGACTGCAGACATATAGCTACAAACAAATGAAAAAAGGGATTACTGACTTTATTTTTTCGAGGTGAGAAAACTTTATGAATACCTCGTGTATAATTTCAGTTACAAGACGTCAGTATGATGTATCCATTTTTAAGGCCAGCTCGTTACTTTGCTTGATTAATATCCATATTTTTCTATGCAGCTAGTAGTAATTTTAGTGAATGTCTTGTACAGTATGGAGGGGAGACTGAAAGGTGAATAGTCTCTTGTCGTGGCTTGTCTTGTCTGCTGCCTTTGTTGTGAAGTAGAACAATTACAGCATTGTTCCAGTTTTCATTGTCTTTCTTTGCACATATCTGTAAAAAAGTTTGCAAGTTGCTTTTTATTACTTTGTCTCAAGATCTAAACATGTGTGTTAAAATACTGAGTACACTTTCTGCATGTCGGTATCCATTACACATTTTGTGTATGAGCAAAAATGTCATTATTGAAATTCCGCCTTCTGGCCAGAAAGGGCATTATTCAAATTCCACAATAAATAATAGGTCCCCATACAACTGACAGGGTGAGCAGGTCCTCAGTCAAAGAGAGGCAACAGGTTTCTTGCTTGTTTGTGACATCCAAGCCAATCTTTGGGTCAGTGATCACTTTATTTCATTGATTTTTGTTCAAAAATGGCTCTGAGCACTATGGGACTTAACATCTATGGTCATCAGTCCCCTAGAACTTAGAACTACTTAAACCTAACTAACCTACGGACAGCACACAACACCCAGTCATCACGAGGCAGAGAAAATCCCTGACCCCGCTGGGAATCGAACCCGGGCATGGGAAGCGAGTTGATTTTTGTGTTACACCTTTAAGGAAGCTTAATTTGACTTGTTATTCTTGAGTTTTTATTGATGCATACTGTGAGCAGTAGTATGAATCATCACAGCAGATGTGCGAAATTCTTCAACAACAAGCATGCTGGTCTTATGTTAAAGCAGTGAACAGGTCAAAGCCATCTGTCTACACATTCAGTGATCATAATCACACTGACTGGAAGATGACAGAGAAGCAGCAAAAATGTTAAATTCCTTTTTCCAAAATTGTTTCACACAGGAAGATTGTACTGTGATTTATCCTTTCAATCATTCCATCATCGTCATCATCATCGCTTTTCCAGCTCCAGTTTCCCAGATGTGGTATACAAGTGCTCATCATGTTGTTCTATCTTCATACATGTTCTGTTCCAGACAACTTCCCATTTTTATCTTTCTCCACCACATCTGATCTCATGGTCACTGTCCAGCATTTTCTTGGTCTTCCCTGTGGTCTTCTTCCTACTAGGTTTAGGTTCAAATACTTTTTGACAGGTCTTTTGCTGCTTATTCTCATTATGTGCACATACCACTGAAGCCTTAGTTTCTTTATGAACATCAACACTAACTACTTTTCTATTCACCTCATTCCTGATTTTGTCTTTTCTTGTTGTTTGAGTTGTTGGTCTAATGAATCTCATTTCTGTTACCTGGATTCTCTTTAGGTCTTTGTTTAATAGGATTCATGTTTCTAAACCATAGCTCGTGGTCTCGCGGTAGCGTTCTCGCTTCCCGAGCACGGGGTCCCGGGTTCGATTCCCGGCGGGGTCAGGGATTTTTCACCTGCCTCGTGATGACTGGGTGTTTGTGTCGTCTTCATCATCATCATCAATCATCCCCATTACGGTCGGAGGAAGGCAATGGCAAACCACCTCCACTAGGACCTTGCCTAGTATGGCGGCGCGGGTATCCCGCGTCGCTCCCCTACGCTCGGTAAACGGAGTATGGGACTCATCATCATCATCAAACCATACATAAGAATTCATACAGAATAGATGTGGTACATGGTCACTTTTGGTGTTCATGGCATTTTATCGCCCCAGAGAAGATTTCTGATATGAGTGTAAAAATTTAATGCTAACTACATACTGCTGAGTATGTCGAGCTTAATGGTGTTGTCTTTTGAGATCATGCTTCCTGTGTACCTGAAATGGGCAACAGATTCAACTTTGACTCCTCCTAGAGATATATTTGAGGTTGTTCTTTGCCGTGGATGGTCATTCATACTGTCTCTCGTTTACTTGTTTTTAGTCCAAAATTTTTGAATGTGTTGTTCCAATTATTAAGTTTCTTCTATGCTTCAGCTTGTAGCTCTCCCCATACTATCAGATAATCATCAAAAACCAGGACATTTGGTTCTCCATCTATTTTCTTGATAAATTTTATGATCTTGTCCACTTCTGTTGCAAACAGGAATGGTGATACGGCACTTGTTGCCTATCTGGACACATCTACAACACTTTTGGTATAGCATCTTGACTTAATCAATTAAGTACTTTGGAACATTTAGGTCTTCCAGAGATTACCATATCTTGTCTTGAGGAACACTGTCATACGCTTTTTCAATGTGTGCAAATACAGTCACAAGATTGCTTTGATATTCCCAGTACTTTTCTGCATTCTTACTGCAAAAATAAGATCCATAGTAGGTCAGTATTTCCTGAATCCATGTTGTTCTTCCTCAAGCAAAAGTTCTACTATCTTTCTACTCTCATTTCTATGATCTTTTATAATAGCTTCAGGGTGTATGACAGCAGAGTGATGCCTCTATAATTTCCACATTTTTGCCGATTGTCCTTTTTGAACAGAGGGATGATGACTCCTTTACTCCAATCTTCTGTGATTTTGCTTTCTTCCCAAATCACGGATAAAACTGTATACAGCCAGTTTAAGCCAGATATTCCAACTGCTTTTATCATGTCTGAGCTGGGACCATCAAAGCCTCCCGATTTTCCATTTCACATGCTCTTCAGTGCTGTCTCTAACTCTCGCCATGTTAATGGATGTCTGTTGGTTTGTAATTCATTAATTACTCTACAGTCGTTGATAATTGTGCTGTCCCCATCTGCATTTAGCAGAATGTTGGTGTACTTTTTCATTTCATCCCTAGTCCCTTCCTCTGTCTGTGTTAAGTTGCCTTCATCTGTTTACAGTGCAAGGGTATTTACAAGTTCATTTTGCATACTCTTAAGTCTTTGTATAGTAATTTCCTACTTCCCTGACAGTCTTCCTCCTTGTAGTAAAGAGCTCCCAGCACTTTTCCTCTTCTTCCTGGATCAGCCATTTTACAGCTAGTGTCATGCTCTGTATTCCTGTGCTAGGTGTTCAATTGCTAATTCATTTCACCTAACATCTATTTTCTGTTTTTCATGATGTAATTTTCTTTTAAGTATGTTCTTATCTGTCTTCTCCCCTTTTACTGCTGTCTTCACCCGATCATTCCAACAGGGTGTTTCTGTCTCTTTTGTTGTGGCATCCGTTTTTCCGCAGATGTCCGTGGCTTCTGTAACAAGTGTTTCTTCTACTCCCCCTTTCTCAGTTTTGGGTAATTTAGCAGTTATTCACAATCCATAGTTTTTTTCTTTTCCATGGCCTTCAATAATCTTTTGCATTCTCTTTTGTTTAAATTTTGGGACTTTTAGGTTAGCAATTAATAGCCGGTGGTCGCCATCTAGGCACTCATTGGGTATGACTTCAACATCTGTAACATATTGACCAGCTTTTCTATCACTGATGATGAAGTCTATCGTAGTCTTGAGCTTGCCACACCAATTGTATCTTGTTATTTTATGACTGTCCCTCTTCTGATACCACGTGTCTCACATGCTTAAGTTGTTTCACATACATAAATAAATTAGGTCCTCTCCTTCCAGATTTCTGTTCCCATAACCGTGGGGACTCATGATGCTTTCACATCCTAGTCTTTATTTACAAATTTGAGCATTCAGATTGCCCATATTGATGGTGTTCTCCTCTGTTGTTTGTTCTTAAAGTTCATTAAGGAAATGCTCTTTCTCCTCATGGTGCATCCTGACTGTGGTGCATATATTTGCAGAACAGGATGCTGTGTATTACCAGCCCTTAGTCTCATCTGAATGATCCTGTGACACATACATTTGATGTCTGTCTGTATGTCTATATCTTTATGCAAGACTTTGTCTCTCTCAACTCCAATATCTTAAGCTTATGACTGCCCATAAGATCTACCCATTCTCCACATTTGTTGGTGGGACTGAGGATATTGAGTGAACCAGTTTTCAGACATTCCTTTTGGGGAGGGTTTTGTGTCTTCCAGTATCTTTGATGAGCATCAGGCATTTGCCTGTCATTACTTCGAGCACTGCTACAAAATGTGTCATTATCTTGTGTTTAATTCATGCTTCCACCCGAGGTTTGTCTTTGAAAGCAGTATGTATTTGCTCATCTGCTGACTTGCTAGGTCTAACACAGGTGAGGATTTTCTTTCAGGGTTTACTGTCTTAGCCTTCAAAAATCCCTTTTCTCCAAAATCATCCCACAAACATTAAAATGACAGATGTCAAAATAGGTGACTGCAAGATAGAAAATCAGTGAAAACCATGGAGCAGAGGAAAGATGATTGGATTTCATGGCATACCCATAAGATTTCACATAAGAGTATATAAAAGAACTTGCCCATCTTCTAGCAGCAGTGTAACACTGAACAGACACACCTAACTACAAGCCTACACAGGGTGTACATAAAGTCCGGGAATACTTTCAATTATTTATTGCACAAGAACCAAACATTGTACGGATATCATACATAAGTCATTTTGGAGATAAATCCTGAAAGTTTTTTTCATTTATACCACCACAGTGTAGTTTGGTAATTTGCTGATAGTCAGCACTAGTCGCAAACACAGCGAGTTCAGGTGCGGAGCGAGCTTTCTGTGTGTTGGAGTTTGACAAAAACAAGTGTGCTACAGCTGTTCAGCGGATGTTTAGAACCAGCTATGGTAAGAAGCCACCAACAAGCAAGGCCATTTACCACTGCACAACAAATTCGTTATGACGGGTTGCTTGTGCCCAGCAAAGAGAAGTGGATGTCCCAGTGTGAGTGAAGTGAATGTGGAGTGCGTACAAGAGACATTCATAAGGAGTCCAAAGAAATCAGTGCGTCATGCACTCTGTGAACTCGAAATTATTCCAATGGCAGTGTGGTGGAAAGTCCTGCAACAGAAGCTGTCTATGAAACCCTTCAAATTGGAGCTAGTGCAAAGCTCAATGACAGTGACTAGGACAAGCATTTTGAGTTTTGTTTGCAGTTGCAATAATGGAATGAGGATGGGGATGGCATTGTTGATCACTTAATTTTTAGCGATGAAGCCACTTTTCACCCTAATGGGAAAATGAACTGGCATAATTGTCGATTCTGGGGTACAAAACATCCATTAAATTTGAGTGTGATTCCCCAAAGGTAAAGTCTTTTTGTGCCTTGTCACATCGTAAACTGTATGGGCCATTCTTCTTCGCTGAGATATTACTAATTGGACATGTTGCAGCAATAGCTGATGCCTCAAATGCAGTCAGACTCTCTGTTCATCTTTCAGCAGCATGGGGCTCCACCCCATTTTCATCGCGAAGTTCGTGGATACCTGAACACAGAGCTGCCACATGAATGGATCGGCCGTGCTACAGAAAGGGACAGCTGTTTCATGAAATGGCCTCCCCGGTCACCAGATCTCACTCCATGTGACTTTTTTTCTGTGGGGACACATTAAAGATCTGGTGCGTGTACCGCCTCTATCACATGATGTAGCAGAGCTCCAGGAGAGAATACGGAAAGCGACTGCTACAGTCGACAACGCCATGCTGTGACGGGTACGGCAAGAATTCGATTACTGTATGAATTACTGTATTGACATCTGCTGGGTCACTCATGGTTCACAAATCGAATGTTTGTAAAAAAAACTTTCAGAGTTTCTCTTCAAAATGCAATATGTATAACATCTTTACAATGTTTAGTTCTTGTGCAATAAATGATTGAAAGTGTTCCTGGACTTTATGGACATCCTGTATTGCTGATATGAGTCTGCTGTAGACTTTTGGAACACTTTTGACCTCATATGTTATTACATTTCTGGTGAATCTTATCTGTAGGAATCAACATGGATTTTGCAAACAACAATCATTTTGTTTGTGTATGAGACTCAAAGGGCATTACATACTGGCACCAAGGTCAATGGTGTGGTGCCAGAAGGCATGTGATAAGTTGTGCGTTGATACCTAATAAGTAAAATACAGCTGTATGGAATATCAGATCAACTCTGTGACTGAATTTAAAGACTTACTAGGAAATAAAACAGCATGTTATTCTTAATGGAGAGAAGTCTTGCGATGTAAAAATAACTCCGGGCATAAACCAAGGGAGTGTTACAGGATATCTGCTTCTACAGCTACACTCTGCAAGCCAACATGCAGTGTGTGGTGAAGGACACCTTGTATACCTCTGTCACTTCCGTTCTTTCCTGTTCCAGTCATGAATAGTTTGCAGGAAGAACAATTTCAGGTAAGACTCACTGCATGTTTGAATTGGTCTTTCTGTGAGATATATGTAGGAGAAAGCATTATATTTGTTGACTCTCCTAGGCACGTACACTCTTGGAACTTCTGACAGTTAACCACAGTGTGATGCAGAATGCCCCTCTTGCAGCATCTGCTACTGGAGTTGGTTATCTCTGCGAAATTTTATGCTTACCAAATAAACTTGTAATGAGACATGTTGCTGTTCTTTGGAGCTTCTCTATTTCCTCTATCAATCCTATCTGGTGTGGATTCTACACTGGCGATCAATACTGAAGTATTTGTCAAATGAGGATTTTGTAAGCTACCTCCTTCGTTGATGGGCCTCGGACATTTTCTGATATACCTGGTATGAAAATGTGTAATTATCATTTCAGTATGACCAGACATGAAAAGCCAAGTGCTATTATCATTGCAATCTGTGCAACAAACACAAAACTCACAATGAAGAAGCTACCCGGCATTGCTGCAGCACCAGACTTACCCAGCAACCTATTGTGATGCACCACCAGACTTACCCAACTGCCTACTGTGATGCACTACCAGAGTCTGGACTTCAGGCGGCACTGCCACAGTTTCCCACTTGCGACAAGCCAGCCGAACACTTGGCTCAGTGCTTCCATGCACATGAATTCTTAGGTGACACCTATCATCAGACCTTCTCATCATGGCGCTTCCACACACATAATGAAGTAACTTTGGTGCCACTAACAGCCTTTACATATGACCAAAATTTCTTTGGGTTTTTTAAAAGACCATTTGACAATTTTTTGCTGTGGTAGTCATTGAAAGTTTAATGTATTGCTCCCTTGACAGCCAAATGTGTTTCATGTGGCATCTCTCTATCTGTAGTCCTATGCTAGTTGTACATCTATTATGCAGTAATCTGTGCTTCTTTAAAAGTTTCTTTACAGTGAGTGTATACCATGGAGGGTCCTTTCGATTATGAACTGTTCTGCTAGGTACATAATTATGCAGTGTATGGTCAACTACTCTTTTAAATTTGAGTCAGAGTCTACATGCTCCTGTACTGTGCTGAAACTTTCAATTTCCTCATTGAGATAAGACCCCACTGTTTTTATCTAGTTTACTGAACATCTACATCTTTCTACTAATTTAGGCATTCTTTGTACTTGGTAATCATTCTTGCTAAACTGCCTTACAGTCACTGATACCTGTTTCAATGTGGACATGCTCAAAGCGGTCAGGTCTTGTTGTTACCATTAGATCTAAAACATTTCCATCACCAACGGGGTTCCAAACCATCTACTCTTAGTAGCTTTCAGAGAAGGCATTTAGTAATGTTTCACAGGATGTCTTATCATGCCCACCACTAAAAAGACTGAAATTTTCCCAGTTGTTTGTTGGATGGTTGCTGTATAATTGGGAAACTTACATAAAGTGAACTGAGGTTTTTCTCTAATGTTTTTGATTACACCAGGAGCTGAGTCTGATGGTCGATCGAAGGATTCAATTAAAAAGACTCTGAGTCTTGCAAACCAATCTCTCATGCAGTTTCAGTTTCTGTCTCAGTGGATTTTGTATATTGCCTGTTGTGACAAATACACAATTTTCTACTAGCCTATCCTTTTGATATAAACTTAAATTTTCACCAAAAATTTTACAGCTATGAACATCGCATTTTAACCAGCTTGCTGGTGTGTGGTGTCGGCTTCATTGCTTATCAGGAGCACTTCAACCTCAGGTACTTTGTTGCGAATGTGTTGGCAATTTACAACTAGGACTTCTCACTCTCACCTGGGGTGGGAGAGCTTTCCTTTGGATATCACACTACTAATCTATAAAAAGAAAAGAAAGAAAAAAAAAAGGGAAGAACCTTGTGTGCACCCCACATGCAGACAACTACCTGGGTAAAGATGAAGCTTGGTCAACCGGCAAAGGAACTAGCTTACAAAACCCTTGTTTGATGGTACTTTCCAGCTTGCCAGTCTAGAGCCCTTACCAGATTGGATTGTTAGGTGAAATAGTGAAGATCCAAAGAAGGACACCACATTTCATCCAGTTATGTTTAATAATTGTGAAAATATCACAGACATGATCGTCCACCTCTAGTGGCAGACACTACAGATCGGCATTGTGGACTGCAGAGAGGTTTATTGTTAAAATTCTGAGAGAATATGTTCTTAGAAGAGATGATCAGTATATTGCTTCCTCCATCATGTATCTTGCATGAGAACCATGAAGATAAAATTAGATAGATTTGAGCTCAAATTGATGCTTACCAACAATTTTTCTTCCCATCCACCGTTCATGAATTGAACAGATAAATGTGGGAAGGGAGGGTGATACAGAAAAGTATCAGCCATTCAAACCATAATGTAATGTGCGGAGAATAGATGTAGATATAAACTGGTGCCTATGCACGGTGTAGCAAAAAGAATGGTGCAGACTTACACGTCTGAAAGTACATGATAATAGAAGCACAAATGTCAAGTAAACACGCATACTTAAGAGCTATGCGAGATTCTTGATTTTCACTATTGTGAAACAAGTCTCTTCTACTGCAAGCTCTTTGCTTTCCGTATTTAGGGAAGTGGTAGTATGGTGGTGGTATGTTCAGTAAACATGTGCTCTAAAATGCATTCCTTAACAGCTATGAGCACCTATTCATCTTCAGTACTTTATAACACAACTCTTCGAATGAACAAGTGCTCATAACTTTTAAGGTGTGCATTTTAAAGCACATGTTTACTGGGCATTTGTGCCTCTATTATTGTATACTTTCAGCCGTGTAAGTTTTTGCCATCCTTTTTGATACACCCTGTATGTAGGAGGAGTCTCTGTTTATGCCTGTTCTGGGGGCCCCTCAGCGTTTCAGGCATTCTGTTGTAATGTTGCACCCTGGCACCACATGACTGTGCTGGACAGAGTGACAGGAGGAAAGCACAGCACCAGAGTGCAAACCAAGACCACTAAGTTTCCTGGCTTGAGTTAATCAGAATGACAGTGGGAACTTGAGATTTCCTAATTGCAGTTGAAGATTGTTGTTGTTGTCGTTGTGTGCAGGGGCTGGTTCGATTGGTCTGAAATTGCTCTCCACACTAGATTATCTTGTTTTCATTAATATAGTTAAGCCTTCGTGTCCTCTACAATACACCCTTGTGCCCCCCCCCCCCCCCCCCCCACACACACACACACTTAATTTTCCCTCCATTACCAAATTGATAAAAGTATCTCCTACAAAAGATGAAGTATAAGTGTCTCCGCAAAAGTTAATTTCCTGTTATGTACATGTGCCTTCACAAGAGTTAATTTTCTGTCTACCCTGCTTCATGACAGCAACATTCTGTGCTTTTCATGAACTGATAAGTGAATACTTGTATTGCTTTTCTTACACTGTCCTCACTATGTCCTGTATTATTTTCAGCTTATTCTGTGACTAAATTTCCTACTTGGAAGGCTCCTAGGCTTAACCTACATTTTAAAATTTATTAAGATCTAACATTATGTTATCTACACAGAGAGCATGTATTGATACTAGATGACACATCAAAAACAACTCTCATAAGATGTAATAAGTCCACATGAATGCACTGTTTTATCGTCCACCATTTTTACACTGCCAGTAAGGTTGCTAAAGAGTTGAGTGTGCGATTATACTGCCAAGTGGTTCAGTGACAAAGTGTCTCATATATTTTTGAACTTCTCATGTCTTTTGGTACATTTGTTAAGACACTGGTCTCAGATTCCGGAGGATGGAAGGTCATGCTGTGTCTGGCCATCTTAGTTTAGGTTTTCTGTAGTTTTCCTAGATCTCTTCACGCACATGCTGAGATGGTTCAATGGGCCACCTGTCAGCTCCTCCTTGAACACATTTGTTTGTTTGCATATATTTGTTAAGTTTTTGGTTTTATTAAGCTGACAAACCCCTTACCATATTAAAATGTTCTGTAGATGAATAATATTAATACTTTCCAACATTACGACCAGAGCCCCATGAACTGTGATGTATAATTTGTTGATTTCTAATTGTACTGTTTATCTCAGGTGCTTATGAATTCATTTATTAATTTTTTTCACAAAATTTTAGGTGACCCCAATGACAAGTCATTGAGAAAAGTGGAGGTAGAGGTACTCATACCAAAAAAAATGAGAGAGAAGGCCAAGACTGACAAGTGTGCAAAAGAGGTTGAAGGTATTTATTACTACTACTACTACTACTACTACTAATGTTTATTTCTTAAAATAAAGATTTTTAGTGCTTGGTTATTCATCCCAGTTATTTTCTTGTAGACTTCAACAAATGTTGCAAGGAGTCCAGCTTATCAATGGTCATCAAGTGTCGCAAGGAGAATGATGCCCTGAGGGACTGTCTGACAAGGTGGTATCAAGATGAAGATTTCAAAAGAGAATGCCAGGAGGAATATTTGTCAGAGAGAAGTGAATTTCGAAGGACAGGCATTAGCCCAAAATACAAAAAACAAGTGGAACAGCATTCAGTGTAGTGATTTCCTATGATTCAGTTAACAAATCAATTGTGACTGCCCTAGTATATATTAATAAATCCCAAAATTTCTTTGATGTAATGATATGGAGGGAGAGATGTACAAGCTGATGAAGTGCAAAATCATGAACAACAGCTGGAGGCAAGATGAGAATTTTGGATCTCATTCTTTCATAGTAGTGTGAAAATATTAAACTTTGTGAGGAAGAATAATGTTATCAGAAAAAGACTAATAAAAATATTTCTTTTTTTCATATTACTTTTAAAGTATTTAGTTCTTTGTGCCATTACACAATATGTGAAATTCAACTGTATGGTGTTAGTGCCTTATGAGAAATACTCATTTTCACTTATTTAAAGAAGAAGATAATCAGTGGAGAAGGCATTGTGTTATCCAACTGTTGCAGGCACACAACCTGTCAAGTGAGGTGATTAGAACCCATTTATGTCTTCTCCTTCATGACATATTTATCAGATAAATTCTACATTTATGTCACCAGCTATTGTACTTAGAATACAGGGTGCAAGATGTTCAAAATTCTGAGAAAAAAAAGAGGTAAGCTATATGGAGAGATGGGTAATATGTGATATGTACAAGAACCAAGAGGAAACAATGAGAGTGGGAGACTAAGAATACAGTACTCAAATTAAAAACGGTGTAAGGCAGGGATGTTGTAGTCTTTCTCACCTACTGTTCAATCTATACCTCAAAGAAGCGATGAGGGAAGTGAAAGAAAGGTTCAAGAGTGAGATTAAAATTCAGGTGAAAGGATGTCAATGACAATATTTGCTGATGACATTGTTATCCTGAGTGAAAATGAAGAAGAATTACACGATCTGCTGCATTGCATGTGAACAGTCTTATGAGTACAAGATATGAACTAAGAGTAAATCAAAGAAAGATGGAAGTAAAGAGAAGTAGCAGAAATGAGAACAGCAAGGAACTTAACATCAGGATAATTGTCACAAAGTAGGTGAAGTTAAGGAATTCTGCTTCCTAGGCAGTAAAATAGCCTACATGTATGAGCAAGGACGACATAAAAAGCAGACTAGCACTGGCAAAAAGAGTACTCTAGGGCAAGAGAAGTCTGCTAATATCAAACATAGGTCTTAATTTGAGGAAGAAATTTCTGTGAGATTATGTTTGAAGCACAGCATTGTATGGTAGTGAGACGTGGACTGTGGGAAAACTGGAACAGAAGAGAACCGAAACCTTTGAGATGCGATGCTACAGAAGAATGTTTAAAATTAGGTGGATTGATAAGGTAAGAAATGGAGGAGATTCTCTGCAGAAACAGAGAGGAAAGGAACATATATAAGACACTGATCAGAAAAAGTCGCAGGATGATAGGATATCTGGTGGTGAGACATCGGGGAATAATTTTCATGGTATTAGAGGGACCTATAGAGGATAAAAACTGAGTAGGAAGACAAAGATTGGAATGGATCCAGCAAATAATTAAGGACATAGGTGGCATCTTGAGATGAAAAGGTTGACATGGGAGAGGAATTTGTGGGTGGGCGTGTGTGTGTGTGGGGGGGGGGGGGGGGGGGGGGGGCATCAAACTAGTCGGAAGACTGATGGCTCAAAAAACAACAACAGGGTTCAACGCATTAAATTACATATTTGTATGTTTCAAAGAAGACACAAAGCAACATGCACATTTTATGACTCATGCAACCCCCATAAATGTACATGTTTTCCTCTGTAATGGTTTGTTGAGCAGTTTGACTGCTCATTATTGATGAGAGGATTTACTGTAACTGGTCACTATTTAGATTTTGAAAAACTCTTCATGTTCTTCCCTATATTATGAGTGATTCACATCCATCTTACGTGGGTGCACAGTGTCACACAGTTAACGTAGATTCACGGAATTGAATGAGTAAAAACTGCATTTTCTTATGCAATTATGTACAGTGTTAAAAATAAATAAATGTGTATCTTTCAAATATGGTTGTAAAACATCTGAAACTGGCTGTCAGCACAATTAGAGACCCATCACTCACATGAGCACAACGCTGTAGCACTGTTATAAGTACGGCAGTGGCAAATTCCACCTCCTGCCACCCCCCCCCCCCCCCCCCCCCACCCATTCCTTCCTGCTTATAAAATCTCAAATGCCTCCAGCCACATTGGTGTTCTCAGTACATGCAATGGCACACCAAAAGACAAACAACTGTCTTGCTTAAAAATTCTCTTCATCATTCTGAAGCACAGTGACGGCCACGTACACATGAGAAACTAGACATATGAACAATATCATGCCATGAGCACCACCCTGGATGAAATACTGGTGAAATGGGCTAAGATATTACAGATATTGTGATTGAACTCAACAGCCACAAAAAGGAAGGAGCATTAGGCTTTAATGTCCTGTTCATGATGAAATCATTAGAGACAGAACAGAAGCTCATAATGGCGAAGGAAATCAGCCAAGTCATGTTAAAAGAGGCGTCTCAGGATTTGCCTCACATGATTTAAAGAAAACACAAATCTGGATTGTTAGATGGGGATTTGAACCTCCCAGCTTCCTAAAAACCATTGTGAGGTATATGGCAGAGAATGCTTTCCAATGTACCACTTATCAGGGCCTCTTCCCCTTCCCATTATTGTATGAAGCAAAAGGGAAGACTTATTTAATGCGTCTGTTTGCACTGTAATTGGTGTTATCTTGTTTTCATGAACCCTACAGGAGCGATATGTGGGGGTTGTAGTATATTCCTAGACTGCTTACTTAAAACTGGTTTTTCAAAATTTATCAGCAGACTTTCATGGGAAAGTTTACATCTATCTTTGAAGGGTGTGCCAATTTGAGTTATTCAGCAACTCCGTGGTGCTCTCCCTGGTGTTGAAAACATAAATGACTATTCCATCATTTTTTGGGAGTGCATCCGGGATATTATCAAGTTTTGTACCAATACTTCAACTGCCATAATCTATGGGAGGGCTAGTGGAAATACAGTGTACAGTCCCTGCAAATTTGTTGGGTGTAGTAAGTAAGTGTATCACTGGTGTTCAATGCAACATTATTTTATATTGTGTATTGAGAGATCCCTTTAATAACTTCAATAACAAAACTCTGTCTCAGAATCCGGTAGAAAACCCATAGAGATTCTGGTCTTATATGTAGCACACCAGTGGCAAGACGCAATCAATACCTTCACTTGCGCGATGACAACAGTGAAGTCACTGATGACAGTGCCACTAGAGCCAAGTTATTAAATGTGGTTTTCCGAAACTCCTTCACCAAAGAAGACGAAATAAATATTCCTGAATTCCAATCAAAAACAACTGTGAAGATGAGAAAAATAGAAGTAAATATCCTCAGTGTAGCAAAGCAGCTTAAATCGCTTAATAAAGGCATGGCCTCCAGATTGTATACCAGTCAGGTTCCTTTCAGACTATGCTGATGCAATAGCTCCATATTTAGCAACTATATACAACCACTCGCTCTTTACCTAGACTGGAAAATTGCTCGAGTAATCTGCTGAATTACAGGCCCATATCACTAACTTTGATTTGCAGTAGGGTTTTTTAACATATACTGTGTTTGAACATTATGAATTACCTTGAAGAAAACAATATATTGACACGTAGACAGCACATATTCAGGAAACATCGTTCTTGTGAAACACGACTAGCTCTTTGTACTCATGAAGTAATGAGTGCTATTGACAGGGGATGTCAAATTGATTCCATATTTTTAGATTTCCAGAAGGCTTTCTACACCGTTCCTAACAAGTGTCTTCTAACCAAACTGTGTGCTTGTGGAATATCGACTGGATTGATGATTTACTTTCAGGAAGGTCACAGTTCGTAGTAATAGATGGAAAGTCATCAAGTAAAACAGAAATAATATCCAGCGTTCCCAAGGGAAGTATTATAGGCCCTCTATTGTTCCTGATCTATATTAACAACATAGGAGACAATCTGAGTAGCCCTCTTAGATTATTTTCAAATGATGCTGTCGTTTGCTGTCTTGCAAAATGATTTAGATAGGATATCTGTGTGGTACAAAAAGTGGCAATTGATCCTGACTAGAGAAAAGTGTGATGTTATTCACATGAGTACTAGAATAAATCCGCTAATTTTCATTAACGTGATATGTCACACAAATCTTATGGCTGTAAATTCAACTAATACTTAGGGATTACAATTACAAATAACCTAAATTGGAACGATCACATAGATAATGTTGTGGTTAGAGCAAATCAAAGACTTCAATACATTGGCAGAACACTTAGAAGGTGCAACAGATCTACTAAAGAGACTGCTTAAACTAGACTTGTCCACCCTGTTTTGGAGTATTGCTGTGCAGTGTGGGATCCACATCAGGTAGGACTGACGGATGACATCAAAAAAGTTCAAAGAAGGGGGGGCTCATTTTTTACTATCTTGAAATAGGGGAGATAGTGCCACAGACATCATATTTGCGAGTTGCAGTGGCAATAATGAAAAGAAAGGCATTTTTTGTTGCGACGGGATCTTCTCATTAAATTTCATCCATCAGTTTTCTCCTTCGATTGCGAAAACATTCTTTTGGCACCCACCTACATAGGGAGAAATGATCATCACAATAAAATAAGAGAATCAGGGCTCACACAGAAAAATTTAAGTGCTCGGTTTTCCTGTGCACCGTTTGAGAGTGGTACAGTAGAGAGACAGCTTGAAAGTGGTTCATTGAACCCTCTGCCAGGCACTTAATTGTGAATAGCAGAGTAATCACATAGATGTAGATGTAAATGTAGAGTGTTTGCCCTACATATGTATTAAAACACTTGACCTGTGGGGAAAAAATCTGTGACTATTTTTGTCGCCCTTCTTTGTATACATTCAATACCCCCACCCCTCGGGTTAGTCCTATTTTGTAAGGGTCCCACACACTTGAGCCATATTTTAGGGTGAGACACACAATTGTGTGTTTTCTCAGTATCCTACCAATGAACCTTTTCCGTGATTTCCCTAAATCGCTCCAGACAAATGCCGGGATGGTTCCTTTCCAAGGGCACGGCCGACTTCCTTCCCCGTCCTTCCCTAATCCGATGACCTCGCTGTCTGGTCTCCTTCCCCAAACCAACCAACCAACCTACCAATGAACCAATGTCTGCCACTTGCGTTGCCTACAAATGAGCCTATGTGATCACATCATTTCATGTCTGTACAAATTGCTACCTCCAGATATTTGTATGAGCTGGCTGATTCAAATTGTGATTCACTGATTTTGCAGTCACAGGACATTATGTTTTTATGAAATGAACGACTTTACTTTTTTGAACATTTAGACCAAGTTTTCAGTCTTTGTACCACTTTGATTTGGCTCAATATTTTTTCAGCTTTTTTGAGGCATACTTCATTATAGATAACTGCATCATCTACAAAAAGTTGAGGTTACTATTAATATAGTCAGCCAGGCTGTTAATATAAAACATCAGTAGCAAGGGTTCCAACACTCTTCCCTGGAACAAGCCATACATTAATTCTACACCTGTCAATGGTTCTCCATTCAAAGTAACATCTTGCATCCTCCATTCTAAGAACTCCTCAATACTGTCCAAGTTTCACTTGATACTGCGTGCAGTCCTACTTTCTATAATAATCTTAGGTGTGGTACTGAGTTAACTGCTTTTTGGAAGTGATGAAATACTGCATGTTCCTGATTGCTTTGAACCATGGATTTCAGGATGTCGTGTGAGAAGTCATTTTGTTTGAGATACCTCATCACATTTGAGCTCAGAATGATGTCAAAGATATTTGATGATAGTTTTGTGGTTCAGCTCTGCTTCCCTTCTTGTAAAGAGATGTAACCTGCACATTCTTTTAGCTGCTAAGAATAGTTTTCTGTTCAGGGACTCTTCTGTATATTGTGGTTAAGAGAGGCACTAACTCAGCTGCAAATTCTTTGTAAAACCTGATAAGGATTCCATTAAGCTATGAAGCTTTGTTGTTTTTGTGAATTCAATTGTTTCATAATGCCTCTGACAATAATATCTATATTATGTATGTTTTCTGTGGTGCAAGAATTAAACTAGGGTAATACTCCTGGTTTTTCCATTGTAAAGTTCAGAATTTCTTGCTTTGCAACCCTCAATTTCTTTGCATACGATTAGAATTTGTTTTGGGTTTTGTGAAAGGTCTTCCAATAAGATACTGTAGCTGCATTCATTGTAGGCTTCATGCATAAGCCTTTTTAAACCAAATCATGTTACATGTAGCACTGCTGTTTGTAATCCTATTCTGTGTTTTACACCTATTTTGCGGTAGTTTCTTCTAGGCACTGGATGGTTACAATTAAATTGAAGGTGCTCTGAGTGGTATAGTGAGGGTTGTATACATTGCATGATGCTGAAATAGCATAGTTCATTAATCGGTAAGCTCGGGGAATATGCTGAAAAGAATAATAGTTCCATTTCTTGCCACCAGGTGAAAATATGAACTGTAAACACTCAGAATGTGGTGTGGGGGCAGGAAAAGGGGAGGTATGATCAAACACATGATAACAATGGTTCTGGCATGTTTATTAGGATATGGCCACAAGTTACAACATGTGTTAAGCATGGCCTCCCGACTCAGTAACATGCTGTATTTGTAACGTGGCATAGTCGACAGTTTCTCACAACAAATCTAGTGTAATCAGAGTGATATGCCATTGTATGCTGTCCATCAGATCAGACGTTTCCAGATACATCCCTGATAGAAATGATCTTTCATATATCCCCACAACTCGAAGTCACATGGATTTAGGTTGGGGGGATCTGGAAGGCCACACATCTTGGAATTGCCTAGAGATGATGTAATTACCAAAGGTTTTTTTTAAAGCAAATCTTTCAACTGGCCAGCAACTTACATGGAGATAGTGGAGTGAACACAGCTGAATTCTTGCGGAGCTGGAGTCCCATGTTGCACAAGGAGGTCCTTATGACATGCTGATGTTACTGAACGCCTAACAGCCCTGTGGGGGGATCATCTCCTTGAAGAACAGAGAATGAAGGAGCTTGTGAAATCACACCACACAGCCACAGAAGCTGAGTGCAGTGGATGTTCCTGCTCATGTGACAGAGTAGAACCAAATCTGCATTAGTTCTCTGCATTCATGACAACATGCAGAGTAAAATGTGCCTCGTCCATCCAAAGAATATTCCCTGTCATTCACTTCCATGTGTGCCAAAAAATGAAGGGCAAAGTCACAGTATTGTATCCTATTCGGGCTACATTTGGTGCACGTTCTGAATCTTATAGGGATACCAGTGTAAAATATGCCACAAAATATTTTGAACTGTTGACCAGGGAAGAGAGAATTCCTGTGACACAGCTCAAGCACTGGCTGCAGAATTTGAGGCATGTGCTGCATGATCAGCTATAGTTACAGCAACTCTCCTTGCTACACCAAATAATTCACCTGTTTCTTCAGATTTCTTTATCACATTCTTTAACCCATTTATTGACAAGGGGGCCCTGCACAGCTGTTTCTGTCAGTGATATTCCCATAATGCAGAGCTGCTGTTCTCATAAAACAACTTTACCAGCTGTCTTTCAAACTTCACGAAAGAAATCAACACGTGACCAAGTGACAAACAGCATACTGATGTCAAAACGGGAAACATTTCACATTCTGACTACTTACAGCATCATGTTTCCAGCTGGCAGCAGACAGTAAAACTATTTTTTTTTTTCAGCATACTCCACAAGCGAGCTGATTAATCAACACACCTATGATGTTTCAGCATCTTACAATGTATACACCCTGCACTGCAGCACCCAGACCACCATCAGTTTATTTCTCATCACTCGGTAAGTAGTGAGTAAGTAAGGAGACTAATTTTTTGTCTACCAAAGTTTTTATTATTTTCAAACAACAATATTATCCCCTTCAAAGTAGTTCTCCTTGGCGGCTATACACTGGTAGAATCATTGTTCCCAGTCTTAGGTTGCAATACTGAAAGGCTTCAACTGTTAGGGCTTTTAACGTGTTGGTCACATTCTTTTGAACATTCTCCAGAGTCCCAAAATTACGTCCTTTTAAGACATTTTTCAGTTTCAGGAAAATAAAAAAGTCACAAGGACTCAGATCAGGTGACTAGGGGTTGCTGTGGAACAACAGGAGTGCCTTTTGAGGTCAAAAATTCCATGATGGAAGTGGCTGCGTAATGTGGGGCATTGTCGTGATGCAGCACCCACTTGTCTGCAATGTCCAATCTCACTCGAGTCACACTTTTCCCGAGTCTTTCAAGGACATCTTTAAAACAATTGGTTGACAGTGTGTCCTGGGGGAACAGTGTCACAAGAGCACACACACACTCAACATCTTTGTTTATTCCAAAAATGATTTGTGCCATTGAACAACTTGTGATCTTGATGAGGAATGTTCCCTACAGGCTAGTTTCAACTTTTCAGTGGGCGTAAACTCATACTCATGGATTTACCAAGTTAAATTCAAAACTTGATGGAACAATTTTGCTCTAAATTCCACTGTTTCATTTTCGTATCACAAAAAAAAAAAAAAAAAAAAAAAAAAAAAATTTCACTAATGGCACTCTCAGAAAAATCACGTGATGGTTGCACAGAGCTGAAACTCGGACTGAGCACCTGAAAAGGATGAACACACTGGTCTACACAGGTAAACAACACAACATTGCCAGATCGCTCAGAGTATTGTCGGATTAATTAATTTTCTCACACACCTCATGCTTGGTCAACTATTCTTTCAAACTTCAGCCACAGTACATATGCATGCTCCTGTCCAAAGCTAAAAATTACTCACTGATATTGTCACAGAAGAAGCCAAGTACTGCAGCCACCTTAGTGTAGTGGTTATGACACTAGATTGTTGCATGGAGGGTCACTGAAACATTTTGATTTCTATATTACATTCGAGTACATTCTAAAAGTATCCACAAATGTCAAGAATCATTTTACTGGAATGTTCTGTAGCTGTATATATACTGTATGTGTTGTAGACAGAGGCAGTTTGCTCTGTGCTCTTGTATCTGCATGTGCTGAATAAACCTTCATTATGTGAAGTTAGTGTTCATCATTCAACTAATTACACCTTCCTCTATGTGACATTATTCTGGTGGAGACACTGGGTATTGGAACTTGTGATACCGCACATTATCAACGATAGAGTGGCTCCCATCAGGCCATGACAGAGCTGCCGTTTACATGACAAGAAACCCGAGTTTGAGCAATATTCAGCAGATCACAATCTATCGGAGACAGAAGAAGAAGAGGATGTCACAATGACAGCATCTGTGTGCCACCACATGAGACATCCTTCTGGGTTCTCTGGTGATGATGGCCAAGATCCAAACAAGTGGCTGAAGGTATATGAGCGTATAGCCAAATTTAACAAATGGGATGACACCGTGTGTTTGGCTAACCTATTTTCCTACTTGGAGGGCACTGCCAAGCAATGTTATGAGAATAATGAGGAGAAGTTCACAAGCTGGGAAGTATTCGAGATGGAACTGCACAAGTATTTTGGCTACACACAATGGCAGAAGTGCAAGGCTGAAGACAAATTAAAGTGCAGGGCACAGTGTCCAAGAGAAATGACACCATCCTACATTCAAGACGTCTTGGAGCCGTGTAAAATAGTGGATCCTCGAATGAAGGAGTTAGATATGGTTGCACATCTCATGAAGGGTGTTGCTGAGGACATGTATCAACCTCCTGAAGGAGGTTTTGGCAGCAGGCGAACTTCATTAAATGGTTTCAGTATATCGAGACAATGCATCAAAAAAAGAATTACACGCAAGAAGTTCGAACGGCTTCCAAACATCGTATCGATGTCTGTGATGGAGGAAGCAACTGATTTCACAAGTGTTCTTCATCAGATAGTGAGAGAGGAAGTTCAGAAGGCACTTGGATTGTATGGCGAGCAAAAAACTGAGACACTTCAGGAGGTCATAAGGGAGGAAGTGAAACAGACATTGAACCCAATCCCTCATCCTTCATTTCCCTTTAAAATGGTAAAAAATTCGAGACCCACGTGAAGTTACGTTTCTAAAACGCCGCATGAGGAACGTGTTTGGGCACCAAGGAAGACTGATGTCTGGAGGACCCAGGATAAACAGCCTGTATGTTTCCACTGCAGACGACCGGGACACGTGGTGCGCTATTGTCAAGAAAGGCGATGGATATTTGATGTTGCCCATGGCAGAAGACAGCAGACTGATCTTAGCCGATGCCAACTCCAGGACGACGAAAATGAACAAGATGATGTGGGTGAAGGACGACATAGGTTACCAAATCATCGCCACAAGCTAGTCGCTGGAGAGGACACTCCCCAACACACCGATCAAGGTCTCCATCGCCGTTTAGAAGCTCCAGCTGATCACCTAGCTGCCACAACCTGGAAAACTAAAGGGTGTGACCTTCCTTGGAGGTTAGGCCACCAAAGAGAAAAATCCTCTGCCGTCAATCACTACAAAAATGATAGGAAACTACATTGATATCCTCATGCACAGCTGACCAACCCAAGCTCTTGTGGACTCTGGAGCATAACATTAAGTCATTTCAGAGAAGTACCATCGCCAGTTGCAGAAAATTGCGTTCGTTGACATGTACTCGGGATACCGGCAAATCGAAGTAGATGGGGCTGACTATGAGAAAACTGCATTCATCACCCCTGAGGGCCTGTATTAGCTTAAGGTAATGCTGTTTGGTTTGTGTAATGCAACAGCAACTTTTGAACGAATGATGGATAATCTTCTAAGGCACCTGAAGTGGACGATGTTTGTTATTTAGATGACATTATAGTGTTCTCAGAGACATTTGATGAACACATAAAAGGACTGAGGGCCGTTCTCAAGTGTCTCCAACTAGCTGGACTGAAACTTAATCCAAGAAAGTGTCTCTCTGGAGCAAAAGAAATCAAAATACTTGGACACCTTGTGCCAAATGAAGGTGTGCAGCCAGACCCAGAAAAGGTGAGATATATAACAGAATTTCCTATTCCTAAAAGTATTAGAGATGTGAGAAGCTTCCTCGGATTGTGTTCTTATTACCGTTATTTTATCAAAGCCAGGCCACTTCAAGAGTTGTTTAAAGCCGATGCTAAATTTATCTGGAGTGGTGCTCAACAAGATTCTTTTGATGTGCTGCGAAGAGCTCTGACGACTGACCCTGTAGTTGGTCTGTATGATGAGAGAGTACCTACAGAACAACACACAGATGCCAGTGGATATGGGATCAGTGCTGTTCTGGTGCAGATTTCGGATGGAAAAGAGAAGGTTATAGCCTATGCTTGAAGGACACTTACAAAATCCTCTAGAAACTCTTCAACTACAGAAAGAGAATGTCTTGCTGTGGTCTGGGCCATGTGCAAATTTCGACAGTATCTCTATGGAAGGACATTCACAGTTGTTACAGACCATCATTCACTTTGTTGGTTGACAGGTCCGAAGGACCCAACAGGATAACTCACCAGGTGGGCACTACATCTTCAAGAGTGTGACATTACCATAGTGTACAAAAGTGGAAGAAAAATGCCGACTGTCTCTCAAGAAACCCTGTGCAAGACCCTCAAGACTTTGATGAAGATAGTGACTGTCTCACTGCACCCCAGGATCTGTATGCTGAGCAGAAGAAGGACATCAAGATATCTCAAATTATGCTGCCTTAAATCAGTCAGAGGATGTGACAGGACAATTTAAGGTAGTTAATGGATTACTTTGCAAGAAAAGCTTTGATCCATTTGGAAAGAGGTGGATACCACAGATTCCTAAACACATGCACTTAGATGTTCTATAGAGATTCCATTACACACCTGAGTCCAGACATTTAGGATTTATTAAGACATACAATAGGATCCACAAGAGATTTTTCTGGCCAGTTTTATTTAGGAGTGTGCACCACTATGTGTCGCACTGTCGAGAGTGGCAGAGGAGAAAGGCGGTTCCTCAGAAACCACTTGGCCGATTCATACCAATTCCACCAGCCTCAGACGATTTCCAATGTCTGCTAGTGGCAATAGACGGATTATTGTTTGCTTTGATTATCTGACGTGCTATGTCACTACAAAAGCTGTGAAAACAGCTAAAGCGTTCAAGGTAGCCAAATGCGTCATAGAAGACATTGTATTAAAATACGGTACCCCAAGGTTGTTAATTACGGATTTAGGGAAAGTTTTTCAATCAAATCTTGTGACAGAGATATACCGTCGGTGCAACATTACTCGTCACATGATGACTGCCTACCATCCGCAAACTAATGGACTTACTGAACACGTTAATAAGATCTTGGCCTACATGCTATCATTGTTAATCAGTGTTGAGCAGAACAACTGAGATGAGGTGCTACCTTTCGTTTGCCTACAACACTGCCAAACGAGACACCACAGGATTTACACCATTTTTCCTGGTGCATGGGCATGAGGCGATGGCAATGATAGACACTGTGTTTCCGTTACATCCTGATGACATGGACGATGACTACATTGGCCAGATGTTAACCAGAGCTGAGGAAGCTCGGCAGTTAGCTCGACTCTGCATGCTGCAGGCTCAAGGAAATGATCACCGAAGGTATGATGCGACTCACTACCCTGTTGTCTACCAGCCTGGTGACCTCATCTGGATCTTCACTCCTGTTAGGAAGGTTGGCCTCTCTGAGAAGATCCTCAGGTGTTATTTTGGACCTTATAAGGTTGTAAGACAGTTGTCTGATGTTACTTATGAAGTTGAAGATTTTGACCCCGACACAAGATGATGAAAGATCAGAGATACGGTCCACGTCCTTCGAATGAAGCTCTATAAGCATCCTGCAACCCAGGGTAAATTTGAAGCTCCAGCAACAGGAAACAAGTGGAAAGGTACTGAAGGATGTAGTGGCAAGAGAAGTTCTAAGAAGATCATCGCCAGGGTGAACATCAGTCATCAGGAGTTGGAGTATGCAGTACCGATGACTCATTCCCAGACTGAGAGGCCGTAACATCAAGATACTGTTCTCTTAAGGAGGGAGCAGTGTTGCAGAAGAAGCCGAGTACCGCAGTCACTGTAGTGTAGTGGTTGTGATACTAGATTGTTGCATGGCGGGTTGTGAGTTCAAAACTCATCTGAACTGAAACATTTTAATTTCTATATTCAGTTCGAGTACATTCTAGACATATCCACAAATGGCAAGAATCATTGTACTGGAATGTTCCGTAGCTGTATATATACTTTATATCTTCTGGCTGGAGGCAGTTCGCTCCGTGCTCTTGTATGTGAAAGTGCTGAATAAACCTTCATTAAGTGAAGTTAGTGTTCGTCATTCATCTACTTACACCTTCCTTTATGTGACAATATGACATTACTGTCTCTTTCTTTAGTTTATCGAACTCAAAAATCTTTCTAATTGGTTAGTTGCCCTTTGTACTTCAGTAATCATTGTTGCAAGAACTGCCTCATGGTCACTGACACCAATTTCAAAGTAGACATCTTAAAACATGTCAGTTTTATTTATTGTATAAAATATTCATGGTTTACTTGTCACATCACATTTGTCTAAAATCTTGAGCTTCTTACAAAATCTTCCTTCATCTTCATTGGGAACAGCTGAATATTATGAGAGCTGTTGTGGAGACCATTTATAGCCCATAGATGTGTTGTGATTGATCTGTATACATATGTCATCATTACTTCATGCTGCTGGAGGTTGTGTCTGTGACAGTATATTGTTTTAGATGAAGGCAGTGGAGGACTTTGTTGAAAGCTCAAGATTTTACACGGATTTGACATGATAAGTAAACGGAGAATGTTTTTATACAACAACATAATCTTGAGAAACATTGATCTCATTTCAGACCAATGGGATGTTAAACTCTAATTTTCCTTCCTTCTTCATTTCAAGTTTATTTGTTGAGGTTAAACCCATTCCATCATGAGTATCCATCCAAACTATGTTCTAGATAATTTTCAGAGAAAGCATATGGTGGTGTTTTGCATAATGTCTTTTCATGCCCATTACTTGCAAAACTGTAATTACCTCAATTGACTGTTGGATGATTAAAGTCTCCTCCAATGACGACAGTGTGACTGGGGATCTTATATAATGGGGAACTTAGTTTTTTATAAAGTTATTGATTATATCTGGAAGTGAGTTTTGTGGCTGACAGAAAGACCCAGCAATATGTTTATGCCCATACTTGATACCGATCATTGCCCGTACAGACTCATGCGCAGTTTCAGTTTCTGTCTCTGTGGATTTGAGTTTCTACTTCTTGAAGTTGTTGTATTCCAACAATACCATACTCATCCACATGTTGCACCTCCTCTTTGTATGGCAGGTGCCACTAATTCTCTGGCTCATACCTCGGTGTTTCTCGCACTGAGCATGCCTGCAATTTCATTGATCAACAACTCATCTTTACAGTAGTTAATCAAGTATGAATTGGTCTCAGATACAAGGAAGACTGCATACAAATCACTTGTGCAATCCATCCTAGATTATTGCTCAAGTGTGTGAGACCCATGCCAAATAATACTGATGGGGGATACTAAACATATAGGTAGAAGGGCAGCATAAATGGTCACATGTTTGTTTGACCCTTTGGAGAGTGTCACAGAGACGTTGAAGGAACAGAATTGACAGACACTTGAATATAGACACAAACTATCCCGAGAAAACTTATTTACAAAGTTTCAAGAACAGGCTGTAAATGATGACTCCAGGAATATACTACAGCCCCCTTCTGTCAGTCCCTTAAGGATCATGAGGACAAGGTTGGATTAACTGTGGCACACACAGAGGCATTTAAACATTCATTCTTCACTCCACACATGAATTGTGTGGGAAGAGGCCCTAACATTTGGTAAACTTGTAAGTATCCTACTATTCTCAGCCACGCACTTTACAGTGGTTCACAGATTATGGATGTAGATTCTCCTCGTCTTTTCTGTACATGGATACAGATGAAGTCAGTTTGTGATGAGAATGATATGATGTGTTTCAGATGACATCACAGGTATGGCTGCACAGACTTGTGTAATAATTCTTGGTACATCTACATCTTTATGGATACTTTGGAATAATAGCAAATTATTGTGAAGGTGGTTTGATGAACCCTCAACCAAGCACTTAAATGTGATTTTCAATCTTGAACAGCGTGCGGATAAAACGAATACATCTGTATCTTACCCTGCAAGCTCTGATTTCTCTTATTTTATTAAGATGATTGTTTCTCCCTATGTAGGTTGGCATCAAAAAATATTTTCACATTCGGAGGAGAAAGTTAGTGATTGAAATTTTGTGAGAAGGTTCCACTGCAATAAAAAATACATTGGTTTTAATGATGTCCACCCCAAAGCCCTGTAATATTTCATTGACACTTTCTCTCCTATTTCGTGATAATACAAAATGGACTGACCTCCTTTGAACTTTCTTGATGTACTCTGTCAATCCTATATGGTAATGATCCTACAATGCTCTGCAGTATTCTAAAAGAGGACGGACAAGCAAAGTGTAGGCAGTCTCTTTAGTAGATCTGTTACATTTACTAAGTGCCCTGCAAATAAAACACAGTCTTTGGTTTGCTTTCCCCACGCCATTTTGCATGTGTTCTTTCCAATTTAAATTGTCCGTAATTGTAATTCCTAGGCATATAGTTGAATTTATGGCCTTTAGATTTGACAGATTTATTGTGTACAAAAAGTTTAATGGATTCCTTTTAGCAGTCATATGGATGACCTTACACTTTTCGTTATTTTGTGTCAATTGCCATTTTTTGCACCATACAGATATCTTTTTCTAAATAGTTTTGCAATTTGTTTTGATCTTCTGATAACTTTACTAATCAATAAACACCTAAGATGGCTGCTCAGATTCTCGCTCAAAATGAAAATCTTTCCTGGGCTTGACTGTGAGTAGGTTAAGCGTCTAGTGCACTATTCCTACCTTTCTTATTTGGTTTGGGGTAGTTGTGCCTCAGTTCTTGGATATTCTTCTTTTGAGGATGGCTGCTAGGCCTTCCTCAGGCTGGTGTGATAGATTTCTATTCTGTCGGCAGGTCAGGCCAGCACGTGATTGGCCTATGGTGATCTGCTGGCCAAGGCCTTTGATGAGCCGGTTTTCGTAGTTTTCCATCTCTGCATAGATCTGATGTGCTGTCTGCTTGTACCTATCTCGCAGTAGCAGGATGCCAGTATCTTCATGTAGCATTTGCATGCTATATCTGCTCGGAAGTAGCAGAGCGAGCTTCAGAGCCTGGTTGTGCACCCTCTGCAGTGTCCCAATGTTGGTGTTGGCCGTGTTTCCCCACACCACCACCACATATTCTAACACTGGCCTGATTAGCTTTAGGTATAGTGTGACAACCGTGGTGTGGAGGGCAACGGGTTGAGCAGAGGGTATAGTGTGCAAAGTCACCCTAATGCTTTACTCTTGACGTCTCTGATTTGGGGCAGCCATGTCAGTCTTTGGTCCAGAGCGACTCCAAGGTAGTGGCCGGTCTTGCTCCATGGGATGGGGTCTCCCACAATGGTAACTGGCACAAGTCAGGTGGCAGCAACTTTGTTGAGAACACCACTGTCTGGCTCCAGCAGCATTGTATTTCAGCCGCCATTTGTTTGACCACATTCCGAGCGCATCACAGTCAAGTTGCTGCAGTCATTTCTGCCACATTCCTACTCCACACGAGTAGCGCCGTGTCATCGGCATATAGGGCTCATTTCACGCATGCTACCCGCTGGGCATTGACGGTGTAGGGGGAGTATAAGAGGGGCCCAAGCACTGATCCCTGCAGAACTCCCACTCAAATCGGCCTCTGCGTCGATCTTCAGTGCAGATGTAGAATGTTGTACAAGAGGCCATTGTGCCATATGGAGTCAAAAGGTGCCACATTGAGTCAAAGGCCCTGGAAACATGAGTAGCACTGCCCCAAGGTACTCTTGCATCTCCAGGAAGTGCATGGCTTCTTCTACCAGCCTCAGCAGCTGGTGGTTGGTGGAATCTTCGCTCCTGAACCTGAACTGCTCATCAGGGATGATGGAGTCTTTTTCGATGTGATGCAGCAGCCTCTTGATATAGAGTCTCTCGAATACCTTTGAGAGGGATGAAAGCAGACTAATGGGATGGTAGCTGGTGGCCACATGAGCATCCTTGTTTGTCTTTGGCACTAGCACGACTTCTCATGCTTCCATACAGAAGGGAAGACTCCAGTCCAAAGGATACTGTTAAAAATGGTCGTCAAGGTCCAATGGGCTCCCGCCAACAGATTTTGTAAGAGAAGGTTGTCAATTCCATCAGCTCCTCCCCCCTTTCTGACGTTTTGTGACCAGAGCTGCTCTGCTACTTCCTCTTCCTCGAGGGGGGTGATATCATCATTCTCTTGCCTCGCTGATAGGTACATTGGAAGTTCTTCTTCGATACTTCGGATGTGATCCAGGTCCATGTCATCCTCAATAGCTGTGAAGTTCTCTGTAAAAGTGTCTGCTATTATGCTGGCCTTCTCATCGAGGTAGTGGACGTAGTTCTGTCCGACATGTAGTGGCGGGATACGTTGCCACCGGCGAAGGAAACTTTTCGCTATTCGTGATACGCTGCCATCATCTGGGTTTAGCAAGGCAACCAGGTCAGCCCAGTTCCAGTTCCTGTAGTCTTCCACACCCACCTTGATTTCTCGCCTCATCTGGTTTAAACGGTGGCACCATACAGATATCTTTTTCTAACTCATTTTGCAATTTGTTTTGATCTTCTGATGACTTTACTAGTCAATAAACAACAGCATCATCTGCGAACAACCTAAGACGTCTGCTCAAATTGTATCCTTAAACGTTTATATTGGCAAGGAACAGCAAAGGGCCTATAAACTACCTTGGGGAATGCCAGAAATCACTTTACTCAATAACATTCCATCAATTGCTATGAACCGTGACCTCTGTGACAGGAAATCACAAATCCAGTCACATAACTCAGACAATATTCCATAAACACACAATTTCACTGCAAACTGCATGTGTGGCACATTGTCAAAAGCCTTTTGGAAATCTACAAATACGGAATCAGTTTGAAATCCCTTGAGAATACCACTCAACACTTTGTGCGTGTAAGGAGGTAGTTGTGTTTTACAAGAACAATGTTTTCAAAACCTTGTTAATTTATTTGGTATAAATCTCTCAGTTGCTATGGATACTATTTCTTTGAATTCAAGCTACATCTGGTCTAACTTACATTGCTCATTTGGAAGGAGTGGAGATTGTCTCTCAGGAAGGGGTCATGTGGATTTTTATCTTCTTTTTTGAATAGGGACATTTTTCATTTATTTTTAGGGGATTTGGGGGTTACAATACTCAGTCTTGTTACTACAACCCTGTTTTCACTATTCCCTGTGTCCATTTTGATGCGTGTCGTTAGCTCAGGATTATTTGTTGCTAAGAGGTCAAGTGTTTGTTCACAACCATTTACTATTTATGTGGGCTCATGAACCAACTGCTCGAAATAATTTTCAGAGAATGCGTTTAGCACAATTTTGGGGGGTGTTTTATATGCATCCCCGAATTTAAACATGATATTTTAGCCAACATATTGAGGGGAAATTAAAGTCATCACCAGCTATAATTGTATGAGTCAGGTAAGTGTTTGAAATTAAACTCAAGTTTTCTTTGAACCTTTTAGCAGCTGTGTCATCTGAGTAGGGACATCGGTAAAAGGACCAATTATTATTTGATTTTGGTTGCAAAGAATAACCTCTGTCCATACCAACTCACAGCAATTAACTACTTCAATTTTGCGTGAAGATAAACTACTTCTAACAGCAACAAACACGCCACAGCCAACTGTTATTTAGCCTATCCTTTCGGAACACCATTTGGTTCTTCACAAAAATTGTGACTGAACTTATCTCTGGCTTTAGCCAGTTTTCAGTGCCCAAAACGATGTAAGAATCAGCACTTTCTATTAGCACTTGGAGCTCTGGTACTTTCCCAACACAGCTACGACAGTTTACAAGTGTTATACTTCTGGTTCTTGTATCTGTGTTCTTCCTGTGTCCATCTCACAACCTTTGAGATTGAAGCTCTTTTTGTGTTTTCCCAAGACCTGACCTAAAAAACCGTCCAGTCCATGCCACACAGCCCCTGCTAACCATCTAGCTGCCTCCTGCCTGCAGTAGACTCCTAACTGTTCAGTGGAACATGAAACCCAACCACACTCTGGTGCAAGTCACGTAATTTGCAGCCTACATGGTCGCAGAACTGTCTGAACCTCTGATTCGGGGCTTCTGCTTGGCTCTGTACCAGAGGTCCACAATCAGTTCTGTCAACTATGTTGCAAATGGTGAGCTCTGCTTTCATCTCACAAGCAAGATTGGCAGCCTTTACCACTTGTGTTAGCCACTTGAAACCCTGTGCTCTTGATGCATGAAGGACCCGTTCCATGTCTGGAATGACTCCACCCAGTATGCACACAGAGTGCACACTGGCTTTCTTCCCCTCCTTCGCAGCCATGTCCCTAAAGGGCCTCATAATGCACCTGACATTGGAGCTCCCAGCTACCAGTAATCCCACCCTCTGTGATTGCCTGGATCTTGCAGACTGAAAGGTTTCCTCTGAAACAGGACAGGCGACTGCATCTGGCTGAGTGACAGTGTCAGCCACAGATGACGACTTGAAACCCGTATGGAAGACTAACCGGAGAAGTCTTTCATCACCTGCCACACCCTGAGGCAACCTCCCACTCCACCAAGGGTGAGGGGTTAACCTGAGGGTAAGCAGTAACTGGGCTGGACGCTAGCGAGGGCCGATTGGAGGACTCAGACATGCTGGATGTCTGTTGGATCCCTGTGGCCCCCCTACAACAGTGATGCCCATCCACTGTAGTTTCAAGCTGTGTAACCAAAGCCATCACAGCCTGAAGCTGAAAATGAAGTGTCTGCAACTCGGGCTTGCATCCACACGGGCTTGCATCCACACACAATACTCACAGTTCCTACCCATTCTAAGGACCATGGAAAACTACACTACTCAGACAAATGGACTATCGACATGTGCTGCAGAACTGAACTGTAGACCCTGACAAAAATGAAAAAGCTGTGTGTAATAAATTAGATTAATATGCAGACATTCAAAAGCCGAACTACCGAAGCACTCAGGTGAGACTAAATAATTTCCTCCTGGTTTGGAACTTATATTATGTCACAAAATCAGTTTACTTTCCAATGCAAACAAAAATGTGAGAACTGTGTCTCTTAGATATTAAATTAACATGCAGAAACTCAAGAAACTATGCTATCAAAACACACAGATGAAATTACACAATTTGTTCCTTGTTAGGAACTGATAAAGGTCACAAAATCTGTTATTTCCCTGTTGCTGCTTCTGTCTCAGCTGGATGCTGGTGCTGCCTGCCTCCTCAAGTTTTTTACCGGATCCTAAAATCAACATAACTTGATATTTTGGCAAACCACCTGCCCACTGTTTCAGACAAATGCTACTGCTGTGCATCCTACTGAAAACTGCTGCCAAGGCTGCAAATCATTGTCCTACATAGGCCTCTTGTCAGTGATGGTGGCGGCACATGTTCTGTTGCACAGTGGGCCTACATAGGTGATGACCTGCTACCTAAGCATCATTTTTCGGTGGGACTCAGCAGCAGCATCATTCTGAAGATGGCAGACAGGTGGTGGTTCACCAAAATCTCGAATAATTGATTTTAGGACCTGGCAGAAAACTCTAGATGCTACCAAGAACTATAACACCAGTAAAGCCTACACAGAAACATGTCATATCATTCTCATCACAATCCGAGTTCCCCAAATCTCATTGTATTCATGCACAGAAAAGATTAAGAGGATCTGCATCCATAATATGTGAACCACTGTAGATTGCATGGCAGAGGGTACTTATCATTGTACCAAATATTTGGGCTTCTTCCCACACCTTACACTTGTGGAGTCAAGAATGACTGTTCAAATGCCTCTGTGTGTGCTGTAATTAATCTAATCCTGTCCTCATGGTCCTTAAGGGAGTATTATAAAAGGGAGTTATAGTATATTTGTACAGCCCATTCTTGAAATTTTGTAAGTAGGCTTTCTTGGGATAGCTTGCATCTATATTCAAATGTCTGCTAGCCGAGGCTGCAAACTGTCATCCTGTATAGGCCTCCGTCACTTTGTGCTGTGCACATTAAGGAGGCATATGCAGGATGACGATTTGCAGCCTTGGCATCAGTTGTCAGCAGAAGAAGCAGCAGCAGCAGCATTCTCCTGAAGAGAAAGGTGGGTCGCTGAAATATCAAGTTCAAGAAGACTACCAAGATATTATGGGTGAAACTTCCTGGCAGATTAAAACTGTGTGTCGGATCCGAGACTCAAACTCGGGACCTTTGCCTTTCGTGGGCAAGTGCTCTACCATCTGAGCTATCCAAGCACGACCCACGCCCTGTCCTCACAGCTTTACTTCTGCCAGTACCTTGTCTCCTACCTTCCAAACTTTACAGAAGCTCTCCTGCGAGCCTTGCAGAACTAACACTCCTGAAAGAAAGGATATTGCAGAGACATGGCTTAGCCACAGCCTGGGGGATGTTTCCAGAATGAGATTTTCACTCTGCAGTGGAGTGTGCACTGATGTGAAACTTCCTGGCAGATTAAAACTGTGTGCCGGACTGATTTAAAACTCGCTATTGTTAAATTTATGAAGGAAAAAGGATTGCAGGAACAAAAATTAGAACATCGGGAATGGGTTGCAGACTTTGTATTTTAAGTTGACATGCACATTATACACGGTAAGACATTGCAAGGTAACTTCTTTCTGGGTTGATGTGGATGCATTTAAAAAGAAAGTAGTGTTGTACAAGGGATGTCTTCTGACAAAGACAGTTCAGTTCCCTATCCTCACTAGCATTAAAGAAAACATGAGGTTTGAGAATTCATTATGGCCTTGGCAGAATTACAAGGTTAGTTTTATAAAGGTTTTGAGGACACTCAATCTTTCAATTGTTTTCAGGCTGCTTTTGAGACTGTTTGCCATTTTGTTTGATAGTGCCCCTGTGTATGTGCTGATGTAACTGATCGACCTGCAAGGTAATTCCAATTTTAATTACAAACCTTTTTACATTAAAACTGTCCAGGATGACTATCTTGTTTTCCTCAGGTAGAGTTTCCAAGTCTCCATAATGTGGCTGCAAAAGTTCTACAATATTTTGATCAACACATTTGTCTGAAAAACCTTTTTTCGATTATGAAACTAAGTAAGTCACGATTACATGGCAACTTGAGTGTGAAACTCTGTTAAACTGTCTGCATCTGTCTGTATACCGGCAGTCTACACTAGGTAAAAAGTGTATTATGTCATCAGTGCACCCCCTATATAACTAAATAATACTGAAAATTTGTTTTGTTTGTAACCTATGTTGTTGAGAAATTTGAAGTAAAAGCCAAGTAGTATGCAATGAGAAACTGCCATTTAAATGCAGCGCGTTCACACTTTTCCACTATTCCTCTTCATCATACTAAGAAAGCATGGTGTGGCAGTGGGGGAAATGTAAAGCGAGGCTGAGTGCTTTGGCATCTATGCATGGGGATGGCCCGTGAGCCAAAATCTTGCCACCCCTGCAGTATATAGCTCTTATTTTTTTCCTTGACAAAATTATTTAATCCAGTCCATTAAATAATTTTGTCAATAATTGATTGTTTTCGTTGTTATTTCTTTCCTTCGATTAAATACACAGCTGGTGTGCATCACACAACCCTCTGAGCCTGAGTGTGAAGTTTAGTTATTATTATTATTATTATTATTATTATTTGTATGCACAGCTTCAGTTTTGCACATTAGTTGGGTTTCAGTACCTGTAATTTTCTTAATGAATGATGTAACTCAGAGAAAATGTAAAAGGTGAAGAGGAAGAATTTTCCGATTCTTAAAATAGTGACTTGTATGAAAATTCGCAGTTTGCATTTTCTGTAACCTTTAGATTTTTTGAGAATAAATCACCTTTCACTGACGACTGGTTACTTTCCTCAAAAAAATGATACCGTATTTCAAAAGTTATGCATCCTGTACACAATATAAATGTTTTTCTTAAGTACTATGTCAAGAAATCAGTAGGAACTTTCATACAATAGGTTATGGTGCATTTTTTGTTTATGAATCTTGTAAAACTGTCCTATTTAAATTTCCCTCTATCCATAGTTGAAGAAATTTAGTGGCTTAAGCAGTTGCCAACTGTTTACCAGGTATGAGTATGGACAGGGTTAAACAGTGCTTCTTTTGTGCACTGCTATTGATAATGCGAACATGGCTAATGGTGGGGTAGCTCAACGTGAAACCTGGGGAGGTCTCATAGAAAATTGCTCACACTGGAGACCTGAGTATCTTATTTTGACTTCGGGATAAGGTTATAACCTTCCTTGTACTGTCAAGTAAGTAAAATGCATTATTAAAAGTGGAGTAATATTTATTAAACAATGAAAATCCAGCGTGGAATTATGACAATATTATGAAAAGGATAGATTGCTACTCAACATATAGTGGAAATATTGACAGACACAACATAAAGACTGTCAAACGTGTGTGTGTGTGTGTGTGTGTGTGTGTGTGTGTGTGTGTGTGTGTGTGTCTGTGTGTGTGTGTTTTAGTCTAATTTGGAAGAAGTCCTTTTTGGCCAAAAGCTTATTTGCTTGACAGTCTTTTTGTTGTGCCTATGTGCAGCTCAACATCTCCACTGTTTATTTTGTTATTTTGTGTGTTCTGTGTCCAGAATGAAATTATTACATAACTAGTAGAGCATTAATAACCTACAGAGATGACCATGGAGATTTGCTCCTCAATTTTGCCCTAAAGAACTAGACATTTAAAATTAAAATAAGAAATATTAATTACATACAAAATATCCATTTCAGAGAAAACTCAGGAAAGTAAACACAGAGAGTAGTAATAATAATCAAACAAAAAGATTTACATGTTCAACAAGAATTTATGGAATGCAGACAGGAAAGTAAAGAAAAACAAACAAACAAACAGCAAGATAATTTTCTTCATATTTTGTGAAGAACCCAATATTCAGCATTTTGACTGCTGTTTTGTTAGCTGCAGCAAGATGACCAGCAGTACATTTATCTGGTAGGCTCCTACAGACTAGCCAATGTTGTTGGTCCTGCAGGTTACCACCTTGGAAAATTTCATCAGCTTTCCTGAAGCCCCATTTCCTGAGGCTGACTGCACTGTGACACTCCAGTTCTCAGCCTGCTCAGTGTCCAGTGCCTTCCATGTTGTGTAAGGCAGATGTGAGCCTCTGGCTGGTTCCTCTCTCACTTTCATTGGGTTGCCTTGTAGTGTTGCAAAAAGAACCATGAAGCCCTATGTGGCTATTTCTGTTGTGTGATATCAGTTATGTTTTTAATGTTAGCTGTAGTTGTCATTATTTCCATTTCATTCTACAGAAAAAAAGGCATATTTGTTTTCTTTTGTTTCATGTTAAAGCCGCAGGGCAGCAAAGTATCCCAGAGGTGCGCTGCTGTCATGACCATGTCTAGTGCTGGCTAATATTACAGTTCAGCTGATGGGAAGGTGCCTTTGAAGATTTTCGCCAATCCTGTTATCACATTGTTAAAATTTTGAAATAACTGATGAAATCTAAAGTTGTAATACCTTCTGTAGATATGATCCAACTGTGAACTTCAAGCTGTGTGTTTTCATTCATTCTGTGTCGACCTATATTGCTAGTAAAGATAAATCAGTTAGAGAGATTTCAGAAGTTATCAGAATCTAAGCTAGAAAGTTCAATAAGTTGAGACTGAGGTTAATTCTTACAACTGACTGAAAGTTAATTCAGCATAGGAAGAGACTTAGACGTTCAGGAAAGGAGAAGAATATTTCATTAACATAAAAAAGGGAAAAATAGATGTTACTCAACAGTAATATCTCTAACAGTAAATACTTTATTCGAAAGTGAAGGTGAGGAGTTTTTTATTGTAATTTGGATTTATAGACTGTATGTGAATTGTGAATTCTATGGCACAACAATTAAGAAGATTGAAGTAACTGACGACATTGAACATTCAAGAGACAGTCTGTAGTGGGCATGTATTGAAATTACATTACCAGTTGGTACTTCTAGGTAGTAATAGTTGAGAATATTTGTAATGGATTTCACAGATAGTTCTGTGATTTCAAAAGAGCTTTCAGTAACCATCGGATACATTATAAGAAGTTAAATGTGTTTCTTAAGCCAATTTAGAACAGAAACAACATTGTGTGTAGATACTGAAATTCTACGACTATTAATATATTTGACTACAATTCATAATTAAGGAAAGATGTGATTGCAGATACACTGAAGTGTATTAAGGGAACACCTATGTTCATCTAAGATATTTATTTAAAATTCAGAAGATGAATTATATAGTTACGATAATTCAGAGTTGTGGAGAAAGTGAACAAACAGTTATTGATACCACAGAGAACATCTAAAGATTGATATAATAGCAATGGTATTTAGTTTCATGAAAACTGCAGCTTTTTGGGCAATGCTGATTTCACGTGACCAGCAGCAGGAAGATTTTTTTTTTCTTTTTGTAATGAAGAAAGGAGTGCTGAGTAGTAGGTCTGAAAACTCGTGTCTATGAATGGCACAATGTGTGTTGTTCGGGCTCAGTACTTCGCTGCAGGTGTGTGTCTGATACAAAGTACCAAAATGTCTAGTGAACCATGTGTTAATGCAGCCTCAGGCAAAGAATCTTGGCATGTTTCGGGAGATGTAGAAATTGCTGTAGATGTCTGCATGAAACTCTTTCTTGATATGAGCCTTGGTTGTTGAGGCTACTGTCCAAATGGGAGTTGTCTTGGATTACTAATGAAAATTCAATTCAAGTTTATATTTATTTAGCAATATCCACTAAATATCCACTTTGAAGGACAGAAGATACAAAAAGCTTGAAATCTGTAATCTTCATCTACATATACATATATACTCCACAATCCACTGCATGGCGGAGGGTACCTTGTACCACTATTAGACATGTGTTTTCTTCTTAAACTCGGAAATGGAGTGAGGAAGAATGATTGTCTAAATGCCTCCGTACCAGGCCTAATTTTTCATATCTTGTCTTCAAGGTTCTTATGAAAAATGTATGTTGGTGGCAGCAGAATCTTTGTACAGTCAGCTGCAAATGTCTGTGGTCAAAATTTTATAAATAGTGTTTTGCAAAAAGTACATCGTCTAACCTCTGGGGATACCCATTTCAGTTCATGAAGCATCTCCGTAATACTCGCATGTTGATAAAACCTACTGGTGACAAATCTAGCAGCTCACCTCTCAATTGCTTTCAGACCTTCCTTTAATCCAGTCTCGTGGAGATCCCAAACACTGAAGCAGTACTCAAGAATGTGCTGCACAAATGTTGTATATGAAGTCTTATTTGTAAGCTACATCTTCCTAAAATACTCCCAGTTAACTGAAGTTAATTATTCATCTTTCCTACTATTATCCATATATTCTCATTCCATTTCACATCACTCTGCAATTTGATTCCTAGATTTTTAATCAACATGGTTGTGCCAACCAGCATACCACTATTACTGTATTTGAACGTTACAGGGACTGATTTCCCACTCATCTGCATTAACTTATTTTTGCTACATTTATTGCAAGCTGCCATTCACCACACCAAATAGAAATTCTGTCTAAGCCATTCTGTATCCTCATACAGTCACTCAATGACAATACTTTCCCATATACTATAGCACCATTAGAAAACATTTGCAGATTTCTCCTCACTCAATGTGACACACCATTTATGATAAATCAGACAAAATTGCAAAGGGCACTATTGGAGACGAAGAAAAATGTACTAAAAGAAAATGATTACAAATGTGAATGATAGTACTGAGGCAAAATATTGAAGAAACAAGAAGATAAACTTTAAACAACTGTCGCCAATGCAACGATCAATGTGGCAACTTAACTGGCATTGGTAATAACATAAAAGATGTGAACACTTCAGGCAAAAAACTGAGATGGGTAAATTTTTAGCATAAAAATTAAGTCTGTGGAAGACAGAATTTTGTATGTAAAGGGCTTTGGCATTTGAATTGTGAAGGAAAAAATATGCATTAATGTAATTCACAAATAAAGGTAGTTTAACTACTTCAAACAGTAGAGAAATGGAAATTTTGCAGACTTACATCAACAATGAACACTTAAAATATTGGAAATTATGAGGAGGACTTGAAAAAGTACATGAAGGAAAGCAACTTGTTGTTGTTTGTTTGTTGTGTTCTTCAGTCCTGAGACTGGTTTGATGCAGCTCTCCATGGTACCCTATCCTGTGCAAGCTTCTTCATCTCCCAGTACTTACTGCAACCTATATCCTTCTGAATCTGCTTAGTGTATTCATCTTTTGATCTCCCTCTACGATTTTTACCCTCCATGCTGCCCTCCAATGCTAAATTTGTGATCCCTTGATGCCTCAGAACATGTCCTACCAACCGGTCCCTTCTTCTAGTGAAGTTGTGCCACAAACTCCTATTCTCCCCAATTCTATTCAATACTTCCTCATTAGTTATGTGATCTACCCATCCAATCTTCAGCATTCTTCTGTAGCACTACATTTCAAAAGCTTCTATTCTCTTCTTGTCCAAACTATTTATTGTCCATGTTTCACTTCCATACATAACTACACTCCATACAAATACTTTCAGAAACGACTTCCTGACACTTAAATCTATACTCGATGTTAACAAATTTCTCTTCTTCAGAAAAATTTTCCTTGCCATTGCCAGTCTACATTTTATATCCTCTCTACTTTGACCATCATCAGTTATTTTGCTCCCCAAATAGCAAAACTCCTTTACTACTTTAAGCGTCTCATTTCCTAATCTAATTCCCTCAGCATCACCCGATTTAATTTGACTACATTCCATGATCCTCATTTTGCTTTTGTTGATGTCCATCTTATATCCTTCTTTCAAGACACTATCCATTCCATTCAACTGCTCTTCCAAGTCCTTTGCTGTCTCTGACAGAATTACAATGTCATCAGCAAACCTTGAAGTTTTTATTCCACGGATTTTAAAAACTACTCTGAATTTTTCTTTTGTTTCCTTTACTGCTTGCTCAATATACAGATTGAATAACATCGGGGAGAGGCTACAACCCTGTCTCATTCCCTTCCGAACCACTGATCCCCTTTCATGCCCCTCGACTCTTATAACTGCCATCTGGTTTCTGTACAAATTGTAAATAGCCTTTCGCTCCCTGTATTTTACCCTTGCCACCTTTAGAATTTGAAAGAGTGTTTCCCAGTCAACATTGTCAAAAGCTTTCTCTAAGTCTACAAATGCTAGAAATGTAGGTTTACCTTTCCTTAGTGTTTCTTCTAAGATAAGTCATTGGGTCAATATTGCCTCACGTGTTCCAACATTTCTGCAGAATCCAAACTGATCTTCCCCAAGGTCGGCTTCTATGAGTTTTTCCATTCGTCTGTAAAGAATTTGTGTTAGTATTTTGCAGCTGTGACTTATTAAACTGATAGTTCGGTAATTTTCACATCTGTCAACACCTGCTTTCTTTGGGATTGGAATTATTATATTCTTCTTGAAGTCTGAGGGTATTTGGCCTGTCTCATACATCTTGCTCACCAGATGGTAGAGTTTTGTCAGGACTGGCCCTCCCAAGGCCGTCAGTAGTTCTAATGGAATGTTGTCTACTCCCGGGACCTCGTTTCGGCTCAGGTCTTTCAATGCTCTGTCAAACTCTTCACACAGTATCGCATCTCCCATTTCTTCTTCACCTACATCCTCTTCCATTTCCATAATATTGTCCTCAAGTACATCGCCCTTGTATAGACTCTCTATATACTCCTACCAGCTTTCTGCTTTCCCTCCTTTGGTTAGAACTTGGTTTCCATCTGAGCTCTTGATATTCATACAAGTGAATCTCTTTTCTCCAAAGGGCTCTTTAATTTTCCTGTAGGCAGTATCTATCTTACCCCTAGTGAGATAACCCTCTACATCCTTTCATTTGTCTAGCCATCCCTGCTTAGCCATTTTGCACTTCCTGTCGATCTCATTTTAGAGATGTTTGTATTCCTTTTTGCCTGCTTCATTTACTGCATTTTTATATTTTCTCCTTTCATCAATTAAATTCAATATTTCTTCTGTCACCCAAGGATTTCTACTAGCCCTCGTCTTTTTACCTACTTGATCCTATGCTGCCTTCACTACTTCATCCCTTAGAGCTACCCATTCTTCTTCTACTGTATTTCTATCCCCCATTCTTGTCAATCGTTCCCTAATGCTCTCCTTGAAACTCTCTACAACCTCTGGTTCTTTCAGTTTATCCAGGTCCCATCTCCTCAAATTCCCACCTTTTTGCAGTTTCTTCAGTTTTAATTTAGAGTTCATAACCAATAGATTGTGGTCAGAGTCCACATCTGCCCCTGGAAAAGTCTTACAATTTAAAACCTGGTTCCTAAATCTCTATCTGACCATTATATAATCTATCTGATACCTTCTAGTATCTCCAGGATTCTTCCATGTATACAACTTGCTTTTATGATTTTTGAACCAAGTGTTAGCTATAAGTAAGTTATGCTCTGTGCAAAATTCTACCAGACGGCTTCCTCTTTCATTTCTTACCCGCAGTCCATATTCACCTACTATGTTTCCTTCCCTACCTTTTCCTACTCTCGAATTCCAGTCACCCATGACTATTAAATTTTTGTCTCCCCTCACTACCTGAATAATTTCTTTTATCTCATCATACATTTCATCAATTTCTTCATCCACTGCAGAGCTAGTTGACATATAAGCTTGTACTACTGTAGTAGGCATGGGCTTCATGTCTATCTTGGCCATTATAATGCGTTCACTATGCTGTTTGTAATAGCTTACCCGCACCCCTATTTTTTATTCATTATTAAACCTACTCCTGCATTACCCCTATTTGATTTTGTATTTATAACCCTGTATTCACCTGACCAAAAGCCTTGTTCCTCCGCCACCGAACTTCATTAATTCCCACTAAATCTAACTTTAACCTATCCATTTCCCTTTTTAAATTTTGTAACATACCTGCCCGATTAAGGAATCTGACATTCCACGCTCCGATCCATAGAACGCCAGTTTTCTTTCTCCTGATAACGACGTCGTCCTGAGTAGTCCCTGCCTGGAGATCCAAATGGGGGACTATTTTACCTCTGGAATATTTTACCCAAGAAGATGCCATCATCATTTAACTATACAGTAAAGCTGCATGCACTCTGGAAAAATTACGGCTGTAGTTTCCCCTTGCTTTCAGTCGTTCGCAGTACCAGCACAGCAAGGCTGTTTTGGTTAGTGTTACAAGGCTATATCAGTCACTCATCCAGACTGTTGCCCCTGCAACTACTGAAAAGGCTGCTGCCCCTCTTCGGGAACCACCCGTTTGTCTGGCCTCTCAACAGATACCCCTCTGTTGTGGTTGCACCTACAGTACAGCTATCTGTATCACTGAGGCACGCAAGCCTTCCCACCAATGGCAAGGTCCATGGTTCATAGGGGGGGGGGGGAGGGGGGTGCAACTTGTATAGATAACATAAGCTATCAGTTTTTTTTTAATTGATCCATCAAAAGTACCAGTTTTGGTTAAATTGTGGAATTCTAAGAGGAAGGGATATTGCTCTGGTTACTCTTACCTTTAAAAAGGGGGATACAATCCTGTGCAACAAGCACAGTGGTGTAAGCCTGCAAAATATGGGATACAGTTCATTTGCCAATATAACTGCCAGGTACAGAAATAATGTATAATACAAACTTGGAAGAGCCGAAAGTTCCGGGAAAGGATGATCCTGCATGGGTGACTTTTTATTCTGAGACAACTCGTAGAAAAGATATGAGAGTTCAATAAAGGTACAACATATTCTGACCATAGAGTATTCAGCTTCTGACAGCGTGGACAGGAGAAAAGTCTGAAAACTGAAGGTAAGATATATCCTATTGCAAATCATAACTGGAGGACGTGCAGGAGGCAGAAGGTAGAGCAGAATTTAATATGTAAATAACTTTGATAGTTGTGAACATCGAGTATCTAAAGTGTCAGGAAGTCATTTCTGAAAGTATTTGTATGGAGTGTAGCCATGTATGGAAGTGAAACATGGACAATAAATAGTTTGGACAAGAAGAGAACAGAAGATTTTGAAATGGGGTGCTACAGAAGAATGCTGAAGATTATATGGGTAGATCACACAACTAATGAGGAGGTATTGAATAGGATTGCGGAGAAGAGAAGTTGGTGTCACAACTTCACAAGAAGAAGAAACTGGTTGGTAGGACATGTTCTGAGGCATCAAGGGATCACCAATTTATTATTGGAGGGCAGTGTGGAGAGTAAAAATCGTAGAGGGAGACCAAGAGATGAATACACTAAGCAGATTCAAAAGGATGTAGGTTGCAGTAAGTACTGGGAGATGAAGAAGCGTGCACAGGATAGGGTAGCATGGAGAGCTGCACCAAACCAGTCTCAAGACTGAAGACAACAACAATAGTTGTGAACAAATTTTATTGATGTCTCGTACAGTCAATGTTTGATATATAGGTATTATGTACGGAAGACAACATCCCTCAAATGACCTTCTCTTGCAGCCTTATAACATTGTGCTCTTTTGATTGCATTGCTCATAATAGTGGTTAAGATCTGAGGGGTTAATGCTTGAATTTCTGCATGGATATTCTGCTTGAGGTGATGCAGTGTACACAGTTTGTTCACATACACATGTTCCTTAAGATATCCCCACAGGAAGCAGACACGGCCTGTAACGTCAGGGGAACATGACAGCCAATTTACAAGGGAATTTCTTGAAATTATCTGCTCACTGTACAGTTGCCTCAGAAGGTTCATTGTGGCTTTGGATATGTGAGGGTGTTGCCCCATTCTGCTGAAACCACATTTTGGGCCATATTTCTACTGCAGGATATAAAAAATTATCAATCATATCCCACTATCTCTTACCAGTAATTGACAAGTAATTGTTACCGTTATCAGTTTCCCTTGGTGGAGCCTGTAACCCTTAGAGAGCGCATTCCCAGGTGGTGGATAGGGGAATGCCTCCCAGATATCCAGATATGGGTGGTAGGAGGGAAATGAAATACCTCCCATGGACCAACAGGAAAACGGCCATCCCTGCAGTTGGATATTGGCTCATCAAGGATCAGCAACAGACCCTCATGACAGGCCGGCCGGTACACTTCCATCACATCATCATGGTTCAATGTTGAAATATAAAGGAATGAAAAAGGCTAAGGCAACCCCCACAGGCGATGCATGTCATTCAGGCCCAAATGGCGTGAGGAATGAGCAAGGGTTACCAACTTTTTCAGAGTGAGGTCAGCTAAACAAGCAAGCTCCAGTAACAAAATTTGCCACTCTTAAGGTCTGCTCTACGACAGGAAGAGCATGTGAGGTAGTGGCAGCATTAAAAAGTCATAAAATTGACTTCTGCACAGTGCAGGAGACCAGGTGGAGTGAGCAACATCACGTGAAATCGGTGGTGGATATAAAATCATATATAATGGCAGCCCAAAATCATTGGAGTTGGGATAATTGTTAGCTTGCAATTTTGGGACACTGTAGCAAAAGTAGAGCAATTTGAAGAATGTTTGATGAAAGTTGTCTTGGCTATGGACAAGAGGAACATCCATATATTCTTGTGTTATGCTCCGCAAACAGGATGCATGCAAAAGACAGAAGATGACTTTTGGATGTTGCTTGATGATAAGATCTTAGAAGTGCCACATGAAGATAGTCTCATTGTATCTGGTGATCTCAATCGTCATTTTGGTTCAAATGCAGCTGGATACTGATGCCATGGTAGTAATGGGGCTGGACATAGAAATGTAGATGGGGAGAGAATATTGAACTTTGCAGAAACACATGAACTAGTCATCATGAACACCTACTTCAAGAAGAGGATGTCCAACCTTTGGACTTATTACAGTGGTAACAACATGAGTCCAATAGATTTCACTCTTGTACAGCGATGCAACCTAAACTTCATTTTGGATGCAAAAGCTATTCCATATGAAACAGTTGCTTCAAAACAGTGCCTGTTAGTTGTCAAATTGAGCATCAGACCTCCAAATCAAAGGAAGAGGGATGCAATGGCCCGGTGCATATTAAATGGTGGCGACTCGAAGAAGCAGAAAGACACATTATTTCATCCATCACTCTCCCCTCTGTTACTGACATAGGAACAACATGGGATGTCCTGAAAGATCATGTCATAACAGCGGCCCAGGAAAAATTAGGCAACGCAAAACCAGGTCGACGTAAAATCGATCACCAAACATGGCTCTGGACTGAAGAGATGAAGAAGACTGTGCAGTTTAAAAAGCAGCTATACCAAAAGTTCCTCTAAGACAGATGAAAACTGGAAGGCTTACCGTGAAGCTAGGAATGCAGTAAAGAAGGCAGTTGTGGCAGCCAAATCAGCCCACTTCAGTGAAGTCTGCAATAAACTAGAAACACCTACTGGAGAATGAGAAATTTATCGACTGACAAAGCAGTGCCATAAACAAACTGCAGACACTAACAAATCAATGATGAAGAAGACAATGATGGAATCAATGATGAAGAACTTATCACCAATAGAAAGAAAGTAGCAGAGTGATGGAGGAAATACTTCGAGGAAGTTTTCAATGAGGAGTTTCCATTTGCTCCAATTCCAGTGTTAACTGCAGTAGAGGGTCCCATTGCACCAGTCACCAAGGATGAGGCTGTTGAAGCATTACGGAAAATGAAAAATGGAAAGGCAACAGGGCCAGATGATCTTCCTGCAGACTTGTGGAAAGCAAAACACTGGGATTCAGCTGAATGGTTGATGGGTTACTTTAGTAAGATCATTGAGGAAGGAAAGATACCAGCTGACTGGACATGTAGCACAACAGTTCCAGTTTGGAAGCAGAAGGGAAGTCCAGCTGAATGTAACAACTAATGCCCAATACACCTGTCACACACCATGAGAGTATTCGAACACATCATTGATGAAAGGATCTGACAAACTATCAGTTTCTCCATCAATCATTGTGGATTTGTGAAGGGCTGTGGGATAACAGATGCTATCCATGCAGCTCACCTGCTTATCAAAAAGCACCATGAGAAGTCAAAACATCTACACTTTGCCTTTCTCGACCTCAAAAAGGCCTTTGACCAAATGCCACATGAGTTAATTTGACTTGACCTGCGAGAGCATGGAGCACCTGAAGAGCTTGTTATGTGGGTCACACTGCTCTACCAGAACTCGAAGAGTTTGACAGTCAGCTGCCGGACTATCTGACGACTTCCCTATTTCTGTGGGAGTTCATCAGGGATCTGCTCTCTCACCACTCCTATTTATCATTGTCATGGATACTGTCACAAGAAACCTGCAGAAAACCCTCCCTGGACGTTACTGTAAGCTGATAATGTGCTACTGGCCAGTGAAGATAAGAATAACCTACATTTTCAAGTCCAAGCCTGGAATGACCGCCTTGCAGATGTTGGACTATTACTCAATGTGTTGAAAACATATTACCTTTTCCAAAGATTTAAATGAGACTATCAGAATCAATGTCGTTGACCTCCCAATAGCAAGGACTTTTAAGTACTGGGCTCGACAATTGCTGCCAGTGGAAATCTCAATGCAGAAATCTCCAGCCACCTTAGCAGCACGTGGCTCAAATGGCGTTCCGTTATTGGAGTACTATGCAACAAGAAAATTCCAAACAGGCTCACATCAAAAGTATACCAACCGGTAACCCATCCAGTTGCACTGTATGGGGCTGAATGATGACCTTCAACAAAGGCAGTAGAGCAAAAGACTTGCTGTAATAGAGTTGAAAATGCTTAGGTGGACAACGGAATTAACACTGCATGACCACGTCACAAATAATGAAGTTCGCAGGCTATAAGGTGTTGCACCAATAATAGACAAAATGAGAGAAAACCGCCTATGTTAGTATGGGCATGTCCTTAGAGCAGACGAGACAACAGTGGCAAAGACTAGTTTCAATCTAAACATAAATGGGAAATGGCCAGCAGGACAACCAAGGCAGCGATGGCTTCACACCCTGCATGAAGACCTCAAGATCTCAGGCCTTCGCTCTGATCAAGTACAAGATTGCAAGAAGTTGTAACAACAAGCCAAAACAGTGGACCCTCCCAGCACGCGGTACATACGCTAAGGAAGAAGAAAAAGAAGTCACAATTATCAGTTTCGAAGAAATAATGCCTGATAACTTCCTACAATGTCACCTCACGCCAAACTGTGCTTTCGATAGGATGCAGTTGTTGCTGATGAATTATCCTTTGATTTACCATATCACAGAACTGACAATTCTGTTTATTGATGAAGCCATTCAGATGGAAATGAGCTTTGTCTGTCATGATATGTTGATGAATAAATTCATTGTCTTCTCTGGCTAGTTCTTTGATGCGAATCGCAAAATGGCACAGTTCTTGGACCACGGACCTCAGTTCTGGCAATATCTGTATTTTGTTAGGAAACATCTTCAAACCATGTTTTAAAATTCCCCTTAAGGATGTTCAGGACATCCCTGTTTCTCTAGAATGTCTTCTCATTGATGTTTCTGGTTTTTCTTCAACACTGGCCCTAACACTTTCAATGTTCTTTTGATTGCAAGCCAAACATGGTCTGCCAGTAGGTTGCAGGTTCATCACAGAGCCCTTTTCTTTTAAGCGAGCCATTAGTTCCTCCCCATGAACCAGGGACCTTGCCGTTGGTGGGGAGGCTTGCGTGCCTCAGCGATACAGATGGCCGTACCGTAGGTGCAACCACAACGGAGGGGTATCTGTTGAGAGGCCAGACAAACGTGTGGTTCCTGATGAGGGGCAGCAGCCTTTTCAGTAGTTGCAGGGGCAACAGTCTGGACGATTGACTGATCTGGCCTTGCAACATTAACCAAAACGGCCTTGCTGTGCTGGTACTGCGAACGGCTGAAAGCAAGGGAAAACTACAGCCGTAATTTTTCCCGAGGACATGCAGCTTTACTGTATGATTAAATGATGATGGCATCCTCTTGGGTAAAATATTCCGGAGGTAAAATAGTCCCCCATTCGGATCTCCGGGCGGGGACTACTCAGGAGGATGTCGTTATCAGGAGAAAGAAAACTGGCATTCTACGGATCGGAGCGTGGAATGTCAGATCCCTTAATCGGGCAGGTAGGTTAGAAAATTTAAAAAGGGAAATGGATAGGTTAAAGTTAGATATAGTGGGAATTAGTGAAGTTCGGTGGCAGGAAGAACAAGACTTCTGGTCAGGTGACTACAGGTTTATAAACACAAAATCAAATAGGGGTAGTGCAGGAGTAGGTTTAATAATGAATAGGAAAATAGGAATGCGGGTAAGCTACTACAAACAACATAGTGAACGCATTATTGTGGCCAAGATAGATACGAAGCCCACACCTACTACAGTAGTACAAGTTTATATGCCAACTAGCTCTGCAGATGACGAAGAAATTGAAGAAATGTACGATGAAATAAAAGAAATTATTCAGATAGTGAAGGGAGACGAAAATTTAATAGTAATGGGTGACTGGAATTCGAGTGTAGGAAAAGGGAGAGAAGGAAACATAGTAGGTGAATATGGATTGGGGCTAAGAAATGAAAGAGGAAGCCGCCTAGTAGAATTTTGCACAGAGCACAACTTAATCATAGGTAACACTTGGTTTAAGAATCATGAAAGAAGGTTGTATACGTGGAAGAACCCTGGAGATACTAAAAGGTATCAGATAGATTATATAATGGTAAGACAGAGATTTAGGAACCAGGTTTTAAGTTGTAAGACATTTCCAGGGGCAGATGTGGACTTGGACCACAATCTATTGGTTATGAACTGTAGATTAAAGCTGAAGAAACTGCAAAAATGTGGGAAATTAAGGAGATGGGACCTGGATAAACTGAAAGGCCCAGAGGTTGTACAGAGTTTCAGGGAGAGCATAAGGGAACAATTGACAGGAATAGGGGAAAGAAATACAGTAGAAGAAGAATGGGTAGCTCTGAAGGATGAAGTAGTGAAGGCAGCAGAGGATAAAGTAGGTAAAAAGACGAGGGCTGCTAGAAATCCTTGGGTAACAGAAGAAATATTGAATTTAATTGATGAAAGGAGAAAATATAAAAATGCAGTAAATGAAGCAGGCAAAAAGGAATACAAAAGTCTCAAAAATGAGATCGACAGGAAGTGCAAAATGGCTAAGCAGGCATGGCTAGAGGACAAATGTAAGGATGTAGAAGCTTATCTCAGTAGGGGTAAGATAGATAATGCCTACAGGAAAATTAAAGAGACCTTTGGAGAAAGGAGAACCACTTGCATGAATATCAGAGCTTTGATGGAAACCCAGTTCTAAGCAAAGAAGGGAAAGCAGAAAGGTGGAAGGAGTATATAGAAGGTTTATACATGGGCGATGTACTTGAGGACAATATTATGGAAATGGAAGAGGATGTAGATGAAGACCAAATGGGAGATACGATACTGCGTGAAGAGTTTGACAGAGCACTGAAAGACCTGAGTCGAAACAAGGCCCCCGGAGTAGACAACATTCCATTAGAACTACTGACGGCCTTGGGAAAGCCAGTCGTGACAAAACTCTACCAGCTGGTGAGCAAGATGTATGAGACAGGCGAAATACCCTCAGACTTCAAGAAGAATATAATAATTCCAATCCCAAAGAAAGCAGGTGCTGACAGATGTGAAAATTACCGAACTATCAGTTTAATAAGTCACAGCTGCAAAATACTAACGCGAATTCTTTACAGACGAATGGAAAAACTGGTAGATGCGGACCTCGGGGAGGATCAGTTTGGATTCCGTCGAAATGTTGGAACACGTGAGGCAATACTGACCTTACGACTTATCTTAGAAGAAAGATTAAGAAAAGGCAAACCTACATTTCTAGCATTTGTAGACGTAGAGAAAGCTTTGACAATGTCGACTGGAATACTCTTTTTCAAATTCTAAAGGTGGCAGGGGTAAAATACAGGGAGCGAAAGGCTATTTACAATTTGTACAGAAACCAGATGGCAGTCATAAGAGTCGAGGGGCATGAAAGGGAAGCAGTGGTTGGGAAAGGAGTGAGACAGGGTTGTAGTGTCTCCCCGATGTTATTCAATCTGTATATTGAGCAAGCAGTAAAGGAAACAAAAGAAAAATTTGGAGTAGGTATTAAAATTCATGGAGACGAAGTAAAAACTTTGAGGTTCGCCGATGACATTGTAATTCTGTCAGAGACGGCAAAGGACTTGGAAGAGCAGTTGAACGGAATGGACAGTGTCTTGAAAGGAGGATATAAGATGAACATCAACAAAAGCAAAACGAGGATAATGGAATGCAGTCAAATTAAATCGGGTGATGCTGAGGGAATTAGATTAGGAAATGAGACACTTAAAGTAGTAAAGGAGTTTTGCTATTTAGGAAGTAAAATAACTGATGATGGTCGAAGTAGAGAGGATATAAAATGTAGACTGGCAATGGCAAGGAAAGCGTTTCTGAAGAAGAGAAATTTGTTAACATCGAATATAGATTTATGTATCAGGAAGTCGTTTCTGAAAATATTTGTTTGGAGTGTAGCCATGTATGGAAGTGAAACATGGACGATAAATAGTTTGGACAGGAAGAGAACAGAAGATTTCGAAATGTGGTGCTACAGAAGAATACTGAAGATAAGGTGGATAGATCACGTAACTAATGAGGAGGTATTGAATAGGATTGGGGAGAAGAGAAGTTTGTGGCACAACTTGACTAGAAGAAGGGATCGGTTGGTAGGACATGTTTTGAGGCATCAAGGGATCACAAATTTAGCATTGGAGGGCAGTGTGGAGGGTAAAAATCGTAGAGGGAGACCGAGAGATGAGTGCACTAAGCAGATTCAGAAGGATGTAGGTTGCAGTAGGTACTGGGAGATGAAGCAGCTTGAACAGGATAGAGTAGCTTGGAGAGCTGCATCAAAGCAGTCTCAGGACTGAAGACAACAACAACAACAATTTGTTTCTGAATCATCATCACTGAGGGTCCATATGTCTGCCTTGGAAATGGTTGTGACAAGCTCTTTGCATCAGAATAATAGACCTATTATTTTGAAGATAAAATTCCACTATTTTTAGTCATTCTTCCGTGGTATAATTTATCATGCACAGTCTCCAAAACACAGTGTTTCACCTGTAACAAAAGAAACAGAACAGTTATCAAACAAGATATATACATGTTAAATCGTACTCTGCCTTCTGGTCCACCCTGTATATAGAAACAAGCATAGAGAAAGATGTACAGTCATTATCAGTAAAACCTAATATAGTGATGTGACAACAGAGCAGTTTATCACTCATTATTTTTAATTTATGTCTTGATATTACCAGAGAGAGAGAGTAAATAGAACTCAAGCTTCAGAACTGCAATAGAGAAGTTATTGTCAATAATTTTATTTCTGCCCTTATGTTATCATATGAACATATTATGTTACAAGACCAATAACTCTATAGGTTTAGTGTTGTAGAATTGCTGGGTCCAATGATGTACACTATGCACCACACAATAAGTACGATTTTATTGGTATGAAACCCATATATGTATCTACAGTTCTGCCCAAGACCACAGACTGCTACCAAAGAGCTTGGAAAACAAAGATGTTGATACACTACTCAGTCGACAGCTGTCCCCACATTAGCCCCTCCCCCATAGAGTGGGGGAGGGGGGGTGGGGGTAGAGGGTGTTACGGTGTTTAAACAGAAACAATACATTTACATTAGTAAATGAAGTCCTCTAGCCAGCGAGGAGGGTGGATGGTCCTGCTCAACCGGGCAAACCCTCGTACAGCAGTGGAGGAATCTGGGGAGGTGGCAGTGGACTCTGAGGAGTCGACATAGTGAACCTGAATGCCTGTTGCAGTGTGAAGGACCTTGACCACTGACTGGTCAGTACCAACAGGCAAGGGGACAAACTGGAGAAGGTGAATGTGGGTCAAATTGTCATTGGGGAAGCTGGCCTGTTCATAGAAGACACATACATTATCAGGATGAACAACAAAAAACACTTTATAACTACAAATGAAATGAGTGATTACATTAACTACCACTTTTGTAGAGAGGGTGACAGAATCTCCACATGAATCATGATTGGCAACATCACACATTCTGAGGCTGACCCCTGATACATCACTAAATACTAATAGGGTAGAGGCAGGGGGCAGCCTGTAGGAGAAGGAATCGTCACACACATCACTCTGTAGGGTGATGTCACACACACCTGTAGCAGTGTCACACTACTGGGAGTAGTTAGCGTCACATGTGTGGGGATGGCATTAACCGTTGGTAGATACCTCGTGCAAGGCAGGTGTAGCAGGAGGTGGGAGCCGACTGGGTGGATTATCGAGCAGTTCTCCTAGAGATCATGCAGGTTAGAGGCGGCAGACAGATACGGTTTGAGGTGTGCCGTTAATGAGCACTTCAAATGTATTGTTACGCCATGAGATGACTTTGTGCGGGCCCTAGTATGGAGGGCTGAGCGCCGGTCAGATGGTGTCATCACACACCATGATGTGAGTGCATGACACTAAGTCATTGTGCAGGAATACGGGAGAAAGTGAGTGCGGCCGAGGAGGTGGCACGTGAATATTTGTGATTAGCTGCTTAACATGCCCAATGAAGGTCAAGTTGTAGATGTGATCCAGAGAGAGCGAAAGCTCAATTAACTCTGCTGGGAGTGTCAGAGGTTCTTCGTATAGTACTTCCACCAGAGATGTGCCAAGGTCTTCTTTGTATGCGGCCCAATCGCCTAACATTACCCATGGTAGGGCATCAGCCAACTCACCTCTGTGGTACATCAGTGAAGGTTTAAGCGTTCAGTGCCAGCATTTGACAGGACCATTGCTCTGGGGGTGGCATACTGTTGTCCTAAATCATTTCAGCCCGCACAGTTCACAAAGCTACTGGAAGAGGGTGGACTTGAAATGGCAGCCCTAGTCATTGGGGATAGAAATTGGGCAGCCAAAGCTCAAGATCCACATTAATAAAAAGGCTCGGGGTGTGGTAGTATTGAAGGGAATTCCTCCACCCAGTGGGTAAAGCTGTCAATGGTGGACAGTATGTAACGAAAGGGGCCTGTGGGGCCTAGGGACCTGACGATATCGATGTGTGTGTGCTAAAATCTTCATTTTGGCACGTTGAACGTACCCGTGGGGAGCTGTGCATCACATTCTACTTTTGCACGCTGACAAGCCACACATGCTCTTGCTCACCTGCAACATTGTGTTATCGTCCTGGGCCAAACACAGTGTTTGGATACCAGATGTGAGGTGGCTCATATGCCAGGGAGTGCCAAGTCGTGAATACTATTAAAAATGTCCCGGTGGAGAGGAGCAGGAATCACTGGATGTATGCCTCCTGTTAAAATGTCGGACCAGATAGGTGACAAGAACCCAGGAAGCATCCGTAACTAGAGTTTCAGAATGGTTTTAGTATCAGAGTGCAATGCAGCAAGTTCAGTAACATCTGTTCGCAATCTAAGTAGTTTACTGAGGTCCGATACATGAGATAAAAAATTGGAGATAACGTTGGCTGCTCTCTGATGTAACGTATGTTGTCCATAAACTGGCATATGAAGTCCATATGATGGAAACGTCTCAGGGATGAGACCTTGGCTGGGTTGCGGAAAGCATGTACAAGCAGTTCGTGGTCAGTAAATACCAAGAGATGACGATCTTTGATGTCGTCTTGGAAATGTTTGACAATGGAATAAATAGCAAATAGTTCCTGATCGAAGGTCGACCAGTTGCATTGAGATGTGGACAGTTTGTGGGAGAAAAATCTGAGCGGCTGTACAACAGAACCCACAGATTGCTGAAGTACTGCCCCTACTACTGTATCACTCACATCTGTAGTAAGTGAGATGGGAGCATCAGTGATGGGGTGATTGAGTGTAATGGCTGTCTGTAAGGCTCACTTGAGGTTATTAAATGCATGTTGCAAGTCTGGAGTCTACATGACTGCCCAAGACCCTGACGTGTTGTTGCCCATGAGAGTATCCATGTGGCTTCTAAGCCAGTGGCATGGCAGTAATTTACAGTTCCTAGGAAGCAGCAGAAGCCCTGAAAGTCTTTAGGCAAAGGCACCGACCTGTTTGGGTAGGGGGCAGATGCCGTTAGCAGAAGCCACATGGCTCAGAAAAGTGACACTAATGCAGCGGAGTTTAACTTAGCATTGTTTGCTATGACCCCAATTGCTTATAAAAGTTGTAACAATGAATTAAGTAGAGTTCATGTTCCTCGAGTGAGGAAGAACAAATTAACAAGTCAACCAGGTACACATACGCAAAGCCCAGTTTTCCAACCAACGAGTCAGTGATCCGTTGCCACATGGGTCAGAGATCCATTGCACACATCTGTGTGGCGTTTTTAGGACCAAATGGCATAAACAGATACTTGAAAAATCCGAACACGGTGATGATGGTTGTTGTTGTTTCAAAGTCCTTGGGTACCATAGGCAGTTGGTAGTATGCCTGTGACAGTTGATTACGCTGAAAATTTGTGCCCCAACCAGTTGGGAAGCAAAATCTTGAATATTAGGGACAGAATAATATTCTAAAATTGTATGGAGTTAAGTGCTTGATAGTCTCCACTGAGACAGAAAGTGTTATCTTTCTTATGCACCAAATGAATGAGTGACGACCAAGAAGAAGGGCAAATAGTCTTACTGTCAAAAAGTTCCTGAATAATCGCTTTGGCGTGTTTAAGTTTTTCTGAGTTTAAACACCTAGCCTTTGCATGCACTGGTGGACCTTCCATGGTATTGATTCTATGGACAGTATTGTTGTTGATCGCAAAAACTGACGGGAATGATGGACCCGCACCCGATGAAGCATGACTAACTTGTAATGCACATGCTTGTGTGTCCCAGGCCGGCAGATCAGCAGCAGTGCCAGTGATCCACTGGTAGTGCCTGTAGTGGAGCTCAGTGGGGTACTTGGTTGTGTCATGAACACAGCTTCTGTCCAGCAGTAGAAAAGTCACGCGGTATTGGCAGTGGGCGAGAGGAGGTGGTGCGGGGGCTATGGGACTGGCCGTGTGTGACGGATGACCTGCTTCTGAGCGTCCATGAGCTTGGCTTGCATGGCGGCGATGTATAAGCAGAGAGCTTCATTGTTGTCCCAAAGCTCGTCATTGTGTGATCTAAGAGAGAGTACTGCAATGGCGGTTTCAGCTAGCTCACACAATAGAGTGGCCCTCTTGCATTAGATGGAAGAAATATCAGAACCAGTGGTACGGTCTACCTAGTTAAAGATTAGTGTACCTCATTGTAAATTAGCTAAAAGAGTGTGGGCTAAGAGAAAATCTATCACATCAGCGATAATGAAATTCCACAGTAAGGGAGTGTTAATGTCCTGCAGTTGAAGGTTTAAATTAGTTATGCCATGAGATTGGATCAAAGAATTATTAATGGCTCAAAGTGGGGGCAAGACTGATGCTTGATTTTAATACCTGTGGACAAAAGTATGACATTGACCTTGAGGGGATAAACGTGAAATGCAAGGTAATCCCCGGAAGCAATACCACTGAGCGAGTGAACTCATTAAAATGGCTAGTGACTATAACCTACAAATCCACACAAATACTGTACATGAATCCGTAGAACAATATTGGACAAAAGATCTAAGAAAGATACAACAATCGACAATGAAAAATCTATGAAACAACTACTGTAATGAGCTGTTGGCAGTGAGTATGGGTATTGTCACAGAAGAAGCTGAGTAGCACTGTGGTGTAGTGGTTATGATACTAAACTGTTGCTTGGAGGATCGTGAGTTCAAAACTCACCTGGACTGTACAATTTTAATTTCTATACTCAGTCTGAGTATATTCTAGAAGTATCCACAAATGTAAAGAATCATTTTACTGGAATGTTCTGTAGCTGTATATATACTGTATGTGTTCTAGCCAGAGGCAGTTTGCTCCGTGCTCTTTTATCTGCAATAAACCTTCGTTATGTGAAGTTAGTGTTTGTCATTCATCTAATTACACGTTCTTCTACGTGACATTATTCTGGTGGAGGCACTGAGTATTGGAACTTGTGACGTGCACATTATTGATGACACATTGGCTCCCATCAGGCCACAACAGAGCCACTGTTTACATGGCGAGATACCCGAGTTCGAGCCCTATTCAACAGACCGCAATCTATCAGAGACAGAAGTAGAAGAGGACATTACGATGACAGCAACTGTGTGCCACCACATGAGACATCCTTCCAGATTCTCTGGTGATGATGACCAAGATCCAAACAAGTGCCTGAAGGTATATGAGCGCATAGCCAAATTTAACAAATGGGATGACACCATGTGTTTGGCTAATGCATTTTTCTACTTGGAGGGCACTGCCAAGCAATGGTATGAGAACAATGAAGAGAAGTTCATAAGCTGGGAAGTATTCCAGGTGGAACTGCACAAGTATTTCAGCTACACATGACAAAAGTGCAAGGCTGAAGATAAATTAAAGTGCAGGGAAAAGCATCCAGGAGAAACTACAGCATCCTACATTCAAGACATCTTGGAGCTGTGAAAATTTGTGGATCCTAGAAAGGAGGAGGAAGTAAGGTTGCACGTCTCATGAAGGGTGTTGCTGAGGACATTTATCAAGCCCTAACCCTGAAGGAGATTTCGACAGCAGATGATTTCATAAAATGGTGCCAGTATATTGACACAATGCATCAAAAAAAGAATTACATGCAACAAGTTTGAACAGCTTCCAAACATCGTATCAATGTCTGTGATGGGGGAATCAACTGATTTCACAAGTGTTATTCGTCAGATAGTGAGAGAGGAAGTTCATAAGGCACTTGGATTGCATGACAAGCAAAAAACTGAGACACTTCAGGAGGTCATAAGGGAGAAAGTGGAACAGACATTGAACCCAATCTCTCATCCTTCATTTCCCTTTAAAATGGTGAAAAAGTTGAGACCCAGGTGGAGTTACGTTCCTGTAATGCCACATGAGGAACCTGTTTGGGCATCAAGGAAGACTGATGTCTGGAGGACCAAGGATAACTGACCAGTATGTTTCCACTGTGGTCGACTGGGACATGTGGTGCACTATTGTCAAGAAAGGTGATGGATATTTGATGACGCCCATGCCAGAAGCAGACCGATCTTAGCCAACGCCAACTCCGGGACAATGAAGATGAACAAGAAGATGTGGGTGCAGGACGATGTAGGTCACCATCGCTGCAAGCTAGCTGTTGGAGAGGATGCTCCCCAACACACCGATCAAGGTCTCCATCACCATTTAGAAGCTCCAGCCAATCACCTAGCTGCTGCAACCTGGAAAACTAAAGTGTGCGACTTTCGTCTGAGGTGAGGCCACTGAAGAGAAAAATCCTTCGCCTTCGATCACTACAAAAATGACAGGAAACTATGTCAATATCCTCATGGATGGCTTAACAGCCCAAGCTCTTGTGGACTCTGGAGCATTATATTCAGTCATTTTGGAGAACTACCGTCACCTGTTGCAGAAAACCATATTCAAGGGCAACAAAACATCTCTGCTGAAGGTTTAAAGGGAAATATGTAAAACCCACTTTTGTGTGGGTATAATTGGCCATACACAGCCCTTAGATTTCATCCTCTTACAAGAGTGCAGTCATGACGTCATTCTTGGATGGGACTTTTTGAAAGCTTCTCAGGCAATTATAGATTGTGGTTGGTTGAAGATTATGCTAGATGAGATGAGATACTGTGGACAGGAAGATGCGTATCTGAGTGTGTGGAGACTATGTGTGCTGGATGAAGTGAACATTCCTGCAATCAGCAGTAGAAAAGTAACTGTTACATGTCATGCCAAGCATCAACCCATGGAGCATACTACTGGAGAATAACTTGGTAATCCCAGCCTCTGTCATCTCGTTTAAGAATGGAGTTGGTGAATTGTGGATAGTTAACTGTCGCCGAGAACAGCAGATCCTTTCAAGACCCATGTGTGTAGCAAATGCTGAGCCATTAATTGAAGAACACCTGAGCATCATAGAAACCTCCCACACTGAGTCTGTGGGCGAAATTAGTGCTACTCAGGTTCTTCTGTGACATTATTGAAAGAGGACAAAAGCTTAATTCAGGCTGCAGAAATGAGATTTTTGAATGATATTTCTGTATTGTATTTTTCCAGCCCTGGGCCATACAAATCATGTGATAAGGCTGAATAAATACAATAAAAGATTTTGTTTACAAGGTGGTCACTGTGTTCCCCTTAGGCAGTGTGCCTAATCTGTGTGAGATTCCTGAAGTTAATTCTGAGTGTCAGAAGGCGAGAAAAAATAATAAATATAAGCAAAGATTATCCTAAAGAATGCTTGATTACCAACATGGAGAAGGCATAAATATTTGTAGATTGAACAAAAGATATATTCAGTAGAAGTGGAATTGTGGCTACAATAAATCATAAGATTCACTACTTGGTAACTGAAGAAAAAGAACCACCTTTGTTGACAGAAATAAATTTATTGATTTAGGGATACATAACCCTAAGTTCCTTCAAACTAGTCTCCTTGGTGTGCATACCCATCTGTCACCACTCCTGCCACTGTTGGTAACTCTTCTGGAATGGTAATCAGTCAGGCAGAGCATTTTGCATGATGTCTTCTCTTCACCCAGACTGTGTTCCTTATCAGGAGTGTTTTCAGCATGACTAGCAAGAGGAATGTTACATTTGGTGAGGAAGGTCTGAGGCAAATGCAAAAAATGGGCAGTTAATTACCATGATGGAGCTGTCAATATTTTGCTGCTTATAGGTCTGTTCATTTGTACTTCCTGCAAGACAACAAAGGACCTCTTAATACTATTTGTTTATGGTGGTTTGATCTTGGGATGGATACACATGATGCATCACCCCATGAGAGTCAAAGAAAATGGTCAATATCCTTGCTTGGGTCTTTGGGGTGTTGGATGTTTCCACTGTGATGACTGCATCTTGGCTTCTAGGTTCTATGCATAAATCCATGTCTTCTTGCCTGTGATTAAAGTTTTCCAAAAGTTGGGATTACTGTTTGTGCTGCTCATCATGTCCTGTACAATTTCACACAGTGTTGCTTCTGCATTAGTGCCAGCAGTTTTGGTACAAATTTCATATACACTTTCCTCGTGCACAAGTCATTGGTCATAATTGAATGAATCAATCCAGTGTATATCCCTACCTCATTTGCAAGTTCTTGTACTGCACTTGCCCAATGAAACTATCATTTCACTTTGTTGGGTGTCTGCATGAATGTATTACACTGCTCACTGAAGTGTACCCATCTTTGAAGCAGATGTACCATTCCTTTATCCATGAGTTGCTGCTGGCATTGTTTCAAAGACACAGTAAAATCTTGTGAGTTGCTTCCCCTAGGGCATTCCCAAGATTCTGACAAAAATTTGATGCAATATCACTGCACAATTTGTTTCACCGTTTTACAGCTTACTGGAATCCAATGAGTACTCACTGTGCATCCTTACTCACAAGCTGGCTGCCAGTGACTAACGGTTTCTACTGGTGCAAAAAAATTCATGGGTGCCCATGTGTATCCCTCGCCACATCTCCACTGAAGAAAGTCTCATGCACTTCACTGATTTATGGAGGAAAGAAGACAGTTTGAGAGTTTTTAATGCACATTGCAGATTTACAAATAAAAATAGGAAGGTCCATTTCAGCTGTTCCCAGTTTTACACTGTTAAAAAATCTGCACCATGAAAAGCATTATGCACCTACATATTCTAGTACATGGAGCAAACAATTCTTTGTGTGTCACTTTGAGTTGCATTGTGGTGATGTCTTGGCAAGCTTATTGAAGAAAAAGCCAGACTGAGACTGACAGATCTGCCATGGGTAGTCATTTATTGCCCTTGACGCCCAACTTATAAGGAGTACTTCAGAGGAAAAGGCATTAAAACCTGCTAGCTTGAAGCCCACAGTATTTTGGAGATATGTCGATGACCCATTTGTGGTGTGGCCATATGGTGAAGGGACATTTCAAGAATTTTTAAGCCTTCTGAATTCTAGCCGTGGACAAATCCAGTTGATACGGAATTGAAGAGGGTGGTGTATGCCCTCCATTTTCTAATGTTTTAGTTCAGCACAAAGGTGATGGCACTTTGGGACATGCAGTATATTGGAAACCAAAGCATACAGATTTATATTTACATACAGATAGCTGCCACCATCATTACCAGACAATGAGTCATCAGAACTTTGGTTCACAGAGCACACATCATTTTTGTTGAGAGCAGTCTGCAGTATGAGCTTCTAGTATATGAAGCCAACAGATGTTCTCCACAGCAGATCTACATCTACATCTACATTCTCCAAACTGCAGTGAGCTGCATGCCAGAAGGTAGTCCCACTTCCTGTTCCATTCACATATGGAGCACAAGAAGAGCGATTGTTTGAATGCCTCTGTGTGTGCAGTAATTATTCCAATCTTGTCCTCACAATCCCTATGTGAGCGATATTTTGGGGATTAGAGTATATTCCTAGAGTCATCATTTAAAGGCAGTTTTTGAAACTTTTTTAATAGACTTTCTTGGGATAGTATACATCTATCTTCAAGAGTCTTCCAGTTCTGTTCCTTCAGTATCTCTGTGGCATTTGTACTGCCCTTCTCTGTATACATTCAGTATTCACTGTTAATCCTATCTGGTACAAGTTCCACGCACTGGAGAAATGTTCTAGAACTGGTGACACGAGTGATTTGTAAGCAATCTCCTTTGTAAACTGATCGTACTTTGCCATTATTCTACCAATAAACTAAAGTCTACCACCTGCTTTAACCAAGAATGAACCTATTTGATCATTCCATCTCATATCCCTACAAATTGTTACACCCAGGTACTAGTATGTTAAAGGAAATTGCCAATCTTTCCACTGCTCTGAAATCTTATCAAGATCTGACTGAATATTTATGCAGCTTCTTTCAAATAGTACTTCATTATAGATAACTGCATCATCTGCAAAAACCCTGGTTTTACTATTACTATTGTCTGCAAAGTCATTAATATCCAACATGAGCAGCAAGAGTCCCAAAACACTTTCCCGGGGCACACCCAAAGTTACATCTACATCTGACGATGACTCTCCATTCAAGATAACATGCTGCATCCTCCCTACTAAAAAGTCCTCAGTCCAGTCACTAATTTCACTTGATACCCCATATGATCATACTTATGACAATACTGGTACTAATTTAAATGCTTTTTGGCAATCAAGAAATACTGCATCTACCTGACTGCCTTGATCCAAAGTTTTCAGTATGTCATGTGAGAAAAGTGCAAGTTGGGTTTCACATGATCAATATTTTCGAAATCCATGCTGGTTGGCACTGAGGAGATCATCCTGTTCAAGATACCTCACTATGCTTGAGCTTAGAATATATTTTAAGATTCTACAAGAAATCAATGTCAAGGATACTAGACGATTGTTTTATGGATCACTCCTTCTACCCTTCTTATGGACAGGTGTGACCTGTGCCTTCTTCCAAGAACTGGACATGGTGTTTGGTTCAAGGAGCTGCAATAGGTTATACTTAGGAGAGGAGCTAACTCAGCCCCAAATTCAATGCAGAATCTGACAGGGATTCTATCAGACCTTGCAGCTTTGTTCAATTTTAATGATTTCAGCAGTTCCTCAACACCACCAACACTAATACTTATTTCATTCTTCTTTCCAGTGGTATGGGGATTAAATTTGGGTAGCAGATATATAAGGCACTAGGAATGAAATCAATGGTGGATATAATGCATGCAGAAGAAGACATAGAAAGATTTAAATCCATGGCTTTCCTGCCATATGCGGAAAGCCTATCATCACAAATAGAATGGAGACCAAACAAAGACGAGTTAAAAGTGTTTTTTTTTTTTTTTTTTTTTTTTTTTTTTTTTTTTTTTTTTTTTTTTTTTTTTTCCCTCCACCAATTTTAATGGGTTCCAGATGATTTGATGCTCCAGAATGTTAGTAGAGTTTACAAGATACCTTGTGAGTGTGGCCCTTCATACACTGGACAAATGACTCATACAGTCCTTGAAAGATGCATGGAACACTATAGGTACACTCAGTTCTTACAGCCTAGTTAATCTGCTGTGGTAGAGAACTATATTCATATTGGTGCCTCTATGCTGTATGAAAATGTCAAATTCTAGTGTCCACTTCACCTTTTTGGGACTAAATGTTGAAAGAAGCAGTTGAACTTTGTTTGGCGATGAATTTAATTAGTAGAGATAGTAGTTTCAGAGAAATGTGAAAAAATGACCTGGCACTATGAAAACCAGGAATTTATAATATACCTTGCCAATGTTGTGCATCATACATTGGCCAAAGAATTAGACAATGGACATCTGATGCAAAGAACACCAGAGGTACACCTGACTAAGACAGGCAACTAAAGTGCTCAGCACTGTCTGGAACTCAAAGATTCAATGAGGGCAAAAATCCCCAGATACTGGGACAGTATTATAAAGAGAGTCTACCTCCTAGAGATAAAGGTGACAGAAAACCTCATGAACTGTGACATTGGATACCAAGTAGAGCATTGGTGCCCACACTGGAGCTGCTGAAAGCACAATGGGGGCATCAGCAAAAAACACTGAGGGTGTGGGTGTGGGGAGTGAACCCCAGACAGAGCACTAGGTGCACCAGACTGAAGATGGAATATTACAAGATGCCTCTAGTGGTAACAGAGAACAACAACAAACCAAAGCTGGAATGCCAGCACGCAGATGGGAGCACTGGGCTGAAGACACAACACCAGTGATTGTCTTGGCACACTGGACTGAAGAGATAACCCCCAAGAATGTTTCTAGCAGGAGCGGATCACAGAGGGAACACCTGGGACTGCACTGGACTAAAACAGAATGCCAGAATGCAGACAGGTGCACTGGGCCACAGAGGGAACACCTAAGGACACTGCTAGCAGGAGCTAGAACACCTGGCACTGATTGTATGGAGGTAAGACCATACCTATAAATACTGGACCTGTTTCACTTGATGAGCAGTCTCAGGTAACACCTGATGAAGATAATGAGTCACACCATCGAAATGTCATGTGAAAATGACACTGATATCCAGCAGAATACCTGACATCTCAAGATGTCTACTTTTTCAATGTTAAGTATCATTCCTTGTAATTAACTATATCATTATCAGAGCTGTTCCTGCTGTCAGAGATAGAGTCCTCTTTGTCTTACAAGGTATCTTTGTTGCTAGAATAATCCATGCTGTTTGAGACTTCTGTTAGATTTGAGCTGCTTTTGAAAAGAAAAAAAAAAAACAGTTTTCAAACAAGGTACATTAATAACTTTACTAATAAATTTTTGACTTATTAAGAACTCTCATGTACGGTACTTAGATTTTATAACCTGATTATTATTATATTAAATGTAAGAAACTGCTTGTTACAGTCTCACAGGCCACTGACTTTAGGTTATGTGGTGTAGTTTTGTTCATTACACCTGTCTACAGAGATACTGCCAATAGCTGTCATGAAGCATTTATCACTCCTAACTGGAAAGTTTACTGTAGTAATTAAATTAAGTGATAATGTTACAGACTACAAGAAATGCTTCCTTTATCAGTTTTAAGAAAATCTATATTAAAATCACTGGAAATCACTACTTCCTTTCTTTTAATTTTAGGTAAACCATAGAGCTTCCTGGTGTTTTACAAATGGGTTAAAATTTCTTGCAGGCACTCATATACAGTTACTTTTAAAGGGATTTGTTATATAATACTACTTCCGTCATACAGCTTCTAGAAGCTGCTCCAACAAAAATTTATAAACACTAATGTTCTTCGCTTTTTGATAATCTCTAGTTTGTATGCTTATACTAGAGAGAGAACAAGGACTTGAAAACTATTATAAATACTATTGCACATTTCTATATGCCACGCATCAGTAAGATATATGTGATTGGTTACCTTCCCTTGATGTTATGTATTATTCCTATAAATATGGCAACTACTAATTTCTCCAAACCTACTCTACATAAGTAAAGTGACAACCATGCTCTATGGGTAGTAACGTTGATAATAAAGAATGTTCTGGGATCCAGGTTGGAACAAAGTTTAAATTTTGAATAAAAATCTGCAGCCAAGGCACCCGAAGTCTTCTGGTTTAAGGAGCTACCCTCATTCTGCTAATGCCTTCGTCAAAGAGGACAGAGAAGCACACAGGTTCTGGGCACCCCTCTTGCCCATGGATGGGAAATTGCCCCTAAAAGATAGAAGAATCATCAAGGATCAACAGAGTGAGGATGCAGAAGCCAATGGACACCACTGCATTAAAGACACATAACGTGTGTTAACAGGACATGTGACCTGTAACTGAAAAAAATGTAACGATGTTATATCCATTGGCAAACGATTCCAGATCAGTCTCCTATTTGGATCTCCGAAAGAGGACTGCTAATGGGGAGGTGAACTTGAGAAAAAGATTAAATAGCCAACAAAATGGCAGCAGTCTCAGTCAGAGTGAGGAATATCACAAGTTTAAACATGGTAGGTAAGATAGAAAATATGAAAAAGGAAATGGAAAGGCTCAATCCAGATATAGTGGAGGTCAGTGAAGTGAAATGAAAAGAAGATAATAATTCTCATCAGATGAATATAGGGTCATATCACCACCAGCAGAAAATAGTGTAACAGAAGTAGGATTCATTATGATTAGGAAGGTAGCCAGGGAGTCTATTATTGTGAATAGTTCAGTGAAAGAGCTACTCTCATCAGAATTGACAGCAAGACAGCACCAAAAACACCAGGTATACATGTCAAAGTCACAAGTAGAAGATCAAACAATGAAAAATCCAGGATGGAATGTAACAATACCAGAGAAGGAAAGTTGCTACTCACCATATAGCGGAGATGCTGCACGATAGGCTCAATGAAAAGATTCACACAATTAAAGCTTTCAGCCATTAAGGCCTTTGTCAGCAGTACACACACACACACACACACACACACACACACACACACACAAATGCAACTTGCACACACATCTGCAGTCTCAGAGAGCTGAGACCACACTGCGAACAGCAGCACCAGTGCATGATGGGAGTGGTGACTGGGTGGGGGTAAGGAGGAGGCTGGGACGGGGAGGGGGAGGGGCAGACAGTCAAGTGTTGCAGTCTAGACAGAGGGCAGGAGAGAAGGGGGGGAGGGGGTAAGTAGCGGAAAGGAGAGAAAATAAAAGACTGGGTGTGGCAGTGAAATGATGGCTGTGTAGTGCTGGAATGGGAACAGGGAGGAGGATGGATGGGTGAGGACAGTGACTAACAAAGGTTGAAGCCAGGAGCGTTACGGGAACATAGGATATATTGCAGGGAAAGTTCCCACCTGCTTCAGACATGGTCTCAGCTCTCTGAGACTGCAGATGTGTGTGCAAGTTGCATTTATGTGAGTATGTGTGTGTGCGTGTGCGTGTATGTGTGTCTACTGCTGACAAAGGCCTTAATGGCCAAAATCATTAATTGTGTGAATCTTTTTATTGGGCCGAATGCGACTCAGCATCTCCGCTATATGGTGAGTACCAACTTTCCTTCTCTGGTATTGTCACAAGTAGAAGAATAAGAGACAGAGAAAACGTATTAGGACATTGAACATCAACCAACAAGACAGTAAGTAAAGGGAGATGAGAGTCTAAAAATCATGGGAAGTTGGAACACAGTGGTAAGGGAGAGAACAGAAGAAGGAGTTAAGGGAGAATAAGGGTTCAGTAGGAGGAATGTGAGAGGAGGAAGACTAACTGAGTTTTGCAATAAATTTCCCCTAGTAGTAGTGAACATACACTGTTTAAGAATCATAATAGAAAGAAGTACACTTGGAAATAGCCTGGAGACATGTGAATACTCAATGTGTATGATGTCATGGTGAGACATTGATTTCAAAATCAGATATTTGATTGAAAGATGTACCCAGAAGCTGATACACATTTTGATCTCAATTTGGTTACAGTGAGGAGTAGGCTGAAGTTTAAGAGAATTGTCTGCAAGAATCAATGGAGGAAGATGTGGGATACTGAAGTAACAGGGAATAATGATATGTGTATGAAATTCTCTAAGGCTTTTGGTACACAATTACACCACAACTGAAGAGGAATGGACAAATCTAAAAATGATTGTCACACAAGTTGGACAGACAAATGTAGGAAGATGACTGTGATGAAACATTGGATAAAACAAGAAATACTGCAACTGATCAATGAAAGAATGAAGCACAAAAACATTCAGGGAAAGACAAGGAAACAGCAGTATAACACACACAAGAGTGAAATAAATAAAAAGTATAGGGGAGCTAAGGTGAAATGGCTACATGAAAAGTGTGAAGAAATTGAAAAAGAAATATTGTCGAATGAACTGATTAGCACACACAAAAATCAGAATAACCTTTTGAGAAATTAAAAGTAAAGGCATCAACATTAAAGGTGTAAGAGGAATACCACTGTTAATTGCAGGGAAGAGTGGAAAAAATACATTGAAGGGCACTATGAGGGGGAGGACATATTTGATGATGTGACAAAGGAAGAAATAAAAGCTGATATGAAAATCATAAATGATCCAGTATTAACATCAGAGATTTGGAAGATCTTCGATGAACTAAAGAGGAAGGCATGGATAATACTCCTTTGAAATTTCTAAAATCTGTGGGGTAGCTGTCAACCAAACAACTGTTCAAGTTATTTTATAGAATCTATGCATCTAGAGACACACCATCAGACTTCCAAGAAAATATCATCTACACAATCCTAATTTAACAAGGGCAGTTAAATATAAGAACTATCATACAACGAGCTTAACAGCTCATGTATCTAAGCTGCTGTGAAGAACTACTATATGCAAAAGAATGGAAAAGAAAACTGTGGACTTTTAGATGGTAGTCAGCACAGCTTTAGGAAAAGTAAAGGAACCAGAGAGGCAGTTTGCATACTGCACTTTATAACAGAAATAAGACTTGAGAAAAATCAAGACACATTCAAAGGACTTGTCAACATAGAAACAGTGTTTGAAAATATAAAATGGTGAAATATGTTTGGAATTGTAAGGAAATTTTTTTTAACCTATAGCAAAATGTCCTCCCCCATGAACCATGAACCATGCCGTTGGTGGGGAGGCTTGCATGCCTCAGTGATATAGATGGCCGTACTGTAGGTGCAACCACAACGAAGGGGTATCTGTTGAGAGGCCAGACAAATGTATGGTTCCTGAAGAGGGGCAGCAGCCTTTTCAGTAGTTGCAGGGGCAACAGTCTGGATGATTGACTGATCTGGCTTTGTAACAATAACCAAAACGGCCTTGCTTTGCTGGTACTGCGAACGGCTGAAAGCAAGGGGAAACTACAGCCATAATTTTTCCCGAGGGCATGCAGCTTTACTATATGTTTAAATGATGATGGCGCCCTCTTGGGTAAAATATTCCAGAGGTAAAATAGTACCCAATTCGTATCTCCTGGCGGGGACCACTCAAGAGGACGTTGTTATCAGGAAAAAGAAAACTGGCGTCTACGGATCGGAGCGTGGAATGTCAGATCCCTTAATCAGGCAGGCAGGTTAGAAAATTTAAAAAGGGAAATGGATAGGTTAAAGTTAGATATAGTGGGAATTAGTGGAATTCGGTGGCAGGAGGAACAAGACTTTTGGTCAGGTGAATACAGGGTTATAAATACAAAATCGAATAGAGGTAATGCAGGAGTAGGTATAATAATGAATAAAAAATAGGTGTACGGGTAAGCTACTACAAACAACATAGTGAACGCATTATTGTGGCCAAGATAGACACGAAGCCCACGCCTACTACATTAGTACAAGTTTATATGCCAACTACCTCTGCAGATGATGAAGAAATTGATGAAATGTATGATGAGATAAAAGAAATTATTCAGATAGTGAAGGGAGATGAAAAATTAATAGTCACGGGTGACTGGAATTCGAGTTAGGAAAAGGGAGAGAAGGAAACATAGTAGGTGAATATGGATTGGGGCTAAGAAATAAAAGAAGGAGCCACCTGGTAGAATTTTGCACAGAGCATAACTTACTTATAGCTAACACTTGGTTCAAAAATCATAAAAGCAAGTTGTATACATGGAAGAATCCTGGAGATACTAGAAGGTATCAGATAGATTATATAATGGTCAGATAGAGATTTAGGAACCAGGTTTTAAATTGTAAGACTTTTCCAGGGGCAGATGTGGACTCTGACCACAATCTATTGGTTATGAACTCTAAATTAAAACTGAAGAAACTGCAAAAAGGTGGGAATTTGAGGAGATGGGACCTGGATAAACTGAAAGAACCAGAGGTTGTAGAGAGTTTCAAGGAGAGCATTAGGGAACGATTGACAAGAATGGGGGATAGAAATACAATAGAAGAAGAATGGGTAGCTCTGAGGGATGAAGTAGTGAAGGCAGCATAGGATCAAGTAGGTAAAAAGACGAGGGCTAGTAGAAATCCTTGGGTGATAGAAGAAATATTGAATTTAATTGATGAAATGAGAAAATATAAAAATGCAGTAAATGAAGCAGGCAAAAAGGAATACAAACATCTCTAAAATGAGATCGACAGGAAGTGCAAAATGGCTAAGCAGGGATGGCTAGACAAATGTAAGGATGTAGAGGGTTATCTCACTAGGGGTAAGATAGATACTGCCTACAGGAAAATTAAAGAGCCCTTTGGAGAAAAGAGATTCACTTGTATGAATATCAAGAGCTCAGATGGAAACCAAGTTCTAACCAAAGGAGGGAAAGCAGAAAGCTGGTAGGAGTATATAGAGAGTCTATACAAGGGCGATGTACTTGAGGACAATATTATGGAAATGGCAGAGGATGTAGGTGAAGAAGAAATGGGAGATGCGATACTGTGTGAAGAGTTTGACAGAGCATTGAAAGACCTGAGCCGAAACGAGGTCCCGGGAGTAGACAACATTCCATTAGAACTACTGACGGCCTTGGGAGGGCCAGTCCTGACAAAACTCTACCATCTGGTGAGCAAGATGTATGAGAGACAGGCCAAATACCCTCAGACTTCAAGAAGAATATAATAATTTCAATCCCAAAAAAAGCAGGTGTTGACAGATGTGAAAATTACCCAAGTATTAGTTTATTAAGTCACGGCTGCAAAATACTAACACTAATTCTTTACAGACGAATGGTAAAACTGGTAGAAGCGGACCTCGGGGAAGATCAGTTTGGATTCTATAGAAATATTCGCAACTGTGAGGCAATACTGACCTTACAACTTCTCTTAGAAGAAAGATTAAAGAAAGGCAAACCTACGTTTCTAGCATTTGTAGACTTAGAGAAAGCTTTTGACAATGTTGACCAGAATACTCTCTTTCAAATTCTGAAGGTGGCAGGGGTAAAATACAGGGAGCAAAAGGCTATTTGCAATTTGTACAGAAACCAGATGGCAGTCATAAGAGTCGAGGGGCATGAAAGGGAAGCAGTGGTTGGGAAAGGAGTGAGACAGGGTTGTAGCCTCTCCCCGATGTTATTCAATCTGTATATTGAGCAAGCAGTAAAGGAAACAAAAGAAAAATTTGGAGTAGGTATTAAAATCGATGGAGAAGAAATAAAAACTTTGAGGTTCGCCGATGACATTGTAATTCTGTCAGAGACAGCATAGGACTTGGAAGAGCAGTTGAATGGAATGGATAGTGTCTTGAAAGGAAGATACAAGATGAACATCAACAAAAGCAAAACAAGGATAATGGAATGTAGTCGAATTAAGTCTGGTGATGCTGAGGGAATTAGATTAGGAAATGAGACACTTAAAGTAGTAAAGAAGTTTTGCTACTTGGGGAGCAAAAGAACTGATGATGATTGACGTAGAGAGGATATAAAATGTAGACTGGCAATGGCAAGGAAAGCGTATCTGAAGAAGAGAAATTTGTTAACATCGAGTATAGATGTAAGTGTCAGGAAGTCGTTTCTGAAAGTATTTGTATGGAGAGTAGCCATGTATGGAAGTGAAACATGGACGATAAATAGTTTGGACAGGAAGAGAATAGAAGCTTTTGAAATGTGGTGCTACAGAAAACTGCTGAAGATTAGATGGGTAGATCACATAACTAATGAGGAGGTATTGAATAGAACTGGGGAGAAGAGGAGTTTGTGGCACAACTTGACGAGAAGAAAGGATCGGTTGGTAGGACATGTTCTGAGGCATCAAGGGATCACAAATTTAGCATTGGAGGGCAGCGTGGAGGGTAAAAATCGTAGAGGGAGACCAAGAGATGAATACACTACGCAGATTCAGAAGGATGTAGGTTGCAGTAGGTACTGGGAGATGAAGAAACTTGCACAGGATAGGGCAGCATGGAGAGCTGCATCAAACCAGTCTCAGGAGTGAAGACAACAACAACAACGACAACAACATAGCAAAATGTGGTTAACATACTAATGTGTACAAGAATCAAAAGAGGGAAGATAATGGTGCTCTGTGTATCTCAGTTCTCCTTCAAAATATCCATCCCATAAGAAATAAAGTGCAACAGTTGGAAGTAAACTGCAGACTACTGACAGTTCACTCGTTTGCATAACAGAACATTGGTGTAGAGATCTGAAGTAACACGTGCAGTTTCAAACTTCAGAGATGATCTCCTGGAAGTGCAGGATGTGTAGTAAAAATAAGTTAATAGAGGAGCAATCAAACAATGGAAAATCCAGGATGGAATGTAACAATATTATGTGAAGGAAAGTTGCTACACACCATACAGTGGAGATGCTGAGTCACAGATAGGCACAACAAAAACAAACACAATTAAAGCTCTCGGCCATTGGTCCTTGTCAACAATAGACTCACATGTGCACGCGCCCCCCCCCCCCCGGCCACGCCCCTCCCCCCCCCCCGCCACACACATCCAACTGCAGTCTCAGGCAACTGTGTGTGTGTGTGTGTGTGTGTGTGTGTGTGTGTGTGTGTGTGTGTGAGAGAGAGAGAGAGAGAGAGAGAGAGAGAGAGAGAGAGAGAGAGAGAGAATCTACTGTTGACAAAGGCCAAGGGCTTAAAGCTTTAATTGTGTCTTTTTGTTGTGCCTATCTGATCTCCGCTATATCGTGAGTAGCAACTTTGCTTCTCATAATATTGTTAGATTCCATCCTGAATTTTCCATTGTTTGATATATATAATTACATACTATTTAGCAATGTTGATCCAGTGGCAATAAAGATTTTTCTCAACCGCATTTTAAGATTAAGAGTGGCTCGACGTCTGTGGTAATTATGACATGAAAAATATTATGCTTTCCTCCACACATTTCTCATACACTCTGAATGTTGCTTTCCACTAGAACATTTTAAACGAGGTACTGACACTAATAAGGAACCTGGGTGCTTGACTAATGGTTAAATATATCATGTAGACCAAAGTATGGGAATTATATTGAAACATTATGAATAACAACAATTGAGCTGCAGTAGTCTGTTACAAACAGTATTATAAAGTAAACTCAAACAATGGAAAGTCCAGGTTGGAACATTAACAATATTGTGAAAAGGATGGATTGCTTCTCACTTTAAAATGGCATGTTGAGTTGCAGACATGCACAACGAAAATACTGTTACACTCTGAGCTTTCGGCCAAAACGTTCTTCAGAAAGGAAAACAAGTTAGCAGTCACGTGTGCATGAGGTGTGTTTGCCTGTGTCAATGTGTGTTTGTGTTTGACTTTCTCAGGAAGACTTTGGCCAAAAGCTCAGTGTACAACAGTTCTTTCATTGTGCCTGTCTGCAACTCAGCATGTCATATTTATGGTGAGTAGCAGTCTATCCATTTCATTAAACTGTACTATAAGAATGCAGTTTCTCCCAGCAGTAACGTTGAATGAAAAGTTCTCGGGTTTCCGGATATGTCAAGTGATTAAAATTATACGAGTTTTGACCAAGCACTCCCTAGCCCTTGTCAAGTGATCATACCACTTGAATAAAACTAAGTGTCTGGCCAACATAAATGGTAAAACCAGATGTATGTACGGTACTTAACAGTCACTTGCTGAATGTAGTAGGTGAACTAAATAAAAATTTAGTTTCTACTGGAAATCAATAAATTTTACAACATATCTTTCCACAACTTCTACTTGAAATGCACATCCGTGAGGGGAAAGGTTTAACAACTGAAAACACTATACTCTCGTTTCTCTGTGAGGCACTGAACACATTAAATAAGAAGTTGTTTTATATATGTAAAAAGTAAATTGGTGCTAAATCACAGTAAAACTCAGTTTTTACAATTTGTAAGACCCAATTAAACTAAAACAGATGTTTTGACTACACAAAATGGGCTTATGGTAGTCACTCTATACAATTTCATTTCCTAGGCATTCAGATAAATAACAAGCTTTCATGGAAAACTCATTTCCAAAGTTTTGTTCGAAAGCTGAATGGTGCTACATTTACGATTTGAACAGTGACTGCAATACGTGATAGTTCAACATGGAAATTAGTCTACTTTGTTTACTTTCTTCACATATGACACATGGGATTATATGCCAGTTACCCTCCCCATTCACAAAGGGTATTTTCGGCTCAGGAGTGAGCAGTTCAGGCAGTATGGGGTGTAAGTTCATGAACCTCTTGTCAACCCATATTCAGGAGTCTGGGAAATCTGACATTGGCCTCTCCATAGATTATTTTTTAATGTTTTTTGTTGTTAATAGTACGAACTTATTCCAAGAATTAGCAGCTTTCACTCAGTTAATATATCTGCATTTGGATCGCACCTTCTTGACTCTTGTGCAGAAATGTGTGCAATATTATGTGAAATCCATTTTCAACAGGCTACAAGTATTAAAAAATCTTAGCAGCAATCTTTGCACTTTTAAGTCCAAAATGAAGCTTTTCCTCAAGCTTTATTGCTTCCATTCTGCCAGGAAGCTCCTGGAAAAAAAAAAAAAGCTATTCCTGTTTATACAGTTGATTATTCTAATATATAACCGCAATTTGCCTTGTACATATTATTTGATCTACTATCAATTTTCCGATATTAATTTCATGTACTGCCTTGTTCCACGACTATGGTGATTTGCTCCTCAATTTGGTCCAACAGAACTAGATGTGTAAAATAAAATGAAAAACTCATATAATCTAGCATGCCATTACAGCAGAACTACTATGAGAGGTGGTGGGGATCATGCACATAGGTAAAGGAATGGATGATATTTGAAGTTAGAAATTACATTATTTGATTAAATAAAGAAAAACTTACAGAGACATCACTATGGAGATAAGAAAACCAGTTATTTTCCAAAGATTAACTATACTATGCATTTACTGTAATCCAGTGGTGACATGGATACTTTCCTTGCAAAATTAAACCAAGTATTGGACATGGTTTCTATGCTATATATGTCACCATCAATTAATACTGCTACAAGGATAACTAATCATTCAGCACAAATCATCGACCTATAGGTACAGAGAAAAGCATTACTAGCAGCAAAAAGTCCCAAAATGATATGTTTATAGGAATGGCATGCAACATTGTAATTTTTTCACAGACAGCAGAGGACTCTGATGTAGCAGTTGCAAAGAACAGGCAGTGTCTTGAAAAGGGAAGCTGTAAGATGAACATTAACAAAAGTAAAACAAGTATAATGGAATGTAGTAGAATTAAATCAGGCAATGCTGAGGGAATTACTATGAAATGAGACACACAAAGTAGTTGAGGAGGTTTGTTATTTAGGTACAGTGGAGACTCGATTAACTGGACTTCTTGTTGTCGCAAGTCATTTGGGTAATTGAACATCTGGATAACCGAATGTCTGAAGGAAAGTGTATTTTTTTTGTTGTTAACCCCAGGAACCCCCACCATGAACCATGGACCTTGCCGTTGGTGGGGAGGCTTGCGTGCCTCAATGATACAGATAGCCGTACCGTAGGTGCAACCACAACGGCGGGTTATCTGTTGAGAGGCCAGACAAACGGGTGGTTCCTGAAGAGGGGCAGCAGCCTTTTCAGTAGTTGCAGGGGCAACAGTCTGGATGATTGACTGACCTGACCGGTAACACTAACCAAAACGGCCTTGCTGTGCTGGTACTGCGAACGGCTGAAAGCAAGACGGAACTACAGCCATAATTTTTCCCGAGGGCATACTGCTTTGCTGTATGATAAATGATGATGGTGTCCTCTTGGGTAAAATATTACAGAGGTAAAATAGTTCCCCATTCGGATCTCCAGGCGGGGACTACTCAAGAGGACGTTGTTATTAGGAGAAAGAAAACTGGCGTTCTACAAATCAGAGCGTGGAATGTCGGATCCCTTAATCAGGCAGGTAGGTTAGAAAATTTAAAAAGGGAAATGGATAGGTTAAAGTTAGATATAGTGGGAATTAGTGAAGTTTGGTGGCAGGAGGAACAAGACTTTTGGTCAGGTGAACACAGGGTTATAAATACAAAATCAAATAGGGGTAATGCAGGAGAAGGTTTAATAATGAATAAAAAAATAAGAGTATGGGTAAGCTATTACAAACAGCATAGTGAGGGGATTATTGTGGCCAAGATAGACACGAAGCCCACGTCTACTACAGAAGTGCAAGTTCATATGCCAACTAGCTCTGCAGATGATGAAGAAATTGATGAAATGTATGATGAGATAAAAGAAATTATTCAGGTAGTGGAGGGAGGTGAAAATTTAATAGTCATGGGTGACTGGAATTCGAGTGTAGGAAAAGGGAGAGAAGGAAGCATAGAAGGTAAGAAATGCAAGAGGAAGCCGCCTGGTAGAATTTTGCACAGAGCATAACTTAATCGTAGCTAACATTTGGTTCAAGACTCATGAAAGAAGGTTGTATACATGGAAGAACACTGGAAATACTAGAAGGTTTCAGACAGATTATATAATGGTAAGACAGAGATTTAGGAACCAGATTTTAAATTGCAAGACATTTCCAGGTGCATATGTGGACTCTGAACACAACCTATTGGTTAAGAACTGTAGATCAAAACTGAAGAAACTGCAAAAAGGTGGGAATTTAAGGAGATGGGACCTGGATAAACTGACTACACCAGAGGTTGTGCAGAGTTTCAGGGAGAGCATAAGGGAACAATTGACAGGAATGGGGGAAAAAATACAGTAGAAGAAGAATGGGTAGCTTTGAGGAATGAAATAGTGATGGCAGAAGAGGATCAAGTACGTAAAAAGACGAGGGCTAGTAGAAATCCTTGGGTAACAGAAAAGATACTGAATTTAATTGATGAAAGAAGAAACTACAAAAAAAGAAATACAAACGTCTCAAAAATGACATCGACAGGAAGTGCAAAATGGCTAAACAGGGATGGCTAGAGGACAAATGTAAGGATGCAGAGGCTTATCTCACGAGGGGTAAGATAGATACTGCCTACAGGAAAATTAAAGAGACCTCTGGAGAAAAGAGAACCACTTGTATGAATATCAAGAGCTCAGATGGAAACCCAGTTCTAAGCAAAGAAGGGAAAGCAGAATGGTGGAAGGAGTATATACAGGGTCTATATAGAGGCAATGTACTTGAGGACAATATCATGGAAATGGAAGAGAAAGTAGATGAAGGTGAAATAGGAGATACAATACTGCGTCTGGTGAGCAAGATGTATGAGACAGGCAAAATTCCTCAGACTTCAAGAAGAATATAATAATTCCAATCCCAAAGAAAGCAAGTGTTGACAGATGTTAAAATTACTGAACTACCAGTTCAATAAGTCACAGCTGCAAAATACTAATGCAAATTCTTTACAGACGAATGGGAAAATTGGTAGAAGAGGACCTTGGGAAAGATCAGTTTGGATTCCGTAGAAATGTTGGAACACGTGAGGCAATACTGACCCTATGACTTATCTTAGAAGTAAGATTAAGGAAAGGCAAACCTACATTTCTAGCATTTGTAGACTTAGAGAAAGCTATTGACAATGTTTACCGGAATACACTCTTTCAAATTCTGAAGGTGGCAGCAGGGGTAAAATACAGGGAGCGAAAGGCTATTTACAAGATTCGAGGGGCATGAAAGGGAAGCAGTGGTTGGGAAGGGAGTGAGACAGGGTTGTAGCCTCTCCCCGATGTTATTCAATCTGTATATTGAGCAAGCAGTAAAGGAAAGAAAAGAAAAATTTGGAGTAGGTATTAAAATCCATGGAGAAGAAATAAAAACTTTGAGGTTCGCCGATGACATTGTAATTCTGTCAGAGACAGCAAAGGACTTGGAAGAGCAGTTGAATGGGATGGATAGTGTCTTGAAAGAAGGATATAAGATGGACATCAACAAAAGCAAAATGAGGATCATGGAATGTAGTCAAATTAAATCGGGTGATGCTGAGGGAATTAGATTAGGAAATGAAACACTTAAAGTATTAAAGGAGTTTTGCTATTTGGGGAGCAAAAGAACTGATGATGGTCGAAATAGAGAGGATGTAAAATGTAGACTGGCAAGGAAAGCGTTTCTGAAGAAGAGAAATTTGTTAACATCGAGTATAGATTTAAGTGTCAGGAAGTCCTTTCTGAAAGTATTTGTATGGAGTGTAGCCATGTATGGAAGTGAAACATGGACGATAACTAGTTTGGACAAGAAGAGAATAGAAGCTTTCGAAATGTGGTGCTACAGAAGAATGCTGAAGATTAGATGGGTAGATCATATAACTAATGAGGAGGTATTGAATAGAATTGGGGAGAAGAGGAGCTTGTGGCACAATTTGACCAGAAGAAGGGATTGATTGGTAGGACATGTTCTGACGCATCAAGGGATCACCAATTTAGTACTGGAGGGCAGCGTGGAGGGTAAAAATTGTAGAGGGAAACCAAAAGATGAATACACTAAGCAGATTCAGAAGGATATAGGCTGCAGTAAGTACAGGGAGATGAAGAAGCTTGCCCAGGATAGAGTAGCATGGAGAGCTGCATCAAACCAGTCTCCGGACTGAAGACCACAACCACAACAACAACAACAACAACAACAGCCCCAGGAAGACGATCTATGTTGCTCGCTTATGATTATCTTTCAGGTGTGTTGTCAGATAGTTATCTTTTGGGGGTTAATGCAGATTGTTAGGTGTTTATTCAAAATAACAGAAACAAATTAAACTTACTATAATCAACGCAATCAATCTTTATTATGAGATTAGAGACACATTTTTTGTATGTACTTACATATTTTCTTAAAATTATAAAGATACTGCACTCTTAATCGTGAAATACCAAACAAAAGTTGCATAGGACATGCACTGTAGTTTAATTTTGATCAAAATATTTGGTCATTGTCATTAGATGAAAAACATTTTTTTCTCTTCATTGCCACTACGTCATTAATTGTAGTAAACTCACATTCTGTGTTTTGAATTATTTGAAAGCTGTTTCCAGGTCTTGAAATGCTTTTGTGTGAGAGGAAGCTGCATCATTTTTTGCCTCTATGTTTTCTTCTGTTTCATCTTTTTGCACTTCCTATTGTTTGTTTGCCTGCAATATGTTTACAACAGTTTCATGATCTGAAAACCTCTCACAAGTGAGTTACTCCTTCATATCATTTTATCTTTAAGCACTAAAGCAGCATTATCTTGCACGTTGACTTTTTTAGGCACAAGCGGGACAGCGCCCTGCATTTTAGCAACTGTCAACTGTGTAACTCGAACAATAATGAAACGTACTATTAACTAATTCCAACAATAATGAAATGCGGGGGGAAAAATCATATGGCGCACAGGAAAATAGTGCCAACAAGACATGTCCGAGCACCCACGAACTACACAACAAAGATATTTGTTCACAGTTGAGTATCTGGATAGTCGCGAATCCGTATAACTCTACTGTAGTAAAATAACTGATGATGATCAAAGTGGAGAGGATATAAAATTTAGAATGGTAATGGCAAGAAAAGGATTTCTGAGAAAGAGAAATCTGTTAACATTGAATATATGTTTAAGAGTTGAAAAGTCTTTTCTGTAGCTATATGTCTGAAGTGTAGCCTTGTATGGAAGTGAAACATGGACAATAAACATTTCAGACAAGAATAGAATAGAAGCTTTTCAAATGAGGTGCTCCAGAAGAAGGCTGAAGATGAGATGGGTAGACTGTGCAGCCAATGAGGAGGTACTGAACAGAACTGGGGAGAAGAGAAATTTTTGGAACATCATAGCTAAAAGAAGAGATTGGTTGACAGGACACATTCTGAGACATCAAGAGATCACAAATTTAGTACTGGAAGGAAGTGCCTGTGCATGGGGAGGGGGGTAAAATTTGTAGAGGGAGACCACAATATCAGTACAGCAAGCAGGTTCAAAAGGTTGTATTTTGCAGCAGTGATTTGGAGATAAAGAGGTTTTCACAGGATAAGATTAGTGTGGAGAGCTGTGTCAAATCAGTCTTCGGACTGAAGGCAATAGCAACAGGAGTACATTAAGCAAGGCCTTCAGCACAATTGAGAAAATGAAGGGAAAACTGAAAAATTTAGAGTGCTAATAGGCCTCCCTCCCCTCCCCCCCCCCCCCCAAATCCACTAGTAATTTTCTGATTGGTTTGTTGCGGCCCACCACTAACTCCTCTGCTCTGACAACCTCTTCTTCTCAGGGTAGTACTTGCAAAAAGCATCCTCATTCATATGTTGGCTGCATTCGAATACCTGTCTTGTCCTACAGTTTCTGCACTCTGCGACCCCCTCCATTATCATGGCAGTTGTTCCCTGATGTCTTGACACACATCATATAATTCTGTCCCTCCTTCCTGTTGGCGTTTTCTCTATATTCATTTCTTTGCCAGTTCTGCAGACAACCTCCTTATTCTTTATCTTACAAATTCACCTAATTTTCAATGTTTTCTATAGCACCACATATCAAATGCTTTTATTTTCTTCTTTTTCGGTTTCCCCACTCTCTACGATTCACTACGGTGCAGTGCTGTGTTCCAAACGTGTATTCTCATAAATACACTCATGCTCATAAATTAAGGATAATTGCAGAATGTGGTGCCACACAATGTGGCACTACACAAAACTGGCGCTAATAGCATAGGCACAAAGGGAACACACATGACACAGATCTGTAAGTCCACGGTATTGGTGATAAGTTGAGAAAACCGTCCCGAAACATGTGCCACAAAACACCAATGTTTCCTGCGCATATACCCCGACATCAATATGGGATATGATCACCATGCACACGTACACAGACCGCATAATGGGTTGGCATACATTGGATCACGTGGTCGAGCAGCTGCTGGGGTATAGCCTCTCATTCTTGCACCAGTGCCAGTCGGAGTTCCTGAAGTGTCCTAGGGGTTTGAAGACATGCAGTGATATGTCAACCGAGAGCATCCAAGATGTGCTCGACGGGGTTTAGGTCTGGAGAACAGGCAGGCCATTTCCATTTGCCTGATACCTTCTGTTCCAAGGTACTCCTCCACGATGGCAGCTCAGTGGGGCCATGCTTTATCATCCATCAGGAGGAAGGTGGAACCCACTGCACCCCTGACAAGGCAGACATACTGGTGCAAAATGACATTCTAATACACTTGACCTGTTACGGTTATTCTGTCAAGACATACAGGGGTGTATGTGAACCAATCGTAATCCCACCCCACACCATTAAACCATGACCTCCATACAGGTTCCTTTCAAGGACATTAAGGGGTTGGTATCTGGTCCCTGGTTCATGCTAGATGAAAACCCGGTGAGAATCACTGTTCAGACTATACCTGGACGTCCGTGAACATAACCTGGGACCACTGTTCCAATGACCATGTACGTTGTTCTTGACACCAGGTTTTACGGGCTCTCCTGTGACCAGGGGTCAGTGGAATGCACTTTGCAAGTCTCCGGGCGAATAAACCATGTCTGTTCAGTTGTCTGTAGACTGTGTGTCTGGAGACAACTCTTCCAGTGGCTGCAGTATCGTCCCGAGCAAGGCTACCTGCAATACTCCATGGCCGTCTGTGGGCACTGATGGTGAGATATTGGTATTCTTGCGGTATTGTACACTATGAACGTCCCGTACTGTAGTGCCTGGACACGTTTCCTGTCTGCTGGAATCATTGCCATAATCTTGAGATCACACATTGTGACACACGGAGGGCCCGTGCTACGACCTGCTGTGTTTGACCAGCCTCCAGTCGCCCTACTATTCTATCCCTCATAACATCAGCAATGTGTTCTTTGAGCCATTTTCAACACAGTTACCATTAGCACATCTGGAAACATCTGCACACTTACTCACTGCACTGTACTCTGAGATGCACCAACACACCTCTTCAAATGTGGACTGCTGCCAGCACCACCGTGTGACGACAGCAGGTCAAATGCAGTGCATGGTCATACCCCAAGGTGATTTAAACCCACAAACCGCGCACCAGAGCATTATTTCATTATGTATCAGCATTATTCTTAATTTATGAGGATGAGTGTATATTCTACAAATTAAGGCTTCAATTTACTCTCAACCCCTATTCTGTAATCATTACACTATTAATTCCATTCAACACATCCTGTAATTGGTCTTCACTTTCAATGAAGACAGCAATGTCATCAGCAAATCTTATTGATACCTATCATCCTAAATTTTAATCCCAATGTTGAACTTTCTTTAATTGCCATCATTGCTTTATTGGCGTATCAATGGAGCAGTAGGGCTGAAAGACTGCATATCTGTGTTATACCCTTTTGGGCACTGGTTGGTGGCTTTCTTTTTTGGATCACTGTTTGTAAAATATTTCCACATGGAACAGTCAACATTCCGATACACTGCAGTGAGTTATCTTGCTACTTTTTGTTATAATTCATACAGTCTTTTTTGTGTATCTTCTGCTCATGTGTTCCCCAGAAGGTTGTCGTAACTAATTGTGGACTGAACATATGCGAAATTGCAACAAAAATAATCCATTTTTGAAAATATAATTTAATTGGATAGTTTAAAAAATCTACCCACCAAGCAGTGGCAACATCCTGGTCTTATCCTATGCTCCTTCTGCGCCCATTTTCCAACCCTACAGCTCCTACCCGCATGACTGTCCCTGCTGTAAGACTTGCCTATGCACCCTCCTATCATCTATACCAACCCTGTAACAGAACATACACTATCAAAGGGAGAGCCACTTCTGAAACAACACATCAAGCTGCAACCACAGTGTTGCATTCTACCTGGGCACAACAACCAACAAGCCCACCCGCATGAATGGCCACCAATGAACTGTGATTAGGAAAAAGATGGACCACCCCATTGCTAAGCTCACTGCCCAACACAACAGTCCTCATTTCAGTGACTGCTTCACTGCCTGTGCCATCTGGATCCTTCCCACCAACAGCTGCTTTTCTGCATTGTGCAGGTGGGAACTCTCCCTGTACTATGTCCTACGTTCCTGTAACTCTGTTGGCCTCAACCTTCATTAGCCTTTGTCCTTATCCTCTAGCCCCTTCCCTGTTCCCATTCCAGTACTACACAGCCCTCTATTCCACCAACACACACACAGTCCTTTTACGTCTCTGTTTTTCTGCTAACCCTCCTCTGACCTCCATTTTTAACTCCTGACTGCACCTAGCTGCCCTACCCTCTCTCCACCTCATCCTTGTATGCTTCCACAAGCAGTACTTTACCATCACCCAGGTGCGGCACAGGTGTGTACATCTCAGCCAGTGGGCAAAGCAGAACAGCGACGTCTGTGACTAGACACGTATACCACATGAGTGGCGATGGTTCTGCTTCCTTATTTACTTGGTACCAGGAGGACCACAGCACACCTCTTGCTTCCCTCTGGCAACTGTAGCCTTATCTGAGATGTACTGAGAAATGGCGAATATTGAAAAAAGTAAAGAACAGGAGGTCTGTGTGTCAGTCATTTAAACATGACAGGGAACCGCAATTCTTCTTTAGAGCAGTAGGTGAAAACACACTGTGTTTACTATAAGACCGACTAATAGGTGGCCAGCACAAGTTCATGATTGAAATGTACTACAACTCATTTCATAAAGATGAGTGCAGTGTACTGAACAGTGAATAATGGCTAGCCAAATTGAGTGCACTTAAAGAAATGGACGAGACATATCAACGGGTTTTAATGTGAGTCATACTAATTGATACCTCATGACTTCTTCGTTTCTTGTTATACTCATATCTATTTTACTGTACAATGTACTGTTTTCAATTTTCCATAATGACCATCACAGTACATCTGCACTGCAAGCAAGTTTCAAAATTACATTAAGAATAGCATGATCCAGGACAGTTTTCTTCCGACGGGGAGTTTACAAAAGACTGTCTCATTGGTACTGCAGAACTTTCGTGTCCCAAGAACATTAGTGGGTTTCAAGAAATCAGCCTTTACAAAAAGCGGCATGGTGTGTAAGTATGGCGGCTGACGATGTGCACAGGTATTTAATAAATAAGGCTAAAGTCTTTGTTGCCTTCTCTGTAGCATTGGATGAAACAACAGATTGTACAGGTACAGCTCAGGTAGTGATATACATATGAGGTGTCGATAGTCCTCTGCATGTAACAGAGGACATTTTGGATGTGGTGTCTTTGAAAGGGACTACGACAGGTGTAGACATACTCCAAGTTGTAGGGTAAGCAATTGATGGTGTCGGTATTGATTGGAATGAGTTAATCTGAGTGACCAGGTAATGCGATGCCATCAGAGGCCTCTAGCATTGACGCGCAAAAAGATAGGATGCACAAGAGGGACATTGTATGGAATTCATTGCATTTTCATCAAGAGGTGTTTTGTGCAAAAATCAGCAATGTTAGAAAACATCATACAAATTGTCGTGCATACTGTAAACTATCTGAAAACACAAGGGCTTATGCATCACCAGTTTTGGCAGTTCTTGGAGAATTTAGGAGAGGAGTGCAATGACATAGCTTACTTTAGTGGCTCAGATATGGTAAAATGCTGAAAATATTTTTTGATTTATGTTTGGCCATAGTACATTTCTTAAGCAAGAAGGGAAAGAGTGAACTGAAACTAGAATATCCTTACTGGATATCAGACCTTGCACTTCTCGTGGACATGGTCTCTCACACGAACAGCCTGAACGTAAGTCTGCAAGGTAAAAACAATTTAATTTCTGACATGTTGGAAAAAGTATATACTTTTGCTCTTTGGGAGAGCCAGCTGGTGTCTGAAAACACTGCACATTTCCCTTCCCTTGGTTTGATCCATGAAAGTGCTAGATTTCAAGAATGTGTGTCAATAATTGTAAAAAATTAAAGAGCAATTTTGAGTATGATTTGTAGATGTTATGAGTGGATCTCCTGACATTCACTGCTTTGCGCAGTCATTTCCAGCATTAGCTGAAGATGCTCTGACTCATCTACAGATGGAACTGATTGACCTGTAGTGCAACACAATGCAGCTGAAGGACAAGTTCTTTGCAGTACAAGGTACAAAATAATTCTACGAAAAATTTCCACAGCAAGAATTTCCAGGCCTGCATTCACGATGTTGCTAGAGTTATGTCCATGTTCGGATCTACTTACGTGTGTGAAAGACTTTTCGCCATAAATCAAAGTTTCAATCCATTGTTAGTGACAAAAATCTTCACAACTGCTTGCGTTTATCGGTGTGCCGTGCTTTCGTGCCCAACATCAACTTTATTGTTTCTAATCACCAATTATCAACATGTTTCAGATTTCTTTCTTTTTCTAATTTATAATTGTTATTTACTAACTGTGCCTAATCCAGCTCCATGTTACACAGGCAAACATTGTTATGTGAAAATTTGGTACTAAACCGGTTATTCAATGTACACTTACATGCTTAAAAATTATTCTTTAATTATTGAGAGCCATGTTTGACAACCTGGCCGTGAAAGGTATTTAGAGGCATAATGTGGATATAAAACCAATCTGACATATTTATGCACTGTTTGTTTTTATGTATTGTTTTACAACCATGATGTTTGTTGATAGGGTGATGGAGTAACATGATATCTTCCCATGATTGCAATGAAGACTGGGAAAAGAGCATGAGAGAGGCCCCAAGGTACTACACTAAGTGAGCGGTGATGGTTCTGCTTCCCTGTTTATACTTCTGGTATGTGTGCACACTGTGACCATGAGGTTGCACATGTGCAGCACCTCCACAAGAGTATAGAGTATCTGGCCAACGCTGGTCTATAGAGTCCTCGAGTAAGCACACAGGCACTTCTTATTAATGTTTTTTTAGGACGTGTACAACATTGCTTGGTTCTTCTGCAGAGGTGGGTTGTAGCATCATTTTGTTTCGAACAGAGGTCAGCATTTGTACAGGGTGTGTTTTGTCAAACCCCATGTACTGAAATATTGACCGTCAAAGTTTGCCAGGTTTTTGGGATCCTGTACTGCGGTATCACTGTAGTGACATTGTATTTCTAATTATTTCATTTTTTCTTCTATTTGTCTCCTACTTTGTGAAATTCCAGTCTATTTTGAATCCAAACTGACCTTATCCAAATGGGACGGAAAAGGGTAGGTGTGACATACTTGTACAGACAAACAAATGATCACAGTATCAGAAAAAATGGATGATTTATTCAAGAACAAGAGCTTCAAAAATTGAGCAAGTTAATAATGTGTTGGTCCACCTCTGGCCTTGATTGATGGAGCTGTTGATGTCCTCCTGAGGTATATCATGCCAGATTCTGTCCAATCGGTGCGTTAAATCATCAAAACCGCTAGCCGTTGGAGGGTCCTGCCCATAATGCTCCAAATGTTCTCAATTGTGTGGGGGTCTGGTGATCTAGCTGGCCAAGATAGGGATTGGTACACACAAAGACAAGCAGTACAAACTCTCACTGTGTGTGGGTGGGCATTACTATGCTGAAATGTATGCCCAGGATGGCTTGCCTTGAAGGGCAACAAAATGGGGTGCAGAATATTATTGACATACAACTATACTGTATGGGTGCTGCAGATAATAACAAAAGGAGTCCTGTTATGAAGTTAAATGGAACCCCAGATCACCACTCGTGGTTGTTGGGACATATGTCGGGCGACATTCAGACTGGTATCTGGGACATCTTCAGACATGTTTTCAGTGGTCACTGGGGCTCAACTCGAAGTGGGACTCATCAATGATGACAATTCTATTACAATCAGTGAGATTCCAGGCTTCAATTACCAGCGAAGATGTGTCTGGAGGTGCCACAGACGGTGGTGGGATACCGACCTGCCTGTCACCTGCCATGTGGCCAACAGGCAGGAGTGATGGAATTGTGAGCTATTTAATTTCATAGCAGGACCCCTTTGGCTGTAATCCACAGCACCCTTACAGCACAGTAGTACACTGATGATATTCTATGCTCCATTCTGTCGCCTTTCAGGGCGAGTCATCCTCGACTTACATTTCAGCAAGATACTGCCCGCCCACACATGGTCAGAATTTCTACTGTTTTCTTCGTGCTTGCCAAATCCCACCTTGGCCACCAAGGACGCCTCATCTCTCCCCAATTGAGAACATTTGGAGCATTATGGACAGGGTCCACCCATCAGCTCGGTATCTTGATGATCTACTGAAACAACTGGACATATGGCACAATATCCCTCAGGTGGACATCCAACAACCCCAATCAATACCAAGCTGAACAACTGCTTGCATAAGGGCCGAAGGTGAACCAACGTGTTACTGACTTCCTCAATTTTGCGAAGTGTTTTCTCTTGAATAAATCATCCAATCTTTGCTGAAATCGTATTCATTTGTTTTTCTGTACAAGTATGTCTTGTCTACTGATTTCTATACCATTTGGATAAAACTTCATGGCATGTCTTTTTTTTTTGTCGTACAAATGTGTTTTGCAACCATGAATCATTAAACTGATAGTTTGGTAATACTCACATCTGTCAGCACCTATTTTCTTTGGAATTGGAATTATTATAAGGGGTCATTTTTACTGTTTTCCGTCTTATCCTTTAGTTGCTTTAAATTCGTGGAGGTATGTGCCGTCTATGCAACTAAATGAAGGCAGTTTGTTTGTTGCCATACGCGTTTCGCTTCATTTATTTGGGAAGCATCATCAGTGGCCTGAAATACATGTTTCTTTTTATATATACAATAAGCGTATTATCTGCTAGATATAATAGGTTGATATTTTACATTTTGTCGGGTTTTTTAGGTTAGAAGCAACTTTTGTAGCACAAGTTCCGTAAAATGATGTACCTTTCGTTTTACTTACGATTTCCAGCACTGCTAACACATATATGTGTTTCTGGAGATGTATTTGTTGGTCTTCATGCTCCAGTTAGCCGAATAAGGTGTTGTTTAGCCACTTGTCACATCACATTTCACTTTCACTGCCATTTGGCGATCAACATATGTGTGTTTGCAGTGTGTAGTGTTGCCAACTGTTGTTATGTGTTTGTCTTTTGTTTCTGTTGTGTTTGTGGTTTTCATTTGTTGTATGTCTGTGTGTGTCTGTGTGCGTGTGTGTGTGCAATCTTCTTCTTTTTTTTTTCTGTGGTTCATGTGTTTGTCTGTGAGTATGTGTGTGTGTATGGGGGGGGGGGGGGGGGTAGGAGGGAGAGAGAGAGAGAGAGGAGGGGAAGGATATTCATTAATTATTTATCCTGGTTGCACTTCAGTTTGTTGTTGTTTTGGTGGCTAGCATGATCAGCGAGTTATTGTTTATATGGATTTGGTCATTGAGTACCTTCTTTTCCATTGCAATGGCTCTTTGTATGTGGAAGTTTTCTTGCAATGTCAGGACGTTTTTGTTGTGATTATTCACTCTGATAACTGTCATGTCACATTCCATGTTCGATGGTTCATGTCCATGTTTTATCAGGTGTTCGGCAAAGGTAGAATGACTGTTCTCATATTTCCAACTTCTTATATGTTCTTTATTCCTAGTTTTAAAGTTCCTGCTTGTCATCCCCAGATATACTGCTTTACATTCTTGGCACTCTAGCTGGTATATACCTGCTCCTTGGTATTTGTCTGGTTTTTCTGTTGTTTGTAAATGTGATTGGAGTGTGTTTCTTGTTCTGTAAGCTATTTGTAATCCCTGTTTCTTTAATATATTTGCTATCTTGTGTGTTGTTTTGTGTTTGTATGTGAGAGTATACCATTTTTATTCACTCTGATAACTGTCATGTCACATTCCATGTTCGATGGTTCATGTCCATGTTTTATCAGGTGTTCGGCAGAGGTAGAATGACTGTTCTCATATTTCCAACTTCTTATATGTTCTTTATACCTAGTTTTAAAGTTCCTGCTTGTCATCCCCAGATATACTGCTTTACATTCTTGGCACTCTAGCTGGTATATACCTGCTCCTTGGTATTTGTCTGGTTTTTCTGTTGTTTGTAAATGTGATTGGAGTGTGTTTCTTGTTCTGTAAGCTATTTGTAATCCTTGTTTCTTTAATATATTTGCTATCTTGTGTGTTGTTTTGTGTTTGTATGTGAGAGTATACCATTTTTATCATTCAAAAATAAATGAGTCAGAGGCATAGTCACAGAAACCAGTACCTGTATGTTAGAAGTATTGACCCTGGCTGTTGAAACACTTGTCCCACTGTGACAAGGCAGTGAATGACTGTCTGGGCTATGATGTTAACCAGTTACGCACATACATCACCCGAGGTAAATTGTTTGCCCTTTAAAGCCTTTTTAAGGGTACAAAAAATGGCGTAATCACAGGGAGAGAGGTCTGTACTGCATGGAGGGTGGCCAAGAACCTCCCATTTGAATTTCTGTTGGAGTGTTGTGACTGTGTTGGCTGCATGAGGCTTTGTATTGTTGTGGAGCAGAATGACCCCACAGGTGAGATTGCCTGGTCGTTTTGATTTATCACTTGGCAAATGGTGGTCAAGGTTTGCGAGTAATGCTTGGCATTCACTATTGTCCTGTGCTGCAGGAAGTGAATCAGAAGGGGGAGTCATCTTGGTCGAAGAAGAACGTCAGCATAATCTTCCCTGCACTCGTCTGGGCGACGACGTCCAGCTGTATGTGCAAAACTGATTAATATGAGAAAGGCATTCACCGCCTTGTGTCACAGTGGGACAAGTGTCTCAACAGCCAGAGTCTAACATACAGGTACTGGTTTCTTTAATTATGCCTCCGGCTTGTTTCTTTTTGAATGCCCCTTATACATTCTTCTTGAAGTTTGTGGAAATTTCACCTGTCTTATACACCTTGTATACCAGGTGGAATAGTTTTGTTATGGTTGACTCCCAAATATCAGTAGTTCTGAAGGAATGTCATCTATTCCAGGAGCCTTGTTTTGATTTAGGTTTTTCAGAGCTTTGTCAAATTCTTGTCACAGTATCTTATCTTTCATCCCATCTTCACTTATGTCCTCTTCTTTTTCTATAATATTATCTTCAAGTACATTTCCCTTGTGTAGCCTTTCTTTATACTCCTTCCACCTTCAGTCTTCCCTTCTTTGCTTAGTACTGGTTTTCCATCTGAGGTCTTGATATTCATACAGCTGCTCTTCTTTCCTCCAAATGTCTCTTTAATTTTCCTATAGGTATTATCTATCTTTCCTCTAGTTATATATGATTATACAGGGTTTCACACATAAAACTGGTACGCCTCATGCTTGTAATTCAAATAATAGCGAACTAACTAAAAAAGAAACAGATATCAGTAACGTTTACTTACCTGTTTATAAGAGATGCTAGAAGTGGTGGTCATGGGCATACAGGCATCGTTGACTTCATGTGGTGAAGTTACCAGCAACACCCTGTAATTCTGCAGGCTTGATATCGTTAATTTCTTTATTAATGTTCTGTTTAAGACCATCTATTGTGCGAGTGCAAGGACTGTTAGCATGAACTTTGTCTTTTAGTGTGTCCCATTAAAAAAATTACATGATGTTAAGTCCAGGGGCCTTGGGGTCCAGAAGCCTCTACTGAGAAGTCTGTCTTCAGGAAACATGTTGGTGAAGTGGGCCATATTTTGGTTGGATGTGTGAACGGTTGTTCCATGGAATACTGCACACAGCTTCTCTGGATCTCTTTCAATTGAGCATAGAAAGAATCAAATACTTCTAGATACATGGCACTGTTTAAGGTGTAATTGAAAACTAGGGGTCCAATAATGTGCACGTCAGACACTGCACACCAAATACTTATCTTCTCTGAGTGGGGGCATTCTCCATGCAGAATACACTGAAGCACTAAAGAAACTAGTATAAGCATATATGTTCAAATACAGAGATATGTAAACAGACATAATACGACACTGTGGTCGGCAATGTCTATAAGACAACAAGTGTCAGGCACCTTGTTAGCTTGGTACTGCTACTACAATGGCAGGTTAACATTTAAGTGAGTTTGAACACGGTGTTGTAGTCGGCACTTGAGTGATGGGACACAGCATATCTGAGGCAGCACGATGAACTGGGGATTTTCCCATCTGATCATTTCACAAGTGTTCTGTGAACATCAGGAATCTGCTAAAACATCAAATCTCCGAAATCGCTGCAGCCACAAAAAGATCCTGCAAGAAGAGTACCAACAGTGACTGAAGAGAATCGTTCAACATGACAGAAGGCAACACTTCTGCAAACTGCTGCAGATTTCAATGCTGGGCCATCAACAAGTGACAGCATGAGAACCACTGACGTAATCATCGATATGGGCTTTCAGAGCCAACGGACCACTCATGCACCCTTGATGGCCACATGACACGAAGCTTTATGCCTCACTTGGGCCCATCAACACCAACATTGGACTGTTGATGCCTGGAAACATGTTGCCTGGTCGGACGAGTCTCATTTCAAATTTTATCAAGGGGATGGATGTGTACGGGTATGGAGACAACCTCCTGAATCCATGGCCCCTGCTGGTGGAGGCTATGTAATGTTGTGGAGCACGTGCAGTTGGAGTGATATGGGACCCTTGATATGTCTAGATACAACACTAACAGGTGACATGTATGTAAGTATACTGTCTGATCACCTGCGTCCGTTCATGTCCATTGTGCATTCCAACAGACTTGGTCAATTCCAGCAGGCCAGTGAAACACCCCACACAGTCAGAACTGATACAGAGTGGCTCCAGGAACACACTTTTGAGTTTAAACACTTCTGCTACCCACCACACTCCCCAAAGAAGAACATTATTGAGCATATCTGGGATGCCTTGCAACACGCTGTTCAGGAGAGATATTCACCCCTCATACTCTTGTGGATTTATGGACACCCCTACAAGATTTACGGTGTCATTTCCCTCCAACAATACTTCAGACTTAGTTGAGTCCATGCCACATCATACTGCGGAAGTTTTGCGTGCTCACGGGGGCCCTAAATGATGTTAGACAGCTGTACCAGTTTCTTTGACTCTTCAGTGTATGTGGATTGTCCTGTGACCAGTATCTGCAATTCTGAGAGTTTACATAGCCAGACAAATGAAACCATGACTCCTCTGACATGAAGTAAAGCGAGGCCAGCTAAAAATTACTAATTGATGTTAACAGCCAGTTACAATGATGAACTCTTTTCTTTTTTCCCGATCCTCAAATTTCAGCTCTTTGTCACACGACACGCTTTTAATTTCATATCTTTTAGTACACAATGACATGATGTATAAGGTACACCAACCTGCTGCAATAACCTCCTTATCGACTTGCTAGGATTTTTCAGTGTGTCCATGTGAATTCCATCTATAGTTTCAAAGGTCTTCATTGCGGTTGCCTATTCCTCTGCACATTCCGAGCAGATCCTACAGCCTTCCATTTCATATAAAGATCTTGAATAGTACTGGTCATGGGGAGCTTGCTACCACTACAAACACTTCTTCACTTCCCTTGATGAGCCCTGTCTTCATGTAACACTCCACGACATCAATTCGCAGTCCTAATACAAACTGTCCCATTTTTGCAACAACTCGAAAATATTAGCTTTTCACAGCAATTGGTGTATGAACGCACAGCTGCACTCAACTTTCCAATAAAAGGCAGTGTAGCCAACTTCTGAGATGGTGTTGCCACTTCACAAGCAATTCGATTACATATGAATAACTGGTACACGAAGATGTACCAGTTTTATGTGGGGCACCCTGTATCTCCTTACATTTGTCCTCTAGTTGTTCCTGCGTATCCATTTTCCATTTCCTGTCAGGTTCAGATTTTAGACATCTGTATTCCCTTTCACACGCTTCATTTGTTTCATTTTTATATTTACTCCTTTCATCAATTAAATTCAGTATCTCCTGTGTTATCCAAGGATTTCAACTAAACTAGACCTTGTCTTTTTACCTATTGGTCATCTGCTGCCACCACTATTTTGTTTCCCATAGCTACCCATTCATCTTGTACTGTATCCCGTCCCCGTGTTGCAGTCAATATACAGGCATATGGACAAAAGGAAGGTTTACTGTGTGGGAGAGATTAAATTGTATTGATGATTAGATAAATTAAGCCCACATATCATGAACTTCACTTGGATTCATGTTTGTTCAGTTTTTAAGTCATTGTTACACTGTTGGAATATGTATGTACATTGAATCATGATAGTAACAACTGTATAACAGTTACTCAATAATCTCCTCTCTATCAAGTTCTTCTCGTTCTTGGGAAGACACCCATCTTTTGAGCAGGACCTCTTGTACACAAAATCGAGCAAGGTGCTGTGGGGAATTTGGACCATGGTCAGCTACTGAACGTGGCCATACCACACGACACATCAGTATTTCCTGCAACATAAATAGTAATATTATTAAGTTTTTTTATTCATGTTTTACTCAGAACAGTAATTTTTTTTAAGCACAGCAGAGTGGGACCACACATTCTATATCTAATGACTCCAGAATATTTGATACTCAAGTTGCATATTATACTAACTTAGTGTGAACACCAACTAATTTAGTTCATATGTGTAATTGTGATTATAGTGACTTTAATTCAGTTGAAACGTTATATTTAAATAATTCTGTACCTCACAGCCAGCACATCAGATTAACTGATTACACACCAATTTGGTAATTGTTAAATTATGTCTTAGAATTAAGACATAACAATTTTGCTCTGTAAAAGTTATTAGTTCTATGAAAAGCATCTGATACACGAATACTTAAAATATTTTAGCATCTTTTGATGCACCATTTTCGTAGTATCTCTGTACTCATCAAAAAGCGTTATCAATGAACTTAGCTTTATGCAATTTTGCAAGTTTTGTTTGCATTGCATAACAAACACGACAGCCAACTAAAGAAACTGTTTATTACATTTTGCAATTTTCAACACACATAAAATGTATAAATTCATAAAGTTTTAATTGTATTTTTAAGAAAATACTTATGTTGCAATGCTAAAGTGTAAATGTGATTGTTAAACTGTTATATAAGCAACATGACAAAAGCCATGTTGAGTTAGTCTTGTTCCAGTTTTTGTAAGGGACACACTTTTTACTAGTTTCATTCACGAATATAGTGGATAATTTAAATCTAATGTGCTGAAATTTTATTAAATAGTTAGTCTACCTACAAATAAAAAAGTTTTTGAGAAGCTGGGATGAAAGACTGCGGTCAACAAATTTTATTAATAACGAACTGATTTCGGAATAACTGATGTACAACCCACCGTTCAAGATCATATGCAATTCAAATGTGAAAAAGTTCACATTTCAATGTAATGTAGGACAAGTCACAGGTAATATAATTAATTTGTAGTTATCATTGTTATTAAGTGAGACTGCATTTTCAACACAATCAAAGTAAGGTACATAATAACGTAAACTGACATAATGCATTGTTTGTATATACAGAGGGGTCCAAAAAAATGTATCCACTGTTTAAAAGTCCATAACTGGCAAACTAATTGACGGAGTTGTCTCATCTTTGGTAGTGTAAAGTTTGTAGTTCCGGCAATTGCCACACAATCATTGTATTGGGTTGTTTTGTTTTGTAAGATGACAGTCACCAGATAGTGTTTTGTTCTTAATTGCACCTAGTTACTCAAGTAAACAAGGCTGGCGCAAGGGGTGGGGGGGGGGGGGGGGGTGGAACAACCGACTGGACTGTGTGTGGATGCATTGATAGACTAGAAGGCTATGTAGGCTGGGTAGCACTGGACTGGGAGGAACAGGGAAGTGGACAGGCGAGTGAAGGACAGGGACTAGTGAAGGCTGAGACCAGGGGGAAAGTAGGATATATTGCAGTGCAATTCAGAAGAGCTGGTGCTGGTAGGATGGATCCTGATCTCAGTATGCATTTTAAGTAAGAAGGTCTATATCATTACATAACACAACTTTAGTATGATGTACTCCTCTTTTGCATAATTTTGTACTTACTATGTTTATGTGTAGGTTAAGCTTCTGTCTAATTTCACATGAGTATAAATCATAATTATGCTTGAAGATGTTTTCTATTTTTAAGATGCTCCCTTATGTAAAAATTGGTATTTCATATTTATACAAACAAGACAGAGATATTTTCAGACTGTTAAAAAGGGGTCTACAGGAATCCCTGCAGTGTTGTTCCTTTACCACCCTGATAATCTTTTTTAAACAATGGAAAATCCAGGCTGGAATAATGACAAGCACAATAAAATTACTGCTACACATTTGAGCTTTTGGCCAAAAGTCCTTCTAAAGTAGAAAACACACACATACAAAACCACTGTCTCTAGTTACAGATGCTGGACTGCATACAGCAAATGCGCCTGGTGGAAGATGCAATCTGTGGTTGGGAGATAGGGAAGAGGCTGGGGCTCAATGGGGAGAGATAGCAAGATAGGGCTTGTGGAAGGTGTAGAACTGCCTGTGGGTGCATGCAGGTATATGGAGGGGACAACAAGGTAAGACTGCTAAGTGCAGTCTGGTGGTTTGGGGGGATCAGTGGCAGAAAAAGAGAGAAGTAGAGGAAAGAGAAAAAAAGCTAATGGGTGCATTGGTGAAATAGAAGGCTGAGTTGTGCAGGAGTGGGAAGAGGGAAGCAGACAGATGGGGAAAGGACAGGGACTAACGAAGGTTGAGGCCAGGAGGAACATATGATATATCCCAGGGAGAGTACACAACTGTGCAAATTAGAAAAGCTGGTGTTGGCGGGAAAGATCCAGATGGTGCACGCTGGGAAGCAGTCACTGAAGTGAAGCATGTGTGTTGGAAATATGCAACTGGATGGTCCAGCTGTCTCTTGGCCATACCGTTGTAAAGCAGCACAGTGGTTGCAGCTTAGTTTGTATAATAACTTCATCAGAAGAATAAACCTGATGTAAACAAACACAAACGTGATGACTGATCAGAAGCCGTAGCACACATACATTGGTGTAACGGTTGTTACACTCTTGAAAGTAGGTCCTATTTATGTATTAGATATCTTATTACTAAGTTACGTTAAATGAAACTTTAGGATATTCAAATGTATTAACAGCCATCAACGTTTTTCTTAAACACGCTTTAGCAAAGTAGTCTTTATTTCAAAAATCATGTACAGTCACAGCCTCTGCACTGTTGTGCTCTGATTGTCGCGCTGTTAATGGGCACTACGAAAATGGCTGAGGCTGCTTTCTGTTCCACAGTGAAACACACGTGTGGAACACAGTTAAAAAGTGCCAAGAAATAGGCCGTTCTTAATGTTTTTAATAAATTTCCAGAGATAATTGGCTTAAAATTTTCCCAGCGTTGTATATACTGCAGTTGATTCAGAAACCCGCACTGAACGTGTAGCGCAATCGGTCATCATCATCATCATCATCATCATCATGTGTTCTGCCTAAAGGCAGGTTTTCACATGGTAGTTCTCCAGGCCTTACAGTCTTCTGCCACCCTCTTCAGGTCTGCATAATTTCCTCTTCCCTTTATGTCGTCTATCACCTTGTATCTCCTTCTTCCTCTCAGTCTTCTCCCACAAACCAATCCTTCCAAAGCATCTACTAACAAGCTTCACTTCTCAGTGAATGTCCCATTTCATTTCTCTTACAACCTTCAGCAGACATTTTCTCTCACCAACCCTTTCCAATACTCTTCCATTACTCACTCTTTACATCCAACTTATTCTCTCCATTCTCCTCCACATCCACATCTCAAATGCTTCTAACCTTTTTTCATCCTCTCGTCTCAGTGTCCATGTTTCTGCATCATATGGTGCCACATTCCAGACAAAACATTTGCCAAGCCTTTTCCTTAGTCCTTTATCTAATTTGCCACATAAGAGTCTCCTCTTTCTGTTGAATGCCTCCTTCGTTACGGCAATTCGAGTTTTCACCTCCTGGTGACATCTCAAGTCTTCAGTTATTGTGCTTCCGAGATATTTAAATTCACTTACTTGGCTAATAGTAGATTGTCCTATTTATTGTCTGTGTCTAGTACTGATGACCATACTCTTTGTTTTTGCTGTGTTTATTTGCATCCCATATTCCACACAAGCTTCATTCAGATCTTTGAGCATGTTATTCACTGCCCGTTCACTTTCTACCACTAATACCATGTCATCAGCAAATATTATACATTCTATTCTCTACAGGGAGCAAAAGGCTACTTACAATTTGTACAGAAACCAGACGGAAGTTATAATAGTCGAGGGACACGAAAGGGAAGCAGTGGTTGGGAAGGGACTGAGACAGGGTTGTAGCCTCTGCCCGATGTTATTCAATCTGTATATTGAGCAAGCAGTGAAGGAAACAAAAGAAAAATTCGGAGTAGGTATTAAAATCCATGGAGAAGAAATAAAAACTTTGAGGTTCGCCGATGACATTGTAATATGAGGATAATGGAATGTAGTCGAATTAAGCCGGGTGATGCTGAGGGAATTAGATTAGGAAATGAGACACTTAAAGTAGTTTTGCTATTTGGGGAGCAAAATGTTGCAGTAGTTACTGGGAGATGAAGAAGCTTGTACAGGATAGAGTAGTGTGGAGAGCTGCATCAAACCAGTCTCAGGACTGAAGACCACAACAACATTCTCTTTCCACCAATACATATTACTCTTTTCCCATCTAAACTTTTCGCAATAATCTCTTCAAGGTATATATTAAACAACAGTGGAGAAAGGCAACAACCTTGTCTAACACCTCGTCCGATGCTGCTTCCTTCTGACATTTCATTTCTAATCCTTATCCTTACTTTCTAGTGTAAATATAGATTCGATATTAGTCATCTCTCTTTCCACTCTACTCCTTTCCTCTTCAAGATATCCAACAGTTTATTCCACTGAACTCTGTCAAAAGCCTTTTCTAAATCTATAAAAACAGTAAAGATTTCTCCACCCTTTCCATATATTTTTCCCCTATAGTTCTTAGCAGGCAAATAGCATCTCTTGTTCCTTTTCCTCTTCTAAATCCAAACTGCTCCTCTGCAATCCCTCTGTCCAGTTTGCCATATAACCTTCTATTCAACACTCTCAGCAAGACTTAAGCTGCATGAGAAATTAGACTGATGGTCTGGTGCTCTTCACATTTTTTAGTATTTCTCTTTTTCTCTATTGGTATCATAACTGTTGCAGCGAAGTCCTCAGGCCATTCCCCTTTGTCATATATCTCGTTACAGAGGTAGACTATTTCTTTTCTTGCCTTGTTTCCCAGACTCTTCAACAGCTCTGCTGGCAAATCATCTATTCCACATGCCTTCCTATTCTTTATCTCCTTCAGGGCCTTTTCTACTTCTGCTCCCAAGATGGTAAATCCCTTTCCATCTTCCGGCACATACTGCTCCTCTTCAACCTTAATTTCGCTTTGCATTTCATCCCCCTTATACAGACATTCAATATATTCTTGCCATCTGTTCAAAACGACCTGCTAGAGTATCATCCGCTCTTTCTATTTCCATGTTATTCCTCTTTCTTTTACATTCAAAAACTATCTCACTAGCCAGTCTATACATCATTTCATACTTTCCCTCTCTCTCCATTTTCTCTATTTCGTCGCATTTCTGTTTCATCCATTTTTCTCTTGCTTCTTCAGTTTCTCTTCTTAATTCATTATTCAGTTTCCTGTACCCCATTTTGCCTTCTTCAGTTTCTACACTTTTCCAATTTCTGCGCTCTTCCGTCTTTTTCAACATGTTCTCTGTTATCCATTCTTTCCTGGTGCTTTGGGATACTCTAATTCCTAGTACTTCTTTGGCAGAATCCACGAGTCCTTCCCTCATTTTTATCCACTTGTCATTAACACTTTCATCAACACTATCTCTTTGCCACTTTTCCATAAATCTGTTCTCCAAATCTGATGCCTTTCCTACCTCTTTGAGTCTTTCTATGTTTAGTCTTTCCTTTGCTTTACCTCTCCAGACTTTTTTCAACTTCATTTGTATTTCTCCCATCACTAGGTTGTGATCTGAATTGCCTTAAAATTTTCCCAGCATTGTATATATTGCAGTTGATTCACAAACCCACACTGAACGTGTAGTGCAATCGGTAGTGTAATGTAAAGTGAACCAAATGGGATTATTAGTGCGTTGGTTTGTATCTCCCCAGTGTAATTTCTTTTCTCATTCAATTTGAAATACCTACATCTCGTAATTACAAAACTCATCATTTTTCATGAATAATGCACATTATCTTGTTTCTAATTACATATTGGACGCAAAATTCCATTTCAAATACAAATTCGTATTATCGATGTTTTATGAAAGATTGTTCATAAAAGTTGTTTAAATTAAGAAAACATCACAATTTTTCACGGCAATAATGAAAAACCAAATCCTCTTCATTTGTACTATGTCCACCATTTTATACCACAAAGGTAGATAAGCATCGTAGAAAAATGAAAAACAATAATTTTCGCAGCATCGAGCACATCATACAAATACTGGATTTTTACATTTGATATTGTACTACTACAATATGAACCCAACAGAACTGATCTGGGGCCAAGCTGCGGGGTTTGGCCCGAGAAGTAACAAGGCCGTTAAGCTGCCAGACGTACTGGAACTAATGCATGCAGCTTTTTCCTGCATCACTGTCGAATGCTGGCGAGATACAGAACGGCTCGTCATAAAAGAAGAAGAGAAAATGCTGTGCCTGGTTGGCTTTGTGAATTCTGTTGTTGATAGGCTTGTTATCAACATAGCATGTGACACTTCTTGGATTTGGATAAGGAAGGAGCTAAGAGATTACCAGATAACTGACTGTACATAATCTTATGCTACACACAGCTTATGCAGAAAAATTACTCACTGCTCAAGTCAGGACTTTTCATCTTTTTTTTTTTTTTTTTTTTTTTTTTTTTTTAATTAGAAGCTAAAAACGGTAACATGTTGTGGTTTTCATCAAGTCGACTAAGGAGCATATTGTGGGAGATTTGCATTATTTCATTCTGCTTAAAAATTAAATGACATCTGAAGTTGTATTGCTCCTTTGCTTGTCTCTTTTTAGCTGTGAACTGCAGCTGACCACACTGCAGGCTAGCTGTACCAGCTGACCGGCCAGTGCTGTCCGAGTTAAATGCACTGGTAAAGCTGTTGTCCCTTATTATCGCTACGTCCTTGTGGGCATAACGCACAGCACAAAATTTACCCTTATTATCATACCTGACAGTAAGAGGGGCACCTTGGCTACAGTCTCACGTGAAACATAAATCCAGTGAGGTTCCAGCAAACGTGGAAGAATACATAGTGCAATGGTTACATCAGGTTTATTCTTACGATGAACAGATTATAGATAACATGACCAGACCTTAAGACTGATCACTCCTCCTGCCTCACTCTCACACATTTTTGTGTGTTATTTTCCATACCTCCCTGTGCCACACAAACTTCTTGAACCTTGAAGTACCAACCGACCCCCCCCCCCCCCCATCTTTTCTCTTCCCTAAATCCAGCATGCTCATACTAACCTCACCTAATCCATTTACATCCGTTGTCTCCTCTCTTGACACATACCCACTCACCAATCTGCATTCCACATTATTGTTTTGGATTTATTTTTCTCTTTGATCTCATTGTGTTTCCACAACAATTTACACTGGACTCGCATTCGGGAGGACGATGGTTCAATCCCGCGTCTGGCCATCCTGATTTAGGTTTTCCGTGATTTCCCTAGATCACTCTAGGCAAATGCCGGGATGGTTCCTTTGAAAGGGCACGGCCAACTTCTTTCCCCATCCTTCCCTAATCCGAGCTTGTGCTCCGTCTCTAATGACCACGTTGTCGACGGGACGTTGAACACCAATATCCTCCTCCACAACAATTTTAGTTTGTTTTGACCTTTCACTATTGGCTCTACACCCCCAGGTTTCACCTCTTTACCACATATTTCATCCATTCTGTCCAAAATCTCTCTCACATCCTCTCACCAATAAACCCTGCCTTGCAGACCTGCTACATTTACCACATCCTCATCCTCAGAAACTCACTCCCACCACTATACAAAATCCAGAACCTAAGCAGACCTGAAATACAGTCATGAACTATTCCTCCAAAAGCCTTAGTTCCACAGGAGTATCAGTCCTTTCCAAAGGCATTACCTTCTGCTCCACTCCCAAATTCTGTCATGTTGGACTCATTAAAGACATTATCCTCTTTCTCCTGGCCCCTAAAAGTGGAAACACTTTTTTGCTACCAACCACTTCTATCAGACTCAACACAAAGCCAACATTAAACCATGCCCGACTCAGTTCACTCCTTCCAACCACGATCCAATCCCATTGCCCCAAATCACTTACTGATAACATTCCAGGATTTTTTAACCTTAAACCTTGCCTTCTCATCATTCTCCAACAACCTCAACATGGAAACTAACCTTACATCCACAGAAACAACCACAATCCATCATATAAAAACTGATCCCGACCTTATAATCCTACATGCTACAAAGGCTCATCCACTGTGGTTTTGAACTGCAAAGATTAGCTGGCAGATGGACTCTGCCAGCTGTCAGGTTCATCTACCTACAAACCCTGCCACAGTGACTTCATTCCAGGAATCCAATAGGATCTGCACTCTTTCCTCAAACCCTTAGGACCATCTCAAAACCTCTCACCTGGGTCTCAAAGGTAATGTTGTGGGTAAAGCAAACTAAAGACTGCGATTTATTGGCAGAACACTGAGAAAAGGTAACAGGTCTACTAAAGAGACTACTTACATTACACTTGTCTGCTCTCTTCTCGAGTATTATTGGGCCACGCAGGATCTGCATCAGGTAGATTTGACAGAGGACATTGAAAAAATTCAAAGAACGTCGGCTTGTTTTGTATTATCACAAAACAGGGGAAAAGTGCCATGGACATGACACATCAATCGGGGTGGCGGTCATTAAAACAAAGGCATATTTGCTGTGGCAGGACCTTCTCATGAAATTTTAATCACCAACTTTCTCCTCAGTGTGTGAAAATACTTTTTAGGCAAGCAACTACTTAGGGAGAAATGATCATCATAACAAAATAAGAGAAATCAGAACTCATGCGGAAAGATTTAAATGTTCATTTTTTCTGCGTGCTGTTCAGAAGTGGAACAGTAGAGAAGTATCTTGAAGGTGGTTCGAAGAACCCTCTTCCACATACTTAATTGTGAACTGAAGAATTATTAAGTAGATGTACATGGTTTTTTAACTATAAAACTCCCTCAAAAATGATTCCATACATCAGCAGTGACTGGATACGGTCGACGGACATTGTCAACACTGATAACGAAACTTCTATTTTGAGTGAGAGTCCTAACAGCATACAGACATGTATTCAGTTTCTTATTTACATTGTTAAGATGTCTCTCGGACTTCAAATCCTCTTGAAAATGTATGCCTAAAAATTGTCTTCGACAGACATTTGAGACATAGCACGTAAGTTTTCATACATATGTAAAGCAGGAATGGAGAGGGGGGCAGTAGCGAGAGACCAAAGCTTGGATACAGTATGCACATTCCAGAGGATGTAGGTTTGTGGTGATTCTATAGAGATGAAGAGGCTAGCACAAGACAGCTTCGCTTGTAGAGTTGGATAAAGCCTCTTTTCAGGCTGAAGCCAACAACAACAACAACAACAACAACATGTTATGTGGAGTCTGAGCAGATAGCTTGTGAGGTAACGGGCGAGTTGTGGCGCCCTGAAAATATTGTAAGTTTGGAGTTGGCGTGACTGCACAGGCAAGCCGGGGCTCGTCAGCATCCACATGTTGCCACACGTTCACCAGAGCAAGAGGGAAAATTCCATGTTGATGCTGTGTCGAGGACTGTGCTTTGTGTCGATTAAAGAGATTTCTATGCCAGGAGGGCCACAGATGACGGACTTTATGAAACCATAATGGCAGACATTTCACAGTTCACGTAGAAATTAATAACAGCCAGAGAATCATGATACCTTAAGAAGAAACATGTACATTACCATTATTTGCATGATGATTCTGATCGTACAAGCAGATTTTCAATATCTTTATTAGTTTAAAGTTTAGTGTCACACTGTAAATTATACACTTAACACTGAGCAACGAATTTCCAAAATCTAAACGGTTCATCCGATTTTCCCGACTGACATGTCTTTAGAAAGCTATTAGTGTAAACCTAAATTGGTATGAATTATAGGCATGTAACTTGAATAGTACATGAGTTATTGCAAATCAAAGTGGCCTATTAATATTGATCACGTCAGGCCATAAGTACTCCACAGTTACACGAAAAAACAGTAGCAGAATGCTTCTCAATATATTTATTCGTCTATGTCTTTGTTTATATCTGATATATACTAATCATGAAGAAATTGGTCAAATATTTACTGTGTTTTAGAAAGCACAGAGACATTGCGCTAATGGCCTACTTTTGCTTGCTATTTCTTTGATATATGTTTATTTAATTTGTTTATGTATTTAATAATGTGTGTTAGAGCATGTTTATGGTCCAGCTATAGAAATATTTAATTTAATTCAAGTTATTTAAATGTAAATCCACTATTTCGTATGTGTTTCAATATGTTTGTGAGTGCTCGTCGGCTTGGAGACATGGCGGGAGCACTCTAGCCAACCACAGTGCTCGTTACTACAGTAGACAACTACCGAAGTCAATGGAGGGACTGTACGGAAGTGGGGGATAAGCTTCGGGTGGCACAGGACATGGGGGGGAGTGCTGGACAGGAAGGTATGACGGATGGTCACAGAAAATGCTTGGAGAGTGTTGAGCACTTTGAGCGTAGTCGTGGGAGATGGCAGAGGGAACCATCTCACATCAGATAAGTGCCTGTGCAAATAGTGAGATAGTGTTTAGCTCTGAAGTTCAAGATCCACTTATAGAGGTCGCAAATACAAAACAGTCACCTAGTATGTGTCATTCTGAAAATGGAAGTGAGTCGGTTAGTCTGAAATCAGAGCGCGAAAGTGTAACTAGTAGGAATTCAGGCAAGGGGAATGAACGTGGGGGAGATATGATTTCTCAGCTAATGCAATGATCCAGGGATTGTGAAATAATATGAATACAATGGGAAATAATATCAGTGCAATTTGAACAGATACGCGTACACTGCAAACAGATATGGGCACATTGCAAACAGTTACAGATACAGTTCGGTCTGATATGGGTACAATGTGAACTGAAATAGGCGCTGCTATAAAAGAATAAGTTGAAAAAATTATGGGTAACCTTGGAAAAGCAATTGATGATAAATTAAAATGTGTCCGAGTGGATATGGGGAAAATTACAGGCAAAGTTGTAATAGTAAAATCTAAAATCGAACCAATGGAAAAAGATCTTGGGGAAAAAATGGATAGATACAGATGGAAGCAAATGTATAAAAGTGCAAGATGCTCATAAAAGCAATATAAACTTAGCAATTAGTGACATTGTCAATCGTGAAGGTGAGGGGGAGAAAGAAGTGGGCAAAATTAAAGATAAAATAGAGTCCAGTATCACTAGTGAAAATGAAGCTAAAAAACAAATGCGATAGATAAAAAGTGATTTAAATTCTTTAGCCTCCAACAGGCCCTTGGGCAAATACTGGATCTGTGAAACATTACACAGATGACAGAAGGTATCCCCCAGTAAATTTCTTGGCTGCATGCAGGGACACTTTTGTTCATGGCATGTCGGACGAAGCAAAAATGAAATACATTAAACAGCATTTGGAGGGAGACTCACAGTCTTAGGCAAATGTTAAATGTAGTTCGTGCGAATCATACAAAGAGTTCGAAATGTGTTTTTTGAATAAATTCTGGAGTGATGCAAAACAGACGCGGATCAAAAATGAATTTTTAAACGGGCTGAGTTACAGGTGCGGTAATGGGATGATGAGAGATTTTTACAAGCGTGAACTTGGCAAGCTTATGGATGTGAAACATCCGTTGGGGTTTTTAATGGAAATCACCATGTTAAAAAGGCGATTACCTGATCATTTTCAGTGGGATCTTGTCCATTGTCCATGTGATTCCATGGATGAATTTCTAGAATTTGTAGAAAAATTAGAGGGGACTTTGGAGTTCAAACCTCCGAGCAAACCGGGTGGTAATTATCAAAATAGGAATCCAAATTATCATCAACAAAATAATAATTGTGAGAGAAATCAAAAGAATTATCAGGGAGATAGTAGCTGGAATGAGCAGAATCGTTGGAGAACAGACGGGAGTGATAACTTCCGTGGACGGGACCAAAGTAAAGAACGCAGCTTTGACGGGGGGAAATTCGCGCGAAGTGCAATCGCATAACAACCAGTCAGGAAACTGATGTTCGCCACATCTCGGATTTGGAGATGGTGATCTGAAAAGGCAATGAGAAGGACTGGAGACAATGCTAATGGTAGAAATGTTGGTAGGTTTGGAGAAAGGCAACAAATACATAATATGGAGCATGTTAAACAGAAAGGCTATATAGGTCGCTCTTTCGATAAAAGCAGGTGTGAACGGAGGAAGCATAGATTTGTGAGAGATTTAAGTAAAAGTAATGGGAATAAATTTGCAGGGAACGATGTAATTTATGAATGTGTAATGAATGTGTGTGTGAATGGTGATGAATGCAAAGATTCAGTGGTTCAAAAAGAAGTTACAGAGGAGATGAATTTTTTGAAAGAAAATTGTTTGGAGTGTTCTGAAAAGATATTAGCAAACAGTAGCAACTGCAGTAAGGACGGTGTTGTAGTTGCAAGTATTTGTGAGTCGGCAAAAAGCATCATGTTAGTGAAGTGGTGTAGCTTTGGTCTCGCCAGCTGCAAGTGAGGGTGATTGTGTTTCAGCAGAAAGTGACAATGTTACTAAGGGAGGCTTAGCACTGGTCTCACCAGCATTTGAATTTAAAAATGTATCGGTGGAGGCAGATGATTTCTGTTTAAAGGAACAGAGTAATGGAATTTATGTAATGATGTAAAAGCTAGTATCAACTTCGGAGGAAGAAATTTACAGAGTCTAGTCACGTATGAAGGCAAAACGAAACTTATTGATGAATGTGTGAATCTAATATGTTTGTCAGAATGTGAAAGTGAGAATGTAAAATAGGATTGGGGGTTAATATGGATGAAAGGTGTGTAGAAATGGCAGTGTGTGCTGCTTTTTGTCCAATCACAGTGGAATGCAGCAAGTCTGGAAGTCTCAAAATTGTACGACAAGGTAGCAGTAATTTGTGTAATGTAGCGGCAGAGGATTAAGTTGTGTACGATTCACGTAAAGTTAAACAATGGAAAATCCAAGATGGAATGTAACAATACCAGAGGAGTAAAGTTGGTACTCACCATATAGTGGAGATGCTGAGTCGCGATAGGTACAATAAAAAGATTCACACAATTAAAGATTTTGGCCATTAACGCCTTTGTCAGCAGCATACACACACACACACACACACACACACACACACACACATATACACACACACACACATCTGTAGTCTCAGTGATCTGAAACCACAAAGTGAACAGCAGCACCAGTGCATGATGGGAGTGGCGACTGGGTGGGGGTAAGGAGGAGGCTGGGGCGGGGAGGGGGAGGGATAGTATGGTGGGAGTGGCAGACAGTCAAGTGTTGCAGTCTAGACGGAGGGCAGGAGAGAAGGTGCGGAGGGAGGAAGGGGTAAGTAGTGGAAAGGAGAGAAAATAAAAGACTGGGTGTGGTGGTGAACTGATGGCTGTGTAGTGCTGGAATGGGAACAGGGAGGGGGATGGATGGGTGAGGACAGTGACTAACAAAGGTTGAGGACAGGAGGGTTGCGGGAACGTAGGATGTATTGCAGGGAAAGTTCCCACCTGCGCAATTCAGAAAAGCTGTGTGAATTTATGTAGTGATTTAAATGGTGTTTAAGGAGATAAGGTTGCTGAGATGAATATTTATGGTGATGATGGCTCAGGCATTGATGTATTATTTCAGGAAGATAAAAGTTTTCAACAGTGAATTAATGTGTAATTTTGTTGAAGCTGCAAGTGTCTATTTTGGATGGGAAAAACAGTAAAGTTTTGCATGCTGTGGGTAGTGAATTGGCATAAGCTGTGGAAGAACTAACTGAAAATTTAGAGAGGGCTGAAGTAAATAGTGTGGATAGGGATAGTTTGTATAATGAAGGTCATACAAATTGGTATATGAAGGAGGAGTGTGATTTTAGTGTGACGGATTGGCGTTAGTACAGTAAAATGTTACGGTCATTACCGCTGCACATGTGGAAACGAGAGAAGTTAAAATTGCTAAGGGTTTAGAAAAGGGAAGGAATTAATTAGGGGCGAAGGAAATATTTAAAGCATTATTTTGGGATGAACACGAGATTGAGGGATGGACAGAACAGGATGTGTGTACGTTAGAACTGGGAGAGAAGGGACCAGACATAGAGAATGATTCATTAAGGGAGAAATGAAAAGCTGTTCTAATTGTAATTAGTGGTAGTAAATCTGGAGGGATAATTTTATATATTTCACTTGGGGATTCATTAGTAATTTGTTAGTTTATTGTGGCACCGTACGTATGCAAGAGGGGTAAGTTTAGGCACTGAGGGTGCTTGGAGGTCAGTGACCTTGTGGGTTTAGGTAAAATATGTATTGATTTATGCTTTGTATAAGAGTGTGGCAAAGAATTTAATGTTCAATTTCAAGGGTATTAAAATTGTAATTGTATGTGCACGCATTTTTTGGTGCACGGAAGTAGGAAGGATTTGTTAAAGTCAATTAAAAAAAAATTTGTGGGAATTTGAGCTTACAGTGATTCAGTCATTTGCCTTGTGACTTTGTTCCTAAAGTGTAGTTTTCTGCTGGAGGGAATCTTTGGTGAGGATCCTGGTTGGGTTTGGGAAATGGTTTGTTGATGGGTTTCTACTTTTGGTTTCGTTGTAGACAGATTTGTCATGATAAATGGTGGAGCTCGGAAGTCAGAGGCAGACACGATTTCTGTGAGGCACTTGGTCAAAATACTGATGTGAGTTGATCAATACTTTATTCTAAAATCCATGTAAGCATGTATAATGTGAAGGAAAAATTAGTGCAAGGAAGGTGCCTTAGTGCCAAGTGGCACAAGAAGTGCATTTAAAAAAATATATTTTTTGCCCAAAAAATTGTTTGAGCATAACTGAACTGCAGGTATTTATTTAATATACCATTTCATTCACAATTTGTGTTGGTTTAAGTTTAATTCGAAATTTATGCTGCTCCCAGACCACTACAAAAATTTGTAAACACTATTGGCCTGGCGTTTTAATCATTTAATTCTGTTCTTTGTAATTTGTTTTATACGTACTTATATGAACTGAAGGGTGCTACTTCTGAACATTCTGACAAGCCAGAATGTTAATAAGTGGAGGTGTTTGAGGTAACAGGAGAGTTGTGGTGCCCTGAAAATGTTCTAAGTTCGGAGTTGGCGAGGCCGCAAGGGCCATTTGGCAAGCCGGGGCTTGTCAGCAACCACGTGGTCCCGAATGTTAGCCAGAGCAAGAGGGGTAGCACCAGCGCATGGTCCAAGCCAACTGCGTGGCTGGGAATTTCATGTTGACACTGTGTCGAGGACTGTGCTTTCTGTCGATGAAGATTTGTATGCCAAGAGTGCCAAAGATGGTGGACTTTGTGAAACCATAATGGCGGACATTTCGCAGTTCATGTAGAAATTAACATTTTGCCGTCCAGACAAATTTATTCGCTTGGTGCCGGCAGTGCTAACTCAGATTACTTGGCTTGACGTTGGTCGCTTGCCACCTTTCCATTGATGACAAGCTTCAAACACATTGACTTTTGAACGGTTTAATTTTTCCAGAAATCCTTTATTTGTCATGTTGTTACAAAAACTCTAATTTTCTTTTCAAGTAACTTCTCTGCAAGTTCTACATCGTTATAATAATTATCCATGTAGAGGTGATGCCACTTTTCATAAGAAGGTGTCAATAGTTCCATCACTATTTTTTGCTAAAGGTTATCCAGTGCCAAAATATATCTTGAATGATGAAATGTATTCCGTACTCGAATCACACAGCATCCGAATGAGTATGCCATATTTCGTAATTTTCGATGGATTGTAAACTTTTAAAATTAACTGTCCAAGCCACAGTATCATTCCTTCATCAACTGAGATGTTTTGACTTGGATTAAACATTTCTTTAAACTTTTTGGAAAAATAATCAGTTATGAATTGCACTTTGAAAAGCCCATCGGCATTATCCGGTTTATTGTTGTTGTCGGAAAAATGTAAAAATGATAACATTTGTCTGAATCAGTTGTGGGACATCGTTTTGCAAAATATCTGTGTGTCTATCAACAAATTCACTGACCAGTAATCATTTATACTTGCTTTTTTTTACAATTCCGACAAGGATAGCAAGTCCAAATCATTTTCTAAGTTCGGGTCCCGTAACGTCACAGATTCAGCATTTTTTTTATCCAGTTTCCTTCTCTTCAAATTTTGACTGTAATACTTGTTGGTTTTTTTGCTAATACATTCAAATAGATCATTCCCTATACATAATTCTACGATATCCATGATCCTCTGTGTATCTTTGCAAAATGTGTGTGGGCCCAGAGATCCTTCAAATTTATTATTGGTTCTCAGTAAATCATAGTCTTTCTTCTTTTTCTGATTCATCCGAATCAGTTGGCAACCATAGCGTTTGCCAAATTTTTCTTGGACGTATTTCACTATCTTCCGATGATTCTACTTCAGTTTCTTTTTTTGATATCCAATGTCTTCTTCTCAATTGGCCAAGTCATCTGGAATGTCAGACAAGACGTACATGCATTCATCGTAAATAATCGTATCATCTCTTTCATCTGCCATGATGAAAGTACACAAGTACTTATAAAAACAAAACAAAACTTGTTGACGTGTGTAACTTATTGTTACCTAAAAAACACCAACAGAATGAAAAAGATAGCAAAGTGCTGTCACCAGTCACTGCGCAATACTATGCACACGACACCACTGTGGTGTCGCCAGCCGTTGACCACTATTTCGAACATGACACAAGTGTGGTGTTGCTGGTCAGCAAAGTGTTAATAATAGCCAGAGGAACTATGATACCTTAAGAAGACATGTACATTACCATTATTTGCACAACGATTCTGATGGTATAATCAGATTTTCAATATGTTTATTAGTTTCAAGTTTAGTCTTCGACTGTAAATTATACACGTAACACCCAGCAACGTATTTCCAAAATCTAAACAGTTCATCCGATTTTCTCGACTGACGTGTCGTTAGAAAACTATTAGTATAAACCTAAATTGGTATGAATTACAGGCATGTAACTTGAAGAGTACATGAGTTATTGGAGGTCAAAGTGGCCGATTACTACTGATCGTGTCAGGCCATTAGTACTCCACAGTTACTCGAGAAAACAGTAGCAGCATGCTTATAAATATATTTATTCGTCTATGTCTTTGTTTATATCCGATATATACTATTCATGAAGAAATTTGTCAAATATTTACTGTGTTTTAGAAAGGACAGAGACATTAGATTACTGGCCTACTTTTGCTTCTATTTCTTTGATATATGTTTATTTAATTTGTTTATGTATTTAATAATGTGTGTTAGAGTGTGTTTATGGTCCAGCCATAAGAATATTTATTTAATTTCAAGTTATTTAAATGTAAATCCAGTATTTCGTATGCGTTTCGATACGTTTGTGAGTGTGTATTGGCTTGGAGACATGGCACGAGCGCTCTAGTCAATCACAGCACTCCTTACAACAGTAGGTGACTACCGAAGTCAATGGAGGGACTGTATGGAAAAGGGGGAGGAGCACTGGGTGGCACAGGACATGGGGGGAGAGCTGGACAGAAGGCGCAATTGACGGTCGCAGAAAATACTTGGAGAGTGTTGAGCAGTTTGCACCTGGCTGCGGGAGATAGAAATATTTTGTAGTGCCAACTTGTGCACTTGTGAGATTTCCATGGCTTCTGCAGTGAAGACATAGTATGCATTTAAAAGTGAATATCTTGTGATCTATGTTGTTGGTCATAACTATCTATGTGAAGTAGGAATCTATTGTTTCCGTGTTATTTAACTTATATTTTATTTAATTGCTGGACCATTACCACCTGTAAGTGTTTTGCAGTAATAAATGGCATTCTTAAAGGTACTTCTGCTATCGTACTCATCATTTAAAGCCATTAAAAATATTACCTGCAGATTTTATTTAATTGCAATATTTCATTTATAAATTTCTATGTTACACTCAAAATTTGTAATTGCCGAACGATAGGAATCTTCGACCATTCGATTCATGTATATATTCATATTGCATACCGTAGACTCAGCAGTATTTGGCTTGTAATGCAGCAACTACATATCCCAGCCCATAGACAATGAAACCAGCCAAAAGTTTTAATATTTCAACTCTGAGTCTGAGGGTACATAGTTAAGGGCCACCATTAAACCATTAATTATTTGAAAGCCCACAAGTTTTAACCTCTGTGGTGGGAGAATGATACTTGTGTTATTCCTGGTTTCCTATGTATAGTAAAAATTTTTTTCTTGAAGTAATCTTGAGTTTTGGGACGTGAAGCGAATTTGCTCAAAAATATGCCAATAAGGATTTCTAAATATCTACTGATCTCCTCATAAGGGATACCACAGTTCTCTCTGTTATGTATTCCAAAGACTTCCAAGTTCCACTTCAGAAACATTTATATTTCTGATTTATTACCTTCATTTCCCAAAACAATATTCTGTGTCTGATTCAAAATATGAGAAGTACACCACTTTTCTTATGCTTATCTTTGTTGCACTGGATAGTACAAAAAATGCAACCTGTTTAGTAGGCATAATATCTTAGAATTGTTTGCTTAGCATCCTCTAATTCCAGGTGAAAGTATTTCCACTGATATTCTACACATAGTATCATACAAGTTAGCAACCTATGAGCCAGCTACCCTTCATACAGCCTTGTATGGTGCGTGGCCTCCTTCCTCACCCGCGAGCTACAGGACCTCTGCCAATTGAAGAAAACAATCCAATGTACACATAAACATGCAGAATTGTTTTCCATCTCATTCCCAGTGGTGGTCATGGTTCTTGGTGGTGCAAGCCTTGCCAAAGGTAGCACTGTCACGACTAGCACTACATAGCTGCCACCAATCACGTGCTTCCAACTGCTGTGACACAGCTATACAGGCTGCCACTCAGCTAATCTATGCCAGGTGCACACCAGGAGTTGCTCGGTAACCAAGCGCTGACCACCCAGTCCGTTAATACGGAGCTCCCTTTGTCAAGCACAGTAGCAGCTCATAAGGAGTTACTCTGTGAGCAACCCTCCACAATGTCTCCATACGGAGCTCCCTTTGCTGAGTGCATTGGTCTCTCTGAACTGATGTTCACCCACATCCAAATATGAAGGAGTACATAGCTGGCTGCCTGTTAAACTGCTGGGCCATCACCGAATGCCTCCTCTGCACCACTTTACAGGCCGTCACCTCCAACATCGTCACCGAGTTATCGCCTTATGGGACACCATCTACTACAGATCTGCGCATAACCCAAGACCGAGGAGCACTTCGCAGTCCATGTGTCAATCTGGTGGGCTATTGCTGATGCCTCCACCACATCTCTTCAATAACGTTTGACTTACTAAAGTTGATTGTTTTAGCTACCTGGGTTCATAACTAGTACTGTGTCATTCCAACCACTCAGTCATGAAAACAAAATTGGTGACTAGGATAACTGGTTTTTGAGTTGTTTTCCCTAGTGACACACTTAGTGCTCTCACACAGTTGCCTTTCTTTGGTGCATTTTTTCCAGGCTGTTGGCAATATTTCTGCTGTGACACAGCAGCCCTTGGTTGTTTCTCACCCCGACCCCACCGTGGCCACCACCACACTCGTCATTCTGGCTTTCAGTGGCCAGTCTTAATCCTCTAGCTGGAACAGTACTGCATGGCCTCTGTGATCCATGATGATTCTTGTCGTTGATCTTTTCTCCCCCTATGCTCCAGTGCTTTGGCACTTGACATCCTTCAGTCTCTTAACCCTGCTGTTGACCTTCCCTCTATTTGCAGTGCTCACCTGCAGGCCAGCTGATGACCTATAACGCTTCAAAGTCCTCTTCCGGGCCCTCTCACTTGACGTGACCTTTTGTCCCACTGTGTTCTCCTTCACCCCAGGCGGCATTGACAGAGACTGTAAAACCTGTCAATGCACAGTAAATGCACTGTTGACACACTTAACTTTGTTAAAATTAACTTCATATGAGTTCATTGTTCTATCTATCCGGATTCGTACCTAGTAGCATGTCATTCCCACTCGGTCATGTAAACAGAACTATCTATGAAGATTACAATGACAAATCTCAGGATACTAAGAAAATAATGGAATTTCCAGAACGTGAACTGCTTGCCTGCTGATGAATGATGGGTCACACACTGAGGGAAGAAAAAATTTAATGAAAGGTGTGTGCGACCCCCCCCCCCCTCCCCCCCCCCCCACAAACAGCTCTTTATTTATCATTTATAACCCTTTAACATAAACCCACTTTGTGTCTATTGTACTGAAAAATGTCCTCTTTACAAACCTCAAAGCACCTAGTATCTATCTTTTCCCTTTCCTCTAAGGGGCATCTCATTATTTAGAATAATCTAAATTAATGTAACACTAATGTTTCCAGTAGATTCATCTACTTGCAATGTTTATCTTATTGTCTGTGTTAATAATTGTGCTCTGTACCATTACAGATGTGAAAATAGATCAAATGACTAAATGGCATCAGAATAATTAGTGTGGGGTTGGAAAATGGCATTTTTATAGAAATGTGGGTAAGTTACTATGCACAGCACAGAGAACACACCACCACGGCTAAGATATGAAACCTACACCCACAACAATAGTACAAGTTTATGTGCCTACTAGCAGCTCCACAGATGATGAAGGAATTGACAGAATGTATAAAGAGCAAAAAGAAATTATTCAGGAAGAAGGAAATTTAATTGGATGGACTAAAATTTTGTAGCAGAAAAAGGAAAAAAAAAGAAAGAATTGTAAGACATTGTGGACTGAAGAAATCAATGAGGAAGCAAACTTGCACAATTTAAACATTCCTAACATTTGGTTGAAGAACCATGACAGAGGATCCTATTCATGGAAGAGACCTGGAGACACCAAAATTTTTCAAATAATTTGTATGAAGATATTACAGAGTTAAAGAGGGTCTTGCCTTATTGCAAGAATACAATTTTTGTTTTGTTTAATTGTTGTAAGAAGCTGGATCAACTTATAATTCATTATTATTATCTGGAAGCACAGGAAAAGTGCTTAAAATTCCATGACGGTAACACAGATTTAGAAACCAAATTCTAAAATGCAAAACTTTCCCATCTGCTGATGTACCGCCACAAATGAAGTTTCTAACCAAATTATGCCTGAGTTTGATAAGTTCTTCATATTTAAGTCTGCAGGTGAAATGGAAGTAAAATATTAAACAAGAGCACAAGTATAGATAATATTTACCAACCATACAATGCAGATATACTGTGTGGCCATATGAGGTGACTCTCACTTCAGAGTTACAATTACAATTCTTTGTAACCACCTCGTATCTGGTAGCACCACTGATTTATTTTTCATACACTGAATAAAAATGCTTAGTATTCAAAATGACACAATATGTTTACCTACAAGAAATCTGAACAATAAGCAATGAAATTAATAACCACGGCACTGAGTAGCACACAAACATAAATAAGTGCTGATATATAACAGCTAACCTTATGAACCTCCCTTCTTCAAAGAATACACAGACCGCAGAACCAGGACAAGCACTCTTCGGGTATGTGTATTCTGAAAAAGTACTCAGTTCACAAAATCAGCTACGATGTCTCAATTTTTTTAATGTGCTTATTTGCCACTCAATGCATCTACTATATGCTTAGTATTATCTTCCTTTACTCTACTGCTTATCTTCGACTTGGGACATCGCAGTACACCTAATGTGACCTATATGCATTATAATAAAATAAAAATTTGTTATTGTACTGACTTTGCCAACAGTTTCAGCAAGACGATTGATCCCAAACAGCAACGGCCAAGAGATTGACCGGCGATTGTGTGAGGAGCTCCTGCCCAAGTCAGCTTGCCGTAGTACTTCTACCAGAACAATGTACGATGCATGATAGAATGGAGGGCCTTCCTTGTACAGTACTGAAAAGTAGAGAACAATGCATTACTGTCAATATTCTGATGGAATAGAGGGCACTAAATTATTATTAACCCTGTTGTTCTGTTCATTTTTACTATACAAATGTACTGTTCAGGTCAATGTGGACTATACCATTTAGGAAGGACTTCTCCCACATATTGTGAATTGTGGAGAGTTTATCAGTATGTCGTCTTTCCTCTCTTGAGGACTTATTAAATCGCAAGACACGTGACATGTAGAATGTTTCTAGGGACATGGTTGCTAGAAATATGTTTCCTTCAGTATCCTCGTCTCACGAACTTTTTGTAGATTCCTCATGTGAGCAACACACACCTGAAAGGAATAGGAGTCCCAAGTATGAGTGAAAAAGATAATCATCCGTGTTTGTCCATTGTTAACTATAAACTCATTATCCCTCAATATTTGTCACCTCTATTATTTCATTCTGAAGTGCTGTAGAAAATAATATTTCAAATGAACTTTCTACATCACTTACTGCGCTGCTTCCATACCTAGCAACTCCCAGGGTACTCCTGATGATGTTCAAAGCAAGTAGGCGAACGTGTTGTAGTGGTGGTTGAAACTGCCATTCTATATTCTCATTTTCAGAACCAGAAGTCTGCACATTATTTTGAACAGACTGTGGACTGTCGTCAATGTCATCAGAACACTCACTCTGAGATGCATTACTGACATGGTCTTTGAACTCGTAAAGTGATCCTTCGTCAGTTGAGCTATGTACTATTCTTTCCAGCTAAACGTCAGTCAATGATGTAACCATCATGATTTCACAATTCAGACTGATCGCAAACAATAGAGAACACAAACTGAGCAGAAACAACAGATAATTCGAACAGTTGATGAGACGTAATGACAAGTCCATTGTTGTAAATGCAGTACCTTCCTCGACTTGTTGGATGTTGAGAGTAAGTACGAACAAAGAATGTCATTACTACTATAAAATATGAGACAAGCAGAAAGTATTTGACTTTAGAGTAATCATATTAATGCTGGGTCACACTGACCCAAACATTACATATGTAACGCTTATGGTTTATGACCAGATGACTTAAAATGTTTTAACAACTTACTGCCCTTGCATTTTCAGAAGTCACCAAATTTCATAAAGTTATTTTGATATTTAAATAATAAGAAATGAAATTTATAACCATTTCGGTCATATAGACTCAAACAGAACAGCAGGGTTAATAAAGACTCACATAATAATTAAAGCAATTTACTGAGAATATCTCAGATTTAAGTATATAACAGATCACAATCGTATTATTTTTTATCTTCATGATGTTCCACAACATATTTGTGTCCCTCTCCTTTCCCCACAGAATGAAAAACTAAACAGGTATTAGCAAATACACTGTTTTGTTTCCACCATGGAAAAAGGAAGATACATAGGGCACTGCCCCAGAGCATACCAGGAAAGTGCATCAGCAAAACCAACAGTGTAATTCTAACAAGTAAATAGTGAGAAAACATGGGTAGGCAGGAAGGCCAGTCGACAGATCAAGCATAAGCAAAAGTCTAAAAGAAAATAAAAGCATCGATGAGAGTTAAATAATCAGTAGCTGGGAACATAAGCAACAAATTGTGGAGATGAAGGGGTTAAGCACAGCAAAATAGAGTGCTCTCTGGCACCAGCTACAGGTTAGAAAATGCACACTTTGACACAATGAACAAAGCTCGTTAACAATGTACAAATCTCTCACTCATTCCATTGCCCATTACTTTACACTCGGGCATTCAGTGGCCGCAGTGGGGTGGAGAGAGTAACAAACATACAGCGTGTGCAAAAGTTTAAAAACTGTACTTTCAGAAGGTCATAACAGAGTACTATCAGAATTATGGCCCAAATTTTAATGCAGGATAGACTGCTGCAGCTGGTATCTTGCAAGTGTGCTTTATTCTGCTTAAAATATGGGGGTCAACCTGGTGATGTTTTCTTGTCAGTCCACATCCATAGAGGTGTTCCTTGTGATGTCTACGGAATACGGGGAAATAATAAGATCCAGGTGCAAGACCTGCACAATCCAACCACCCAGCACTTACTATTCCAGTCCTGTCACACGTTTATCATACCCCATAAGGGGTGGGGCCACCGGTTATGTCATTTACCAATTCTGCAGCAATCACTCCATAGCCTTTTCTATTGATATGACTATCAACCAGCCATCCACCTGGTGAATGGCCACCACCAAACTATAGCCGAGAGCAAAGGACACCACTCTGTGACACAACAAACAGCTGAACATAACATACTTAATTTCAATGACTGCTTCACTACCCGAGCCACCTCAATCCCCTCCACCACCAGCTTGTCTGAACTGCACAGACGGGAATAACCCTTGCAAAAAAAATTTTCCGCTCTCAAAATTATCCGTGTCTCAACCTATGGTAACATACTGTCCACAAACCCTCTACCCAACAGTTTCCATCCCCTCTTGTCAAATCATCTCCTCCCCATTCTCGTCTCCCACTCTGTTTATTTGCCATCCTCTGTCAACGCACCTACCCATCTTTCCCCACTCATCTCTTTTTCGCTCCTTTTTTCCCCACCTCCCTGTTCCCAACCTCCTGACACCGTGCCTGTTGGTATTCTAGTCTCTCTGCACACTCCACCAGACAGTGTTCATCTCTCTCCCCACCTGTAAGTTAGTACCCCTTCCCCACCACCTAAAGACAGCTGCTTGCCACATGATAGCTGCATTCCTTCTCAAGATACTGGAGTTGGTGGTCATACGTGCACAAAGTGCACTGGCTTGTGTGTATAAATGGTGTGTGTTTCTCTTTTGATGATGAAGCGTATGGCTGAAAACTTGATGTGTCTTTTAATTGTGCATGTTTGCCACTTGATGTGTCTTAACAAGTTTGTTTGTTTGGACACCTTCAGCAAGCACAGAAATTCTTGTTTTGTAAATAAAACTGCCTTTTCTTGCTGCAACTTAATTCATTTTTCCCAGACGCATTTCATCTTTTTCTTGCTCGAAGGTATCTTCAGTGGGACATATGATAATACAGTTTTGTTATTTTTAGATTATCAAACAGTTCATGCATCTTTTTATGTAAATAAGTTATTACTTATTGTTTGCTGTGATCTGTGTTTCCTCTCATCTGCTCTGGAGGTTGCACTAACACTTTATTTCCGAAGCGTAAGGAGAAAGGAAACTGGCGTTTCACGGATCGGAGCGTGGAATGTCAGATCCCTTAATCGGGCAGGTAGGTTAGAAAATTTAAAAAGGGAAATGGATAGGTTAAAGTTAGGTATAGTGAGAATTAGTGAAGTTCGGTGGCAGGAGAAACAAGACTTCTGGTCAGGCGAATACAGGGTTATAAATACAAAATCAAATAGGGGTAATGCAGGAGAAGGTTTAATAATGAATAGGAAAATAGAAATGCGGGTTTAAATGCGGGTAAGCTACTACAAACAGCATAGTGAACAATTATTGTGGCCAAGATAGACACGAAGCCCATGCATATCACAGTAGTACAAGTTTATATGTCAACTAGCTCCGCAGATGACGAAGAGATTGATGAAATGTATGATGAGATAAAAGAAATTATTCAGATGGTGAAGGGAGACAAAAATGTAATAGTCATGGGTGACTGGAATTCGATAGAGGAAAAGGAAGAGAAAGAATAATGGGGGTAAGAATAAAAGAGGGAGCCGCCTGGTAGAATTTTGCACATAGCTAACACTTACTTCAAGAATCATGAAAGAAGGTTGTATACATGGAAGAATCCTGGAGATACTGGTAGCTTTCAGATAGATTATATACTGGTAGAACAGAGATTTAGGAACCAGGTTTTAAATTCTAAGACATTTCCAGGGGAAGATGTGGACTCTGACCACAATGTATTAGTTATGAACTGCAGATTAAAACTGAAGAAACTGCAAAAAGGTGGGAATTTGAGAAGATGGGACCTGGATAAACTGAAAGAACCAGAAGTTATAGAGAGTTTCAGGGAGAGCATTAGGGAATGATTGACAAGAATGGGGGAAAGAAATACGATAGAAGGAGAATGGGTAGCTTTGAGAGATGAAATAGTGAAGGTAGCAGAGGATCAAGTAGGTAAAAATACGAGGGCTAATAGAAATCCTTGGGAAACAGAAGAGATACTGAATTTAACTGATGAAAGGAGAAAATATAAAAATGCACTAAGTGAAGCAGGCAGAAAGAAATACAAATGTCTGAAAAATGAGATTGACAGCAAGTGCAAAATGGCTAAGCAGGGATGGCTAGAGGACAAATTTAAGGATGTAGAGGCACGTATTACTAGGGGTAAGATGGATACTGCCTACGGGAAAATTAAAGAGACCTTTGGAGAAAAGTGAACCACTTGCATGAATATCACGAGCTCAGATGGAAACCCAGTTCTAAGCAAAGAAGGGAAAGCAGAAAGGTGGAAGGAGTATATAGAGAGTCTACACAAGGGCGATGTTCTTGAGCACAATATTATAAAAATGGAACAGAATGTAGATGAAGATGAAATAGGAGATATGATACTGAGTGAAGAGTTCAATAGAGCACTGAAAGACCTAAGTCGAAACAAGGCCCCGGGAGTAGACAACATTTCATTAGAACTACTGACAGCCTTGGGAGAGCCAGGCCTAACAAAACTTTGCCATCTGGTTTGCAAGATGTATGAGACAGGCGAAATATCCTCAGACTTCAAGAAGAATATAATAATTCCAATCCCAAAGAAAGCACGTGTTGACAGACGTGAAAATTACCGAACTATCAGTTTAATAAGCCACGGCTGCAAAATACTAACATCAGTTCTTTACAGATGAATGGAAAAACTGTTAGCAGCCGACCACAGGGGAGATTAGTTTGAAATCCGTATTCAAGCTGAAACACATGAGGCAATACTGACCCTATGACTTATCTTAGAAAATGGATTAAGGAAAGGCAAACCTATGTTTCTAGCATTTGTAGACTTTGAGAAAGCTTTTGACAATGTTGACTGGAATACTCTCTTTCAAATTCTGAAGGTGGCAGGGGTAAAATACAGGGAACAAAAGGCTATTTACAATTTGTACAGGAACCAGATGGCAGTTATAAGAGTCGAGGGGCATGAAAGGGAATCATTGGTTGAGAAGGGAGCGAGACAGGATTGTAGCCTATACCCGATGTTATTCAATCTGTATATTGAGCAAGCAGTAAAGGGAACAAAAGAAAAATTTGGAGTAGAAATTAAAATCCATGGAGAAGAAATAAAACCTTTGAGGTTCGCCGATGACATCGTAATTCTGTCAGAGACAGCAAAGGACCTGGAAGAGCAGCTGAACGGAATGGACATGGTCTTGAAAGGAGGATATAAGATGAACATCAACAAAAGCAAAATGAGGATAATGGAATGTAGTCGAAATAAATTGGGTGATGCTGCGGGAATTTGGTTAGGAAATGAGATGCTTAAAGTAGTAAATGAGTTTTGCTATTTGGGGAGCAAAATAACTGATGATGGTCAAAGTAGAGAGGGTATAAAATGTAGGCAGACAATGGCAAGGAAAGTGTTTTTGATGAAGAGATTTTTGTTAACATCAAGTATAGATTAAAGTGTCACAAAGTTATTTCTGAAAGTATTTGTATGGAGTGTTACCATGTATGGAAGTGAAACATGGACGATAAATAGTTTGGACAAGAAGAGAATTATTATTGTTGTTGTTGTGGTCTTCAGTCCTGAGACAGGTTTGATGCAACTCTCCATGCTACTCTATCCTGTGCAAGGTTCTTCATCTCCCAGTACGTACTGCAACCTACATGCTTCTGCATCTGCTTAATGTATTAATCTCTTGATCTCCCTCTACGATTTTTACCCTCCACGCTGCCCTCCACTACTAAATTGGTGATCCCTTGATGCGTCAGAACATGTCCTACCAACCGATCCCTCCTTCTAGTCAAGTTGTGCCACAAACTCCTCTTCTCCCCAATTCTAATCAATACCTCCTCATTAGTTACATGATCAACCCATCTAATCTTCAGCATTCTTCTGTAGCACCACATAACAAAAGCTTCTATTCTCTTCTTGTCCAAACTAGTTATCGTCCATGTTTCACTTCCATACATGGCTACACTCCATACAAATACTTTCAGAAACGGCTTCCTGACACTTAAACCTATACTCGATGTTAACAAATTTCTCTTCTTCAGAAACATTTTCTTTGCCATTGCCAGTCTACATTTTATATCCTCTCGACTTACAATCATCAGTTATTTTGCTCCCCAAATAGAAAAACTCCTTTCTCCAAAGGTCTCTTTAATTTTCCTATAGGCAGTATCTATTTTACCACTAGTGAGATAAGCCTCTACATCCTTACATTTGCCCTCTAGCCATCCCTGCTTAGCCATGTTGCACTTCCTGTCGATCTCTTTCTTGAGATGTTTGTATTCCTTTTTGCCTGCTTCATTTACTGCCATTTTACATTTTCTCCTTTCATCAATTAAATTCAATATTTCTTCTGTTACCCAAGGATTTCTACTAGCCCTTGTCTTTTTACCTACTTGATCCTCTGCTGCCTTCACTACTTCATCCCTCAAAGCTACCCACTTTTCTTCTACTGTACTTCTTTCCCCCATTCTTGTCAATTGTTCCCTTATGCTCTCCCTGAAACTCAGTACAACCTCTGGTTTCGTCAGTTTGTCCAGGTATCATCTCCTTAAATTTCCACCTTTTTGCAGTTTCTTCAGGTTTAATCTACAGTTCATAACCAATAGATTGTGGTCAGAGTCCACATCTGCCCCTGGAAATGTCTTACAATTTAAAACCTGGTTCCCAAATCTCTGTCTTACCATTATATAATCTATCTGAAACCTGTCAGTATCTCCAGTCTTCTTCCACGTATACAATCTTCTTTTATGATTCTTGAACCAAATGTTAGCTATGATTAAGTTAAGCTCTGTGCAAAATTCTACCAGCAGCTTCCTCTTCCGTTTCTTATCCCCAATCGATATTCACCTACTACATTTCTTTCTCTCCCTTTTCCTACTGACAAATTCCAGTCATCCATGACTATTAAATTTTCATCTCCTTCACTATTGAATAATTTCTTTTATTTCATCACACATTTCTTCAATTTCTTCGTCATCTGCAGAGCTAGTAGGCATATAAACTTGTACTACTGTGGTAAGCGTGGGTTTCTTATCTATCTTTGCCACAATAATGCGTTCACTATCCTGTTTGCAGTAGCTTACCCACATTTCTATTTTCCTATTCATTATTAAACCTACTCCTGCATTACACCTATTTGATTTTGTGTTTATTACCCTATAGTCACCTGACCAGAAGTCTTGTTCCTCCTGCCACCGAACTTCACTAATTCCCACTATATCTAACTTTAACCTATCCATTTCCTTTTTTAAATTTTCTAACCTACCTGCCCGATTAAGGGATCTGACATTCCACGCTCCGGTCCGTAGAACACCAGTTTTCTTTCTCCTGATAACGACATCCTCTTGAGTAGTCCCCGCCCAGAAATCCGAATGCGGGCCTATTTTACCTCGGAATATTTTACCCAAGAGGAGACCATCATGATTTAATCATACAGTAAAACTGCATGCCCTCGGGAAAAATTACGGCCGTAGTTTCCCCTTGCTTTCAGCCGTTCCCAGTACCAGCACAGCAAAGCCGTTTTGGTTATTGTTACAAGGCCAGATCAGTCAATCATCCAGACTGTTACCCCTGCAACTACTGAAAAGGCTGCTGCCCCTCTTCATCACAATTACAAAACTTCACCACCCTGCTCAGGAACAGAATATGTGGGCAATCCCAAAAGATAGGTCTCCTACTTTTTTATAAGTACATAGACCTGTTTATTTCTACAATGGTTTACATCAGTTTACAGCTTGAACATTTAGCTATTTTTCGACATAATCACAATTTTTGTCAATGCATTTTTGGAGACGCTGTTGCAGTTTTTGTATGCCTATGTCATACCAGCTCAGCACCATGCTGTTCAGGTTATGAACCTCTCCTTTCACCTCATCGTCGGAACTGAATCACTGAGACCACAATTAAAACTGACAGGTACTGTGAGACTCTGAAAAGACTCAAACGGGCATTTCAGAACCGGAGAAGAGGAATGTTGAGCAAGGGAGTACACATTCTCCATGAGAAAGCTCGCCCACACATCGCTTGGCAAACCGTTGCTCTACCGCAACTGTTTCAGTGGAACATAATTACCCGCCCACCCTATAGTCCTGACTTGGCACCCAGGGACTATCACCTGTTCCCTAGGTTAAAAGAACATTTGGCCGGAAAGTGATTCAGCTCCAATGATGAGGTGAACGAAGAGGTTCATAGCTTTCTGAACAGCATGGTGGTGAGCTGGTATGACATGGGCATACAAAAACTGCCATAGCATATACAAAAATGCATCGACAGAAATGGTGATTATGTCAAAAAATGGCTAAAGTTTCAAGCTGTGAACTGATGCAAGCTATTGTAGAAGTAAACAGGTCTATCACCATCATCATTATTATTTAAGACTGATTATGCCTTGCAGCGTTCAGTCTGGAGCATAGTCCCCTTTATAAAATTCCTCCATGATCCCCTATTCTGTGCTAACATTGGTGCCTCTTCTGATTTTTAAGCCTATTACTTCAAAATCTTTGTTAGCCGAATCCAGGTACCTTCTCCTTGGCCTGCTCCGACTCCTCCTACCCTCTACTGCTGAACCCATCTCTTGGGTAACCTTGCTTCTCCCATGCGTGTAACATGACCCCACCATCTAAGCCTGTTCATCCTGACTGCTACATCTATAGAGTTCATTCCCAGTTTTTCTTTGATTTCCTCATTGTGGACACCCTCCTGCCATTGTTCCCATCTACTAGTACCTGCAATCATCCTAGCTACTTTCATATCCGTAACCTCAACCTTATTGATATGGTACCCTGAATCCACCCAGCTTTCGCTCCCATACAACAAAGTTGGTCGAAAGATTGAACGGTGCACAGATAACTTAGTCTTGGTACTGACTTTCTTCTTGCAGAAGAGAGTAGATCGTAGCTGAGCACTCACTGCATTAGCTTTGCTACACCTCGCTTCCAGTTCTTTCACTATGTTGCCATCCTGTGAGAATATGCATCCTAAGTACTTGAAACTGTCCACCTGTTCTAACTTTGTTCCTCCTATTTGGCACTCAATCCATTTATCTCTCTTTCCCACTGACATTACTTTAGTTTTGGAGATGCTAATTTTCATACCATAGTCCTTACATTTCTGATCTAGCTCTGAAATATTACTTTGCAAACTTTCAATCGAATCTGCCATCACAACTAAGTCATCCGCATATGCAAGACTGCTTATTTTGTGTTCACACATCTTAATCTCACCCAGCCAGTCTATTGTTTTCAACATATGATCCATATATAATATGAACAACAGTGGAGACAGGTTGCAGCCTTGTCTTACCCCTGAAACTACTCTCAACCATGAACTCAATTTACCGTCAACTCTAACTGCTGCCTGACTCTCCATGTAAAGACCTTTAATTGCTTGCAAAAGTTTGCCTCCTATTCCATAATCTCGTAGAACAGACAATTACTTCCTCCTAGGAACCCCATCATATGCCTTTTCAAGATCTATAAAGCATAGATACAATTCCCTGTTCCATTCATAGCACTTGTCCATTATTTGCCGTAAGCTAAAGATCTGGTCCTGACAACCTCTAAGAGGCCTAAACCCACACCGATTTTCATCCAATTGGTCCTCAACTAATTCTCGCACTTTCCTTTCAACAATACCTGAGAAGATTTTACCCACAACACTGATTAAAGAGATACCTCTGTAGTTGTTACAATATTTTCTGTTTCCATGTTTAAAGATTGGTGTGATTACTGCTTTTGTCCAGTCTAGTGGAACATGTCCTGACTCCCAGGCCATTTCAATTATCCTGTGTAGCCATTTAAGACCTGACATTCCACTGTATTTGATGAGTTCCGACTTAATTTCATCCTCCCCAGCTGCTTTATTGCACTGCAATCTATTGACCATTTTCACCACTTCCTCAAATGTGATCCTATTTCCATCCTCATTCCTATCCCATTGTACATCGAAATCTGAAACATTACTGATCGTATTTTCACCTACATTGAGCAACTCTTCAAAATATTCCCTCCATCTGCCCAAGGAATCCACAGGATTCACAAGCAGTTTTCCTAACTGGTCCAAAATACTTTTCATTTCCTTCTTACCTCGCTTTCAAACACTGCTAATTACACTCAAGAATGGCTTTCCAGCAGCTTGACCCAAAGTCTCCAACTGGTTTCCAAAGTCTTCCCAAGATTTATTCTTGGATGCTGCAATTATCTGTTTGGCTTTGTTTCTTTCTTCAACATAATTTTCTCTGTCTACCTGAGTTCTAGTATGTAGCCATTTTTGATACGCCTTCTTTTTCCTTTTAAAGGCTGCCTTGACTGTGTCATTCCACCATGCTGTTTGCTTCATCCTACCTTTACACACTACTGTTCCAAGACATTCTTTAGCCACTTCTAGTACTGTGTCCCTGTACCTTGTCCATTACTTTTCCAATGACTGTAACTGACTACATTCAACTAACTGGTACCTTTCTGAGATCATTATTATGTACTTGTGCCTGATTTCCTTATCCTGAAGTTTCTCTACTCTTATCCTCCTACATATGGACCTGACCTCCTGCACTTTTGGCCTCACAATACCAATTTCGCTGTAGATTAAATAATGATCAGTGTTATCAAAGAATCACTTTATGTACTTATAAAAAGATAGGAGACCTTACTTTTGGGATTACCCTCATATTATTGTGTTTTCCTTCCTGTTCACATGCACTCCCATTTGCAATTGCTGTTCACACACATCATGTTCAAAAACATATTTTCTAGTTAATGTAACCACACACTTTTTACTTTATAGGAACTATGTTTTTACCTTCGCACTGTCTAGCCACGAACCTTATTGTTTAAACTTTTGCAGTTTCATCATCTTACATAAAGATGTAGTTAGTCTACTTCACACACTAATGTTAGTTTACACTCACAAACATCAAAGCCCTTACATTTGTGTCACTGCATGTTTTACACACTGTTGTCTGGTTCTCAGATTAGGCTAATGTGAAGCTGTATGTAAGACAACCCTTGATCAAAATAACTGATGTACAATCAGCTCTTGCTAAAGCGATTTTCATATTCTGTGTAAAACTTTAAAAAAATATATGACCCTTCCAGGATTCAAAAATGTGACCTGTTGCACTGCAGTCCTATTTCCTAGCTATCTATTGCACCACAGAACACCTGAGAGATGCACCTCTCTGCTTAGTGTCTTCTACACAGCAAATCAGCATTCAGTTTTACCAAAAATAATTTTTTTGTGTTTTGGGTTGTAGCTCATGATGTACTCAACAATCTAGTTACAATATACGGACCCATTTGCAAAATATCTGCAATTCCTTAGTTTTGATCAAATATAATGATGTTGCAGGGAGGGGGGAAAAGAATTTCCATTGTTGCACATATCACACAGACACTCACTGGTCATACCGGACTCAAGAGTCCATTACCACAGCAACATATTTGTTGCACGTATCACCGCTCTAAATGGATGGAGCATAAACAATCAACTTTCGCAAGAGTTCACTATTAACATTCACGAAATTCCTTTCTACTGTCACTGAAAAGTTGTAATTGCATTTTCCATGAGTATATAGCTAAACTATGGCAGTAAAAGTACATAAAAACCTTGCAACTTTGGCGAATGCTCCTCTAACACAAGTATAGTTTCGTTTTGTTCCTAGTCTGTGACTTCACCAAAGCATCAGTCATTAACAGAGTGTTTTTGATCACGTGACCAGATCTTGATATTTAATGATTTTTAAGCTTTAATTATAAACAAACAACATATATTTTGTGATAATATTGACTGTAAATGCTACTTAAATGTTACAATCAATCACAATAACAACAATCTGAAACATATTTTTAATATAGATAAATAGCCTATTACTGAATGTTAGGAAAAGAAGGAAAAGCACAGCACAGAAGAAACATGAAAGAAAAAGGAGGGTTTAGAAAAACAGTTTTAGAAGGGCACATGTAATGAAAGAAAGAGGCATGGGAGGAAGAGCATTCAGATCCTGAATGATGTACTGGATGGCAGTATGCAAAGCAGCATTAAGAAGGAAGTGATGGACTGCCAAAAAATGGAGATGCAAAGGAGTTATTAACATAGCAAAAAACTGACGACGAACACTCTACCTGAGCTGACAATGAAGCTCATGAAGAGAGTATTTGAAATTTTGTGTGTTATCTGCATCACTGAATTTTTAGTTTGTAGCTTTTAATGTGTTGAGTTGGCTCATTTTGTTAGTTCATAATCAAATTATCTATAAGAGAATTGAAGTGGTTCATCAAACTGTTTATCCTCAAAGTGTGTGTGTATGTGTGTGTGTGTGTGAGGGGGGGAGAGGGAGAGAGGGGGGGAGAGAGGGGAGGAGAGGGAGAGAGGGGGAGAGAGAGAGGGGGGAGAGAGGGGGGAGGAGAGGGAGAGAGGGGGAGGGAGAGAGGGGGAGAGAGAGAGAGAGAGAGAGAGAGAGAGAGAGAGAGAGAGAGAGAGAGAGAGGGGAGGAGAGGGAGAGAGGGGGGAGAGGGAGAGAGGGGGGGGAGAGAGAGGTGGGGGGGGGGGGCACGGGGTTCCAGTGCCTTTTCCAATAAATATTTCAGGGCCACTTATGAGTAATTTATGTCTACACTCATATCCGTGCTTTTAAATCCCATTCATCACACAATACTTTTGTCCTGAAGACGATCCATCATTGAAGCACCCAAACACACCTGCTGTTGTCACCACCAATAATCAAATAATAATAATAATAATAATAATAATAATAATAATAATAATAATTACTATTATAATTATAATAACAATACTTTTTTTTTGAGGAAAAACACACTCCAACAATAATGAAATAGCATGGTATGCTGGACCTTAATGTGCTTCAAATACTCACAGAAATCTCCACCATATTTAAGTCCTGATTTGACTACCCATCCTTTTCCACGGAAATGGTGATAGGCGACATACTTTTGCACAAACTCAGCATCTGATGCACGAAATGTCTCCCAAAGTTCTCTTAATGTCATCACTTTGCCTGAGAGGTCCAGTACTTGCAAACATCCAAGAGCATAGGACAGAAAGAAGGCTTCTTCCAGTGTCAAGTGCAAGTGTTCAGGAACTGGATACGGGTTTTGCACCAACCTCGCCTCCAGATTATTTATTACCAATTCCTCTTCTTCACTATCTGAATCACGCAATACAACAACTTCATTTTCAACATTCCTTTGTAATGAAAGGCGCTCACTGGCTGACGGGGACTCGTCATCTGTCCTTGTTTCACTTTTGATCTCTTCTGTATCCATCAGTCTAGTCCTACCTGCTTCAATCACATGTGATCTGTTGTCTTCCTCAACATCACTTCCCCTTTTTTGTGATTTGCTTCTATCTTTGGCACTACCTCCAATCGGGAATCTAGATCCACCACCAGTTCCTGACGAAGTTCCTTCCCCTGCATTTCCATTGTCACTGCTGGTTTGTTCTGATACAGGGTTCACTACAGTTACTCGTTTCTTGGGAGGATCCCTGTGAAATCTTATTGTAGGTGCTTGGTATGAAGTATGCAAAGGCTGTGGTGACACTGTATCTTTTTGTTCACTCTGCCAGTCAGGTGGGAACACTTGAGGACCTTGTTCCTTAACTAAACCTCCAATACTTTGCATTAAATGTGATGATGAATGGTCTGTATCACTGTTGTCCTCTCCTTTTATTAGATATCCACTATTGTCTTCAACTTTCACTGAAATAGCAATCTCTTCAGATTCAGAATCTTCTTTCCACTTGTTTCTCTGCTTCCACTGGCGCTCCGAAATAAATGGAGGAATGCCATTCTTGACTCTTCCAAAAGTGGGAAAATGCCTTGATAGCGAACCTTTCCCAAAGAAACCCTGAAAATATAAACATATTGTAATATCTTCAAAATTGTCAGTAAATAATGTCTGTCTGTAACTAAAAATATCAGAAGTCTAATATTATTCCGGTGAAGCATAATATTACTCCACTATTTAACAATATCAATATCATACAAATAACAAATCATTTATAAATGAATACAACCACCATGACCTATTGGCCGATGAGGATGTGAACCCTTTCACCGTGTCTAGCTCAGGAATAAAATTAACACTCTTTTGACAACATTATGAAAAGGATAGACTGCTACTCACCATATAGTGGAGATGTCAAGTTGCGGACTGGGACAACAAAAAGACTGTTAAACAAGTAAGCTTTTGGCCAAAAGGCCCTGTTCTGAATTAGACCACACACACACACACACACACACACACACACACACACACACACACACACACACACACTTGCACAAACATAACTCTCACACTGCTGCTGCTGCTGTGTCCAGACTGTGAGCAACACAGCACGTGATGGGAGAAGCAATCTGTGTTGTTGTAGCAGGGAGCAGGGGGGGGGGGGGGGGGGGGGGGGGGACTAGACACTTAAACAGACTGTAGGTGCATTGGTGGGATAAAAGGCTATTTAGTGCTGGAGTGGGAACAGGGAAGCACATGGTCGGGTAAGGGCAGTAACTAATGAAGATTGAGGCCAAGAGGGTTAAGGGAATGTTGGATATTTTGCACGGAGAGTTCCCACCTGCCCAATTCGGAAAAGTTGGTGTCAGTAGGGAGGATCCACATGGCATGGGCTGTGAAGCAGTCACTGAAGTGAAGAAAACTGTGTTGGTCAGAATGCTCAGCAACTGGGTGGCCCACCTGTTTCCTGGACACACTTTTTTGGTTGTCATTCATGCAGACAGGCAGCTTGTTGTATTGTCATGGCCACATAGAACAGCACAGTGTCTGCAGCTTAGCTTCTAGATCACATGACTGCTTTCACATGTAATCCTGCCTTTGATGTGATAGGTGACACTTGTGACCGGACAGGAGTGGTTGGTGGTGGGAGGACTTACGGGACGCGTCTTGCATCTAGGTCTGTTACAGAGACATGTGCCATAAGGCAAGGGATTGGAAGCAGGGGTTGAGTAGGAATGGGCGAAGATATTGTGTAGGTTTGGTGGGTGGTGGAATACCACTGTGGGAGGAGTTGGAAGGACAGTGGGTAGGAAATTCTTCATTTTAGAGCAAGAGAAGATGTAGTCAAATCCCTGGCAGAAAATGTGATTCAGTTGCCACAATCATGAATGATGTTGAGTCACAAGGGGACTTTGGGAAGTGGTGGGTGACTGGAAAGATAAGGAACACAAGATCTGTTTCTTTACAAGGTTGAGAGGATAATTATGATTTGTGATGGCCCCAGTGAGACCCCTGGTATATTTCGAGAGGGTCTGCTCATTACTACAGACACGATGGCCAAGAGTGGCTAGGCTGTATGGAAAAGAATTCTTAGTAGGGGATGGGAAGCAGCTGCTGAAGTGAAGGTATTGCTGGTGGTTTATAGTTTTGATATGGATGGAGGTCTGACGTAGCAATTTTTGAGGTGGAGGACAACATCAAAGAAGGCAGTTTGTTGGGCTGAGGAGAACCAGGTGAAGCAATTGAGAGAGAAAATGTTGATGTTCTGGAGGTAGGGTGCCCTCACCCTCGATCCAGGTCATGAAGATGACATCAAAAACTCCGCCAGCTGTCAGATTTGTCCACCTACAAACTGTGCCACAGTGACCCCTTCCCAGAAATCCAATAGGATCTCCACTCTTTCCTCAAACCCTTAGGCCAATCCCAGAACCTGTCCCCTGGGTCTCTCTCCCCTCACTCCTACCTCCTACTTGCTTCCTAAAGTCCATAAACCCAACCACCCAGGACCCACCATTGTGGCCGGTTATTTTCCCCACTGAGAGAATGACTACTCCCATAGTTCAGCCTACGATCCATAACCTACTCTACTACATAGAAGACACCAATCATTTCCTCCACCAACTCATCACAGTTCCTGTTCCTTTAGCACATGGCACCCTGCTCATCACTACTGATGGCACCTCCCTCTACACTAATATCCCAAATGCCTATGGTCTTGCTGCTATTGAATAATACCTTTCTCAATATCCGAATGTCTTCCAACTTACAACCTCCTTCCTGGTAACATGAGCATCTATATCCTTACCTGCAAGTACTTCACCTTTGAAGGTATCTCCTACAAACAGGTCCATGGTACAGCAATGGGCACCCACATGGCACCATCCTGTGCCACCCTATTCATGGGCCATCTAAAGGAATCTTTCCTAACCACCCAAACTCCTCACCTTGTTCAGATTCACTTATCACACCTTCATGATCCAGATCGAGGGTGAGGATATCCTATCCACATTTCTCCAGAATCTATGGCATCCTATGCACATTCCTCCAGAGCCACAACACCTTCTCTCCCATTCACTTCATCTGATCCTTATCAAACCAACAAGCAACTTTGCTCGGTGCTGACCTCCAACTCAAACATGGCTGCATCAGTACCTCTGTCCATACCAAAACTATCACCCACCAGCAATACTTACACTCTGATAGCTGCCACCAATCCCATACCAAGAAGTCCTTTCCATACAGCCTAGCCACCCGTAGCCACCACATCTGCAGTGACGAGCAGACCCTCTCGAAACGTATCAAGCAGCTCACTGAGGTCTTCATAGATTGAAATTACCATCACAACCTTGTACAGAAACAGATCTCTTGTGCCTTGTCTCTCCAGTCACCCACCATCTCCCTAAGTCCCACTGTCTGGCCACAAAGGAGTATTCCCCTTGTGACTCACTACCATTCAGAACAGGAGCAACTGAATCACATTCTAAGCCATGTTTTGACTAAGTCTCGTCTTGCCCTGAAATGAAGAATGTGTTAACAATTATCCTTCCCACCCCTCCTATAGTGGTATTCCACATCCACCAAACCTACACAATATCCTCCTCCATCTCTGCTAACAACCCCTTGCCTCGTGGCTGATATTCCCGTAACAGATCTATATGCAAGACCTTTCCCACACATCCTGCCACTACCACCTACTCCAGTCTGGTCACAAGCATCACCTATACCATCAGAGGCAGGGCTACAGGCAGGTCTACCTCCCCCCCCCCCCAACCACCACCACCACCACCACCACCACCACCACCACCACCACCACCACCTAACCCCAACTGAACCTAGCTGCTCTACCTTCCCCCATCTCAATTTGTATGTTCCCACAAGCAACGCTTTACCACCACCACCACCCCATCACTACCGTGCTATCCCTTCCCCTCATCACCTAAGCCTCCTCCTCATGCCCCACCACCCAGATTGCTTCTCCCATCATGCACTGTTGCATGCAGTCTGACCTCAGCAGCCAGACAGTGGTCATGTGGGTGAGAGTTGTGTTTACATGAATGTGTGTGTGTGTGTATTTTTTATAATTACTTGTTCAGCAGTGTTTTTGCTGCATCTGTCTGCAACTCTACATCTCCACTACATGCAATCTATCCTTTTCGTAATATTGTAATTATTCTTTCCTGAACTTTCCATTTTTTGATTAACAGATCTTTAGTGTCAAATGGACCCCTTTCAAGGTGCCCCAGTCAACATTAACTTAGGGATGGGAAAAACTGACTGGTTAAAAGCGATTCCAGTATTTCAGTTCTGTATAACCAGGACTTTTTGTTATTTGTCTGATCTCAGTTATGAGAGGTGTTTTCTATTTTTTTTAATAATCACCTAGTTAAAAAATGAAATATTAATTAGCCTTAGCAGCCATGATAAAATTTTTCATTTTTAAACAATCCTGTTTTTAAAAAATGAGTAATTTTTATTTACGAAATCTGAACTGGCTTGAAATACTGCATTATTATAGAAATTGGGAAGGGGATCAGTGCTGTTTTAATAACAATGCTGATAGAAATGAGCAACAAACACTTGGCATAAGAAATGGTACAATATTATTGAGACAATAATGTCCCTGTTGCCATGTGTCAATGGTTTAAGGTATGCCTGTATGTGTAGTGTGGAAGACTTGCCCCCAATAGTTCTATAAGGCAGTTTCCTGCTTTGTCACTGGACATCTGTTATATTGCAAAATGGTGCCAAGACGTAGTCTGGAAATATTTTTATTAAGTGACATGACAATGAAGTACAATGCTTCATTTACTTTAAAAGATTAGAGCTGCCTGCCATTTCTATGAAATATTAAAAGAGTAAGGAAATTATGGTAACAGTAATAATTTAAAAACTTAATAATAATTCATTCATAGTATAAAAACTGAGAGTAGCTGATTTGCTGCCTTTGTCTACATAGTATGCATTTATCTGCTTATAGCCTCTGAAACCTGACAATTTAACACAAAAAACAGAGTTCCTCAACATCAGTTTTCGTTCCCTTAGCACCGATTATTCATAATGCCCAAGCAGTGGGATGATCAATTATAACATGATCTTTGAGCAAGTTTGAAAAAATTAAAATAAATAGGAGAGCCATGGTGATTTTTTGTATTATTCAGCCACTTAGGTTTACTACTTTTCTTGAAAAGCAGGAAACAGTGGGTGCGCCAAGTTTTTTTTTTTTTAGTTTTCCTAATTAATTTAATATTTTGATTTTACATGCCTTGTAATTGAGTGAGCCAAAATTTTCCAGTCTCTGTTTGATTTTTACATTTAACACAGAAAATAACAGGAATAAAAAACCGAAAACTCGTTATTTCAGGAACCTGTTATTTTGAGAGGTTTTAATTGTCAGGTTAAACTGGCTTGGAAAAAAAGATATAACTGAAAACTAGTTGTTTCAGCAATAACCACTATACCTACATCAGTCCTGCAACTAGCATAAATTTACCATTTGCTACCATTTAAAAGCTATCATTAGTCTACATTTCAACGCTGTCAGCTGTGCCCTTGCTGTTGTTATTGCTGATAGATGGACTTAGTAAATGCTGACAGAAGAAAAGTGTAATGGCACTGAAAGAGACATTTGTTCAACTGCTCCGATTGTGATGAACAAATGTTTAATATAGGCTAAATGCAAAAGGTGGAAGGGGTAGCTACAAACAAGACCTAGCTGAGTTTTAAGGTGGGAGGCTTTTCAGGAAATGCTAGAGGAACAGTTCCCAAAGGCACAGTTCCAAGAAGCTGATACTGGCAGTTAGAAGTCAAACTGGAAAAGCAGTTACGCGATTGTTGAAGTTCTTCATATTGTGTTTTGCAGCATGCTCAAAACTAGGTAGTCAACAGTTAGCCATAGTTTCTCTGCAGAATTTCATGCAAGTAGACAGAATGAACTGCACAGTAACTGAAGGACATGTGGAATGTAATGTGACTGCTTTCACACGAATCCTTATTTTTGATTGTGTGGGAAATCTGCGTGAAAAGACTACAGTCGGAGATGGTGGGTGGGAGTATGAGACAAGTGGTGTACCTGGTTTGTTCACAGGGGGGTGCAGAATTAGGAACTAAGTAGCTTAGGAAAGAACAAACATGTTGAGCAAGAAGGTAGTCAATTTTCAATTAGTCATAGTTTCACAAATTATTCTTTAAGTAGACAGCACATGACACTGAATAGGGGCTGTAGGACATGTGGAAACTAATGTGACTTCCTTCACCTGAGTCCCTATCTTTGATCGTGTACAAAATACATATAACAGAGCTACAATCAGACGCAATAAGGGGCAAAGTAGCTTGGGGTGGACTAAAATACTGTGTATGTGACAGATCTGGACAGTAAGAACAAGACTTTGAGTAGGGTATGTCTCATCGCGAAGCATGATGAGCAGTAGTCAAAGCCCTTACGAAGCTTCTCTGGGTTTTATGTGAAACTGTATGAACTGGCCAGTGGCTGTATCACAGTGGCAACAGTTTTACTGATGTCCAGAAAATAACACACATCTCTGGACTAGCTGGAGGCATACTGACTGTAAAGGTTCTATGAAAGTCATTAACATACACTCCTGGAAATGGAAAAAAGAACACATTGACACCGGTGTGTCAGACCCACCATACTTGCTCCGGACACTGCGAGAGGGCTGTACAAGCAATGATCACACGCACGGCACTGCGGACACACCAGGAACCGCGGTGTTGGCCGTCGAATGGCGCTAGCTGCGCAGCATTTGTGCACCGCCGCCGTCAGTGTCAGCCAGTTTGCCGTGGCCTACGGAGCTCCATCGCAGTCTTTAACACTGGTAGCATGCCGCGGCAGCGTGGACGTGAACCGTATGTGCAGTTGACGGACTTTGAGCGAGGGCGTATAGTGGGCATGCGGGAGTCCGGGTGGACGTACCGCCGAATTGCTCAACACGTGGGGCGTGAGGTCTCCACAGTACATCGATGTTGTTGCCAGTGGTCGGTGGAAGGTTCATGTGCCCGTCGACCTGGGACCGGACCGCAGCGACGCACGCCAAGACCGAGGGATCCTACGCAGTGCCGTAGGGGACCGCACCGCCACTTCCCAGCAAATTAGGGACACTGTTGCTCCTGGGGTATCGGCGAGGACCATTCGCAACCGTCTCCATGAAGCTGGGCTACGGTCCCGCACACCGTTAGGCCGTCTTCTGCTCACGCCCCAACATTGTGCAGCCCGCCTCCAGTGGTGTCGCGACAGGTGTGAATGGAGGGACGAATGGAGACGTGTCGTCTTCAGCGATGAGAGTCGCTTCTGCCTTGGTGCCAATGATGGTCGTATGCGTGTTTGGCGCCGTGCAGGTGAGCGCCACAATCAGGGCTGCATACGACCGAGGCACACAGGGCCAACACCCGGCATCATGGTGTGGGGAGCGATCTCCTACACTGGCCGTACACCTCTGGTGATCGTCGAGGGGACGCTGAATAGTGCACGGTACATCCAAACCGTCATCGAACCTATCGTTCTACCATTCCTAGACCGGCAAGGAAACTTGCTGTTCCAACAGGACAATGCACTTCCGCATGTATCCCGTGCCACCCAACGTGCTCTACAAGGTGTAAGTCAACTACCCTGGCCAGCAAGATCTCCGGATCTGTCCCCCATTGAGCATGTTTGGGACTGGATGAAGCGTCGTCTCACGCGGTCTGCACGTCCAGCACGAACGCTGGTCCAACTGAGGCGCCAGGTGGAAATGGCATGGCAAAGCGTTCCACAGGACTACATCCAGCATCTCTACGATCGTCTCCATGGGAGAATAGCAGCCTGCATTGCTGCGAAAGGTGGATATACACTGTACTAGTGCCGACATTGTGCATGCTCTGTTGCCTGTGGTTCTGTCAGTGTGATCATGTGATGTATCTGACCCCAGGAATGTGTCAATAAAGTTTCCGCTTCCTGGGACAATGAATTCACGGTATTCTTATTTCAATTTCCAGGAGTGTATTTGGATAATTCCAGCTTCTCAATGCAGATCCAAAGCCTAAGAATGTTGATACTGTAGACGAACAGCATTTTGACATGGAACACGTGACAGATGGAAAAATTGGGGAATGTTGGTGGTTCATGTTCGTGATACGAAATTAGTTTCTTCTAATATGTTTTTAAAACTACTTCTATAATTGTCTTTTCATTTTTCAACCTGTCTTTCACCATATTTTATCTCTTACCAGTCTCACCATGTACTCTTGCTCTGTTTCCATCAGTTTGAAAAACAAGCCTTTGCCCTACATAAAATCTTGCCTGACATTCTCTTCCTGAAGCCCTCCGTGGGTCTTATAATCTTTTAAGGGACTTGAAATAAGAATCAGTATCTCTGCATACCACCCACCCTTTCCCAAAGACGTTCACCTTTTCAGTAACATTACTAGGGAGCACTTGGCGCTCTGACTTTGCATAATGACATCATTCAAATACATTTCTTACCTAAACACCTCTGTTCCTTCCACAAAATACATTTACTCTGTAACACTACTTTCCTGTACTCCAACTCTAGAATCATTATTGTCCGCCAACAGTTGAAGTGACATTTGTATGATTATCTGAAATAGGTAAATAAGCTATGTGTGTCTTATTCCATTCTGGGAGTGTAACTGTTCACTAGTAAATTTATCAATTGTATTTAACTTTCTATAGACCACAGACGTCTCAAATCTCAGGAACTTCTTTCTCTTCCCCTTTAAATAAATAAAACCTATATCTAACCCGGCTCTTAACACTGTTGTCAACCTGGCCCCTTCCCCCTTTTCACTATCCCAAAAAAAGTTTTAGCTATCTTGAAAGCTCTCACCTCTAGATACACAGCAATGAGACATCATGTGTCACAAAGATTTGCATATTCAATTTTTGATGTCACTTGTGTATTTTGTTTATAATTTATCATTAGTTCTTCTGTGGGAAACCCAGTCATTTGATTTTGGGGGTTGGTTCATATCTGACATGTCATGTTCATTGATTTTGTAAAGAGCAGCTTACATTGTGTTGTTCACTAGAGCCACATTAGTCTTTTTACTTGTATCTTTTTGTCAGTTGGTATATAAGTGGTAGTCAAATGAAAACTAGACACATGGGAAAAAAGTAAGTTAACTGTTCCTTATTTAAAAAGTAATCACCATAACCGTTGATACATATATCCCACTATGAGATAAGATGGCCAATTCATTGAGTCAATGGAGGCGTTCGATCCTACCCGTCGGCTTTGGCCCGTGACATAAGGGTGCTGTGTTGTGTGACGTCATGGAGTTTAGTTTATGAGTGTGTTGTGTTTGTAGATGTTGTCTTGTTGCAGTTGGTGATGTCCTCTGGTGGTGTGTGTATGGTCCGCGTGTTATGTGGTGTATTAGGTTCATTTGGGTGTCAGTGCTTGAAATGTGCATTTATCGGACGTGACTGTTATAGAAGAACGGAAATTAGTTCCAGAGAGTTAAGAATTAAGTTTCCATTGTATTTATGTTATTGGTTTGCTGTTTGTTCCACAGTAAGTCATTTAATTCAATTTGTGGCTTCTTTTGTTAGGTATGGATATGATTTCTAAGTTTAATAGTGCGCATCTGCGGGCTGAAATGGGTGACGACATGTTGTCCGTCATTAAGTTTCTGCAAGTTTTTGGGCTTATGAGAGAGATAGTAAAATGCGGCGAATGCAAGCAGGATATGCTTGTTGGGGGTTAGAGTGTAGCGCCGGAACTATTTTATGGTATGTAGTCTTTTTCTTTCTTTTTTTTGTCTATTGTTCGCGTGTTATGATGTTCGGTGGGGTTTCTATGTGGTGTTGGGTTGGTGTTATTTACTGCATATGCTGGTGGTTGATGTTTTGGTATCGACACTTGTGGTTGATTTATGTATCTTAGAGGAAGTACTCAATTTCAATTTTTTTGGTATCTTCAGTTGTATTTGAGCTGTATAGGTCATGGGGAGTGACAAATTCTAATTTGTCGTCGTAGCTAAGTGTTTTTTGGTATTGTGAGCTGTTGTAGACCTATATAGGTCAAGCGAAGTGTTCGATTCCAATGTATCGTAGATATGAGGGTTTTGGTATTGTGAGCTGTTGTAGACCTATATAGGTCAAGCGAAGTGTTCGATTCCAATGTATCGTAGATATGAGGGTTTTGGTATCGTGAGTTGTTGTTAACCTATATAGGTCAAGGGAAGTGTCCGATTCCAATTTTTGTTGTTTTAGGTGTCAGTTTTGTAGTATCGATAGTTGCAGTGTAATTATAACTTTTGGAGTATATGGTTTTTATTTTGTGGTACTGACAATTGGCGGTTGAGCTATGTCGGTGAAGGGAAGTGACCAATTTTTGTGAATATTGTAAGTGTAGCAGAATTTGGGAATTTTGTGGTGTTTTTATGTCATTGTTTTGTGTGGTTTGGGATCGTGGTGTGTGTCTGTATGTTTGTATTTAGTTTGTCCCCACCCAAAAAACCCCAATTTCCCACACTGGTCACGTTAGTTTGATTATATTTTTGGAGAAGAACGTGTTTGTTGGTTTTTTAAGTATTTTTGTGTTTGTTGTCATTTATATAATGATGTCATAGGTGGCATATCGGAGACGTTGAGAATGGTCATTTCCGTCATATTGGTGATGTCATGGGTTGTTAGTGTGTCATCCACTGGTTGTCCTTGAAGGGAATGTCTCTATCATGTTCATGATGTAATCAGTTTTTCAATTAGGTATTACATTTGTTGCTAATCGCCTTTTCTTTTGAGTCATCAAACTTCTGTTTGATTTGTCGTGGTCTGCCAGAATTCCTCTTTTGTGCCAACCTTTTCATCTCACAGTAACACTTGCAACCTATGTCCTCAATTATCTGCTGGATGTTTTCCTGTCTTTCTTTCTCTACAGCTCCCTCTAGTACCATGGAAGTTATTCCCTGACGTCTAAACAGACATCCTATCACACCATCCCCTCTTCTTGTCCTTAGAACCTCCTCATTCCTTATCTTATCAGTCCATCTAATTCTCAATACTATTCTGTAGCACTACATCCATTCTGGTATCCCCACAGTGCACGTTTCACTACCACACAATGCTGTGCTCCAAATGTACATTCCCAGAAATTTTTTCCCCAAATTAAGGCCCATATCAGATATTATCAGACTTCTCTTGTCAGGAATGCACTTTTTGTCTGTGCTAGTATGTTTTTTATATCCTCCTTGCTCCATCCACCATGGGTTATTTTGCCACCTAGATGGCACAGTTCCTTACTTCATCTATTTTGTGACCATTAATTTTGATGTTTTAAAGTATCTCGCTGTTCTCATTTCTGCTACTTCTCATTATGTTCAGCTTTCTTTGATTTACTCTCAATCTATATTCTTTATTCATTACACAGTTCATTCCGTTAAAAAGATTCTGTACTTCTCCTTCACTTTCACTGAGGATAGTAATGTCATTGGAAAATCTTATCACTGATATCCTTTCACCCTGAATTTTAATCCCAGGCTTGAATCTTTCTTTCATTTCTGCCTTTGTGTTTTGGCATATAGATTGAACAGCAGGGGTGAAAGATTACGTCCCTGTCTTACACCCCTCATCTACTTGAAGTATTTCCTCACCACCCACTACGCTGACCTCTGTCAGCAGAAAACAGACAATGAACCATGTCTCAAACAGCTCTGACTGTCTCTGCGATCCTTATTCCTCTTCCAGACCCTGGCAACTTTGCAGGACTTCCTCACCTCCAACCTGGTTTTACATTGCTTCCCCATATTCTTTTTAAGCGAGCCCTATACCAAAGCAAAGGAACAAACAGCCATCCACAATCTGGAAATTAATCCTGTCATTACCATTCTTCCCGTAGATGAGGTTTTTATGTCCATATATATGATCATCCCCTAAGGCCTTGCTGCCTCCCAACAACTTCTGCCCCAGAGTCTTCCCGACAAAAAACCCCTCACCCTTCTTTAGCAGCCACATTCAGGGACACTACCATAAGCTAGTTGTAAGTAAAGTAAATGACATGCTTCAGTTTATAAATAATAAAGCCGGGAAATGCGGTTTGCCCACAGAAGAGAATACCTACAAACAAATGGCACTGCAAATTGTCATAGGAGTTTTTTAAAGTGGGAGTTTAAAGAATGGCGTCAGGGTCAATCCATACCAAGTGGTCCGGCACTGGTTGCTTGACCATCTCAGAAAAATTTAATATTTGCTGGGTGGATTCCCCAATGCTTAGTAGTCACAAAAATATTTTTTTTTTTAAATTGTCATTTATTATTTTGAAATGGTGGCCATATTTGTTCCAGGCCACATGTGTTTTTTTGTATTTGCAAGCATCTACATTTTTTATAATTATTCAGTAGTGGATTGTCCTAAGCCTTTCAGATAAAATGCATTTAGTTCAACACAATCTGGGCTACAAATTAACATAATTATCGTTTGGCTGAATGTATTCTTTAATATATTTTTAATAGTTCAAAGTTATCAGCCACAAACTAACTAAAAAAACTCATAGTTTTTTAACAGTAGTTTTCCAAAGAAAGATTAATTTCTCAGCTTTAATATTTTTTCTGCTATTACACTGTATAGTATAGTTACTTTTTATAGAGTATCAATGGTGAGCAGCTTACACTTTATAAAATACACTATTTAAAAAAATTGATTTTTTTTATTTTTCCATTTTGTGGCCTGCAATATCTTTGTTAGGGGACCAGATAAAAATCTGAAAATTTCACAGTTAATAGACCTTTATGATATCAAACTTCAGCATAAATTTCAACTCTGAGATTCAATTGGAAGTTATGGAAAAAAATTACAAACACGAGTCAAAAATACATATTTTAACATCTGCGATATCTGCTAGGCTAATCAAATAACGTCACCAATTGGATAATGTAACACACCACATTACACTAACTAATGATTATTTGTCTAAAAAATGCTATAGTAATTGTTTCAGCAGGCTAACAATTGCATCTGCAAGCCTATACAAGTCTGAGTGTTGTCTTCTCCCTTACACCAACAATTGTCTACTCACACTTATTTAGCTAGAAGTTCTTGAAGTGTGCAGTTGAAAAGTGGTGTCTCAGTGTTCTGTAGGTGTTGTTATTAATGAAGCAAGGAGTGTATTCTAAAGACATTACTTTAATCAAAGATTACAGTGAAGAAGAAAAAGTGTTGTTTTACGTATGGGTCGGCCCGGAGGCCAAATCAACATGCAAGTAGCATGAAACGAAATACTTTTAAAAAATTCATCACCTTTTTGGTCAGTCTTGCATGGACTCTTTTGAGAAACATAATAAACCTATAACAAAAGGTTTGTGAGGAATAACATTTGATCATTATTCTAAAAACAAAAGCCCTTTTGTCAATCTCATACCAAGAAAATCACTGTGTCCATCTTATTCTAAAATATTTGTAATTCACAAGAGAAAGAATAGTGAAACCTCAGGTAGAGAATTTTGTGACTTATCAGCAACCATTAAAAAAGTAGATACAGCTTATGAAATCCTGGGTATATCACCTGCCAGGAAAATTAGAAAACTAAGTCAAGATAAAAGGCCAAGTGCCTTGAATACAAAAACTGAGAAAGTGGCAGCTACAGTCAACAAGAATTTGTAAGTTTTGTTTCAAAATACAATTTGTACTAAAACAGATGGAAGTTCTAAAGCTTCACCACTGAATATGATGATTTGATAGGAAAACTAAAAACTAAATGCAGTACTTAAAAAAAGAGGATAAAATTAAGATTATCAGTTTACTGCTGAATTCTTGGAGTTGAGCAAAAGTTAGTAATGAATATAATGTGTCAGAACGCCTTGTTAAGTTAACAAGGCAATTAGTAAAAGAACAGGGAATTTTGCCAGCATTACAAAAGAAAAGTGAATCTAATTTGGTAGATGAAAATACAGCCAATAAAGTTATTAAGTATTATGATTATGACAATAACAATCGTTTGATGTCTGGCAAAAAAGACTGTGTTTCTGTGAAAGAAAATGGTTCTAAGATTCAAAGACAAAAAAGGTTAATATTGTGTAACTTAAATGAACTATTCCTGAATTTAAAAAAGAAAATCTTGACACTAAAATTGGAAGATCAAAGCTATGCAAGTTGAGACCAAGATGGTGTTTGTTTCAGGGGCATTTGGCACCCATAACGTTTGTGTTTGTTTGTATCATCAGAACGTAAAGTTGATGATAGATGGGGCCAATCTTAGAGTCGACTATAAAGACCTTTTGGAAGTTATGGTATACAATACTGACAGTTACAATTGTATGATCAAGGGAAAATGTGAAGATTGTCCAGGCAAACAAGCTTTACTTGACATGTTTGAATAATCTGCAGAAGACAATTTGATGCCTGACAATATAAAATACAAACAATGGGTGACACATAGAATTGAAATGGTGACAGTCATAAAATCGCAAGAAGAGTTTTTTGAAGTGTTTGTGGCTAACCTTGAAAATCTGAAAATGCATCATTTTATTGCAAAGGCTCAGAGTAAATTTTTGAAAGACAAAAAGCAAACCTTGGCAGCTAATGAATGCTTAGTTCTTGCTGACTTTTCGGAAAATTATTTCTTTGTTGTTCAAGATGAAGTACAAGGGCACTACTGGGTAAACAAACAGGCCACAGTTCATTCATTTGTATTTTATTATAAAGATGAAGATAATGAGCCACAGGTTTTGTGTCGTAAGTGACTACCTTGAACACAACACTACAGCAGTGCATATTTTTCAACTAAAATTAACAAACTACACTAAACAGCACCACCCTTGCATAAAAAACTGATTTACTTTCTGGATGGGGCAGCAAGTCAATATAAAAACAAAACAAAATTATTAACATATCCATTCATAAAGAAGATTTTGGGTTTGATGTAGAATGGCACTTTTCACTTCATGCCATGGGAAGAATGCTTGTGATGGTGTCGGGGGTACAAGAAAGCGAGCTGTCACAAAAGCAAGTCTGCAGCGGACCGATGACAATCATATCATAACACCTCAAGGAATTCTGAATTCTGAAAAAAAGCCATATCAAAGGAATTACTTATTTTTTGTACAATGTGAGGAAATACAAGAAAACTTATGACAGTGTCTTGAAGGAAAGGTCCAACACTTGTCGGCACTCGGTCAGAAGATTAAAGGCACTCGATCTTTACACTGTTTTGTAGCCCATTCACAAAACTTACTGAAGTGTAAGATCACATCAACTTCGCCTGATAGTGAACTTCATCAGTGTGGAAAACTTGTACAACTCATCATCATCATCATTTAAGACTGATTATGCCTTTCAGCGTTCAGTCTGGAGCATAGTCCCGTTTATAAAATTCCTCCATGATCCCCTATTCTGTGCTAACATTGGTGCCTCTTCTGATGTTAAACCTATTACTTCAAAATCTTTCTTAACCGAATCCAGGTACCTTCTCCTTGGTCTGCCCCGACTCCTCCTACCCCCTACTGTTGAACCCATGAGTCTCTTGCTTCTCCCATGTGTGTAACATGACCCCACCATCTAAGCCTGTTCATCCTGACTGCTACATCTATAGAGTTCATTCCCAGTTTTTCTTTGATCTCCTCACTGTGGACACCCTCCTGCCATTGTTCCCATCTACTAGTACCTGCAATCATCCTAGCTACTTTCATATCCGTAACGTCAACCATGTAGATAAGGTAACCTGAATCCACCCAGCTTTCGCTCCCATACAACAAAGTTGGTCAAAAGATTGAACGGTGCACAGATAACTTAGTCTTGGTAATGATTTCCTTCTTGCAGAAGAAAGTAGATCGTAGCTGAGCGCTCACTGCATTAGCTTTGCTACACCTCGCTTCCAGTTCTTTCACTATGTTGCCATCCTGTGAGAATATGCATCCTAAGTACTTGAAACTGTCCACCTGTTCTAACTTTGTTCCTCCAATTTGGCACTCAATCTCTTTATATCTCTTTCCCACTGACATTACTTTTGTTTTGGAGATGCTAATCTTCATACCATAGTCCTTACATTTCTGATCTAGCTCTGAAATATTAGTTTGCAAACTTTCAATCGAATCTGCCATCACAACTAAGTCATCCGCATATGCAAGACTGCTTATTTTGTGTTCACATATCTTGATCTCACCCAGCCAGTCTATTGTTTTCAACATATGATCCATAAATAATAAATAACATGAACAACAGTGGAGACAGGTTGCAGCCTTGTCTTACCCCTGAAACTACTCTCAACCATGAACTCAATTTACCGTCAACTCTAACTGCTGCCTGACTCTCTATGTAAAGACCTTTAATTGCTTGCAAAAGTTTGCCTCCTATTCCATAATCTCGTAGAACAGACAATTACTTCCTCCTAGGAACCCCATCATATGCCTTTTCAAGATCTATAAAGCATAGATACAATTCCCTGTTCCATTCATAGCACTTGTCCATTATTTGCCGTAAGCTAAAGATCTGGTCCTGACAACCTCTAAGAGGCCTAAACCCACACCGATTTTCATCCAATTGGTCCTCAACTAATTCTCGCACTTTCCTTTCAACAATACCTGAGAAGATTTTACCCACAACACTGATTAAAGAGATACCTCTGTAGTTGTTACAATATTTTCTGTTTCCATGTTTAAAGATTGGTGTGATTACTGCTTTTGTCCAGTCTAGTGGAACATGTCCTGACTCCCAGGCCATTTCAGTTATCCTGTGTAGCCATTTAAGACCTGACATTCCACTGTATTTGATGAGTTCCGACTTAATTTCATCCTCCCCAGCTGCTTTATTGCACTGCAATCTATTGACCATTTTCACCACTTCCTCAAATGTGATCCTATTTCCATCCTCATTCCTATCCCATTGTACATCGAAATCTGAAACATTACTGATCGTATTTTCACCTACATTGAGCAACTCTTCAAAATATTCCCTCCATCTGCCCAAGGAATCCACAGGATTCACAAGCAGTTTTCCTGACCTGTCCAAAATACTTGTCATTTCCTTCTCACCTCCCTTTCAAACACTGCTAATTACACTCCAGAATGGCTTTCCAGCAGCTTGACCCATAGTCTCCAACTGGTTTCCAAAGTCTTCCCAAGATTTCTTCTTGGATTCTGCAATTATCTGTTTGGTTTTGTTTCTTTCTTCAACATAACTTTCTCTGTCTACCTGAGTTCTAGTATGTAGCCATTTTTGATACGCCTTCTTTTTCCTTTTACAGGCTGCCTTGACTGTGTCATTCCATCATGCTGTTTGCTTCATCCTATCTTTACACACTACTGTTCCAAGACATTCTTTAGCCACTTCTAGTACTGTGTCCCTGTACCTTGTCCATTCCTTTTCCAATGACTGTAACTGACTACATTCAACACACTGGTACCTTTCTGAGATCGCTGTTAAGTACTTGTGCCTGATTTCCTTACCCTGAAGTTTCTCCACTCTTATCCTCCTACATATGGACCTGACCTCCTGCACTTCCAGCCTCAAAATCCCAATTTTACTGCAACTACGCTGGGTTCCCTTTCTTTCCTGATGTAAAGCCCTACACCCCATTGTGCTATTCCTGCTTTGACTCCTGACAGGTAGACCTTGTATTCTCCCACTTCCTCTTCTTTCTCACCCCTTACCCGAATGTCACTAACAGCTTAAACGTCCAGCCCCATCTTACTTGCAGCCTCTACCAGCTCTACCTTCTTCCCATAGTAGCCCCCACTGATATTAACAGCTCCCCATCTCATTACCATTTCTTTGCCAAGTCGTATCTTAGGAGTCACTGGTTTGTCAGTTAGAGGTGGGACTCCATCACCTCCAAAGGTCCGAGGCATTTTGCTCTGATTGTTGCCAGCATCATATTTAAGGTATCGGGGAAGCAGGTTGCTAGCCTTACTTGCCCCGAGTCCCATTGAGTTTTACCCCTAACGGTTGATTTGGTAGTCTTTGCCGTATGAGCAAAAAGGTGACCACGACTCAGAATATGTCCGAGATGCCCAGCCTTATTCCAAAGTAACTGGTATCCCGACTGTCAGGACCACTTACTTGGCCACTCATACATTGCCCGTGGTTCATGAACTAGGACATGACTACGGGAACCCACACCAGGAACCACACTTGTACAACTGGTTCTTCAAAATAAAGACATAGTGGCTTGTGTTTATGATGAACAGTGATGGATTGGCAAAGTTCATAATATTGACTGTCAAAACCAAGTTGTACATGTTGTATTTTATCACCCTCCAGGACAGCACCAAGGACATCTCTTAAAAAAAAAATGAGAAGGATCAAATTTGGATGCCACTTAAAAATGTACTAATGAAGCTGTCTCCCATGGAATTTACAACGCTGACTGTGCAAACTTATAGTCTAACACCCAAACTGAGTGAACATCTTTCTCAAATGTTCAATGAGCAATGTACTAAAAACAAATAACAATGTAACAATAATGTAATTAGTACGCTTATTTTCAATAAAAAAAGTAAGTAATCACAGATATGATTAAATTATCTACTGTATCTGATATATTTTATTCCATAAGCCTAGATATCGCAGATGTTAAAAAACATACTTATGACTTGGGTTGTAATTTTTTTCCATTACTTCCAACTGAATCTCAAAGTTGAAGTTTATACTGAAGTTTGATATCATAAAGGTCTATTAACTGTGAAATTTTCAGATTTGTATCTGGTCCCCCAACAAAGTTAATGTAGGCCACAAATCAGAAAAATAAAAAATATTTTTTTAAAAAAAAATGGTGTATCTTTTTTAAGTGTAAGCTGCTCACCTTTAATACTATAAAAAGTAACTATATTATACAGTGTAATAGCAGAAAAAATACACTCCTGGAAATTGAATTCATTGTCCCAGGAAGGGGAAACTTTATTGACACATTCCTGGGGTCAGACACATCACATGATCACACTGACAGAACCACAGGCACATAGACACAGGCAACAGTGCATGCACAATGTCGGCACTAGTACAGTGTATATCCACCTTTCGCAGCAATGCAGGCTGCTATTCTCCCATGGAGACGATCGTAGAGATGCTGGATGTAGTACTGTGGAACGGCTTGCCATGCCATTTCCACCTGGAGCCTCAGTTGGACCACTGTTCGTGCTGGACGTGCAGACCGCGTGAGACGACGCTTCATCCAGTCCCAAACATGCTCAATGGGGGACAGATCCGGAGATCTTGCTGGCCAGGGTAGTTGACTTACACCTTCTAGAGCACGTTGGGTGGCACGGGATACATGCGGACGTGCATTGTCCTGTTGGAACAGCAAGTTCCCTTGCCGGTCTAGGAATGGTAGAACGATGGGTTCAATGACGGTTTGGATGTACCGTGCACTATTCAGTGTCCCCTCGACGATCACCAGAGGTGTACGGCCAGTGTAGGACACCGCTCCCCACACCATGATGCCGGGTGTTGGCCCTGTGTGCCTCGGTCGTATGCCGTCCTGATTGTGGCGCTCACCTGCACGGCGCCAAACACGCATACGACCATCATTGGCACCAAGGCAGAAGCGACTCTCATCGCTGAAGATGACACGTCTCCATTCATCCCTCCATTCACGCCTGTCGCGACACCACTAGAGGCGGGCTGCACGATGTTGGGGCGTGAGCAGAAGACGGCCTAACGGTGTGCGGGACCGTAGCCCAGCTTCATGGAGACGGTTGCGAATGGTCCTCGCTGATACCCCAGGAGCAACAGTGTCCCTAATTTGCTGGGAAGTGGCGGTGCAGTTCCCTACGGCACTGCGTAGGATCCTACGGTCTTGGCGTGCATCCGTGCGTCGCTGCGGTCCAGTGCCAGGTCGACGGGCATGTGCACCTTCCGCCGACCACTGGCGACAACATCGATTTACTGTGGAGACCTCACGCCCCACGTGTTGAGCAATTCGGCGGTACGTCCACCCGGCCTCCCGCATGCCCACTATATGCCCTCGCTCAAAGTCCGTCAACTGCACATACGGTTCACGTCCACGCTGTCGCGGCATGCTACCAGTGTTAAAGACTGCGATGGAGCTCCGTATGGCACGGCAAACTGGCTGACACTGACGGCGGCGGTGCACAAATGCTGCGCAGCTAGCGCCATTCGACGGCCAACACCGCGGTTCCTGGTGTGTCCGCTGTGCCGTGCGTGTGACCATTGCTTGTACAGCCCTCTCGCAGTGTCCGGAGCAAGTATGGTTGGTCTGACACACCGGTGTCAATGTGTTCTTTTTTCCATTTCCAGGAGTGTATTAAAGCTGAGAAATTAATCTTTCTTTGGAAAACTACTGTTCAAAAATTTAGTTTTATTTAATTTGTGGCTGATAACTTTGAACTATTTAAATATATTAAAGAATACATTCAGCTAAGTGATAATCATGTAATTTTGTGGCCCAGAGTGTGTTGAACTAAATGCATTTCATCTGAAAGGCTTTGGACACTCCACTACTGGACAACTGTAAAAAATGTAGATGCTTGCAAATACGAAAAAATTCACGCGGCCTGGAAAAAATATGGCCACCATTTCAAAATAACAAACAATAAATATTTTTAAACAATATTTTTGTGACTACTGAGCATTGGGAAATTCACCCAGCAAATATAAAATTCTTCTGAGATGGTCAAGCAACCAATTACTTCTTTCTTGGGCCACTTGGTATGGACTGACCCATCATGGATCCACTATAAGCTGTTGTAAAATACATTTATTCATAGACAACCAGTTTCAGTTACTCCTATTACTACCCTACATCAAGTCAAAGGAAGTTATATTCGCATTAAATACTTTTTTTAAAGCATCTGTCACACTTAAGTTTATCTATTATTTTATACGTGTTACATCAGTCACCAAGTGATTTGCCTGTAATTGCAGCAGCTGTCACATATAAAAGTGACTTTTTGACATATGAGAAACGAAAACTACTAGGATACAAAATGCATGTACAGTGTATGTTACATATGCTACAACTAAAAACAACTAAATATTTCATCCCTAGAAACTTTTCTTCATGTAGTGCTCATCTGTCACCTGAACATGGTCACTTACAGAAACTTGTTATCTATGACTAAACATACTTTTCATAACATTCTGGTTGTTGCCTGCTACCATTCTTAAAATGCACTGAAAATATGCAACACTGTTTATAAACACATTTTGCTGAGAAAACAACAGCTGAAAACTCTTGAGTGACAGTCATTCAGAAAAAGATAACAATGTACATCTCACAACAACCTTCTTACAAACTTACAAAATTGACTTTCTTAGCGGAAATTATGAATAGGGGATTCATAAGATAAAATCGGATAATATGTTACAAGAGATTAAACAGAGATATTCAATATTTACTAGCAAGTAACATTTCATGAAGAGCTAAACTACTCAAATGAATGTTGATAACAGACTGCATGTAGATTAACGTCAAGTGGCTTCTCAAATATAGGCGCAGTTCTTGATCAGAAGAAAAAATATGGTTTTCTAAATGTATCTTGTACACTGTGCACAATTTTTTTTTTTCTATTTGACAGTTGCATACACCTAATTAAAGCTATTGACGTAAAAGGTAGAACGCCATTAAATTGAACAGAAACCCAGGAATAAAACTAAGGGCCATGAAACCAATGGAGGATAATAAAAATCCAATGAACTACCTAAAAAGAGTTGAAAAGCTTTTCGCCATCTTAACCACGAATATTTAGTGTCTACTTATGTAAACCATTAGAACTGTTACTTGATTACCTTTGTATATAATGAGTGTATGTCACTTTTTTTCTCCACCACTACACAGTCGCCGTTGTAGCGACCAGTGTATGTTTGCCACAGACGATCACTCACATGTATACCGGAAACACTTTCTATAACGACGGGAAGTGGTTGTTCTCGTGTTACGTACACATGACGCTTACGCTTGGGCTCCTTTACATTCTCCATTACCAATGGGTCCTCAAAAATCGGACTGATATGCCGCGAATCGTATGTCGGCCTGTCCGCGAAATTAATGAACGACTACTACACATCCCGGCATAAAAAACACACTACCAATGTCTAAAGGTAGTGCACCCTTACAGTTTTTCTCACCAGATATCCAAAGAAACACATTTCTTCACGACAATCCCATTTCATCACAACACAAACAACTTTTTACATTCCTACAAAAGACAAAAAAATGTAAACAAGCCCGTAGAAATCCAGTGACGTTAGAATCATTGTAAAATCAATGAAAATTCAAAGATCTTTACACCTTACCCTTCAACCATAGATACAATTCAAACAATTACGGGACTCTGTCTCGTCACTGCAATAAACGGGCGATAAGCAAATGATACTTCTGAATAAGATAGTTAGTTAGTTACTTGGTTTCAAGTTCCATGGATGATTTTGCACAATAAATCGTAATGATTTGGAACGACTTGTTTTACCTTCCATCGCAGATTAAACTATGCAACTTCTTAAAATGAAAACGTTTCTAATTGGTTCTGCGTATATTTTAAAGTTGCGAGTACAGCTTTAGCTTCTGCCGAGAAACTAGAAATTGCACTTTATAACGAAATCAATTTCTTGTAACATGTGCTTGGGCATAGAAACACGCAGTCCGCTCTGCCATTGCGCGGGGTTTTGGAAAAATCAATTTGAAGATGGAAATATTGTTGTAAATAATCCACTTCAGTTCAGAAGGAACAAAGATGTACATAACTACAACACCAGAAGGAAAAATGACATTCATTACTCCATATTATGGTTGTCTTTAGCACAAATAAGGGTGTACAATGGCACAACTAGGGCTGGACAGGCGATACATGTGTTCAAGCTGGCTTGAGATTTCCCGATACACAGCAGCGTTCGATGTAGTATCGAGCTTGTTCGAAAAATCACGTGACATTTGACTTGCGCGGCCCTAATGCAAGGGATACGCAATGAACAACCAACTAGTCACAATAACAAGCTAAGGCTTTACTTAAAATTGAATAATTTAGTGAAACGTTGGAGGAAATAGCATTAAATCCTACCACTGCACAAACTCCTACTACGTTTTATCGCAAATTATTAAGTCTGAACAAAACAGTTTCATTTAAAATGGTATATTTCTTTAAGATACAGATTTGGGGTCTAGTGAAGCACGGGATACAACCCGTCGGCTTTGACCAATGACGTCAGAATTTGCCAGAGTTCGTTTATTGCACAGTTTTAACAGCTGACAAGAATGTTCAGAAACAAAGGAATACCAAAGACAAAAAATATGGTTGACATATGGCGTTAACATTGTTGTTCAGTTGAAGTATATAGGTCAACTGAAGCACGAGATACAAATTTTACATGTGTTTTTTCTTTCGCCTTCTCTATCACTAATAATCTATTCTTATGTAGATAGTAGTACTACCGATGGCAGAAGGAGCTATGTACATAATATTTGTATCCCATACTTCCGTTGACCTATATATATATGTACACTACTAACGAAAACATGGAAATGGACGTATGTTACATTTGCAACCTGTACTTCAGTTGAACTACTCGAAGAGGCAATCAGGCGACACATATACAATTTGTATCCCGTACTTCATTATGGGGCAGTTTTTTTCGCCGTCGATGCTAATAGTATTGACAGAAATTTATAGTTTTGATCACACCAGTACAATAGTATCCCATTCTTTAGTTGAGCTATATAGGGGGGTTGGGGTTGTTTGGGGGAGGAGACCAGACAGCGAGGTCATCGGTCTCACCGGATCAGTGAAGGACGGGGAAGGAAGTCGCCGTGCCCTTTCAAAGGAACCATCCCAGCATTTGCCTGGAGCGATTTAGGGAAATCACGGAAAACCTAAATCAGGACGGCCAGACGCGGGATTGAACCGTCTTCCTCCCGAATGCGAGTCCAGTGTTCTAGCCACTGCGCCACCTCGCTCAGTTTGAGCTATATAGCTATACACAACGTTTTTATCCTGCTCTCCAGTTGACATATATAGGTAAATCTCATTAATGTTCGTTTCGAATAGATAGTGTCAGTGTAAAGGTCAACCAAAGTTGTGTCGGGAGTTTAGCCTTTGATATTGCTAGTACAGATTCGAAAAAATCGTACTGATATTAGTGCTAGGAAACGAAAGAAGAACGACAACTCCGAAATTTCTATTATGTACTGGAGTACACAAAAATATACGTAATGGTGTAACTCAACAATGAAAAACGGCAAAACAGTCAAATGCAGTAAAAGAAAATAATGGGAAACTGAACTTGGCACAGGGGAACTTCTAAAAAGAATCGAAGCTCGCCTAGAAAGACATCAACAAAAATGACATATCCACATAGACAAGAAACGAAACATCACGAAAATACACACACACACACACACACACACACACACACACACACACACACACACACACACACACACACACAGACACAGACACAGACATACATACACGCACAGACACACACATTCCACCACTACCACCCATCCTAATGTGAAATTAGCTAACACATTTCGGACGGTTCTTCTGCCCAAGACGTTTAACAAAACATTTAAACGGGCAATATATTTTGGGAATACTAAGTCTCCATGAATAATTGTCTAAGTGACTTTGAAGTGTGGAAATCCGGCGTTTCCCCTTCCCTACAACAGATTTCACAGCTGACCAATAACCCTCTACACTATTTGTGCAAGCCCCTGTGGATTAACTAAGAGCCCCTTGTGATTAAGTATGAGATGCTGATAACCCATTTTCCCTAAATCCCTATATGAAGAAAAACCACCTGACATTACAGTGGAACCCTCTGCAAATTGATCTTCAATGACGCTGACCAAAACTTCCTTCCTTCGATTGGGTACTTGTATAAACACTACATTGTCACACTTTTGACCTTAAACTACAGCCCCCCAAACCCATAATCCCACCGGAGGTACCCCCCCTCCCCTGTTGCACTTCCTTTTGCTAAAATGTGACTCGTCAATTTCGACCATACCCCCGCCCCATCCCCAACGGCCCCCTATATTGCATGTATTTCCCACAAAGTACCCTGCAAAAAGAGTACCAATCCACAACTGTACGCTTACTCACACGATATTCAAGGACACACAGCCACACAGGATATCTCAAACACCAACAGTACGTGATTTTCATAATGTTTCTTAATGCGAGCTTAGATTTTTCGAACCACGTCCCTCGTCTACTGGACTGCCACGACCGACCTTTGCTGCAGCGCCATACGAATAAGTCGTGAGTACGGCGATGAGATACACTTGTGAGGTGCATATGTTCACCGCACTCATGACATCGAACATACTCGGCAACGAGACCACACATTTGTAAAAAACAAATCGTAGCCAACATGTCTACACCCATAGCCTCTCTCAAATCATCCAGGTTCATCAGAACTGATAAACCCATATCTACAAACGAAAATGAGGTACTAAAAATTGTCCTAAAATAAGAAACCAATAGTCCAGATTACCTCAATATCACTAAGAATGAAATTAAGTACTGAATGAATTGCAAACCAATTATTTAAAGAAATGCACATGAAGAGTATTTTGAGCAATATTTAGCACTCTCCTTTAAAATCACATTCAATTATTTTAATGTACAATGATATCGCTTATCTATGGCTGAAAGTGAAGATATTATTATCTATGAGCAATGTATGATGTCATTGGTCAAAGCCGACTGGTTGTATCCCCTGCTTCACTAGACCCCAGAATTGGCACTTAACTGAAAAAACGAGCTTCAAGGAGATCCTATATACACAAAACATACTCCATGAAAATACCACAGAATACTACAGTGAACGTTAAAAACATTTTTCCTTTTTTCTACAACACTCCCTCCAAAAGGATAAATAAAACAGTCGTATGAAAACAAAGAGTTACTGTTTGACTTCCTTCATACCAATCTCAGCACGCAGGAAATTAAATCAAACTCCCTCAAGTGGCTTTGTCAGCAGATCAGCTAACTGTTTTTTTCTATCTATATACTCTATCAAACTTTCACTATTCAGAAATCTTTCACGAACATAGAAGTGTTGGAGCTCTATGTGTTTTGACAGATGATAATATTCAGGGTTTTTTTGCCAATTTTAATGCACTGGCATTGTCAATATAAAGTGTTGGAGGTTGTTCCGGCATTTTAACCAAGTCACTTAGTAAATGATATAACCAAATTAATTCTTTGGCTCCTTCACTTGCTGAAAGCATTTCTGCTTCAGTTTTAGATACAGCCACTATCTTCTGCAACTGACTTGTCCATGATATTGCCCCTCTATGCTACTTTACCACAATATCAGTTGTTGAATGTCTTGTCTGTTTGTCTCCAGCAAATTCAGCATCACTGTAAATTCTCAGATTTTCTTCTGTATCATAGCTAATCCCATAATTTAATGTACCTATGAGATTCAGAAATCTGTGTTTAACTCGGTTCCAGACTGAAGCAGTTGGTTTTCTCATAGCTCGAACAGCTTTATTGAATTCAAAACTTATATCTGGACGAGTAGCTATTGAGAGATACATAAGACATCCAATTGCCTCGCTATAGTGAACGGAGGAAGAAACTGCTTCTGTTTCATTCTCATCATTTTCTTCATATCCAATGGGAGTTGAATTCATGTTAGATTCTGCCATTCGAAATCTTTTTATGCCAAGAAAACTGTCAAGAGTCCCCAATGTTATATCAAATTCACATTGTAAAGTGTTCAGAAATGCTGTTATTTCTTCTTCGTAGACAATTAGACCATCATCAACGTAAATAGCTACATAAAGTCTTTTTTCATTGCATTTGCGATAAAACAAGCAAGGATCTTCAGAACTGTTTCAAAAACCTGCTTTCTCCATTACTCCCATAAGCCGTTTGTTCCAGGAGTTTGGAGCTTGTTTCAGTCCTTAGAGACTCCATTTCTGGAGACACACTCGATGTGTACTGTCTTCAAAGTGTTCTGGTTGTTCCATTTATACTTTATCTTGAAGTATTCCATTCATAAATGCCGCCTTCATTTTATATTGTTTCAACACCAGTTTTTTTGAAGCAGCTACTACTAGCAAAAGTCTAATGTTGTCATAACGTGCAACAGGACTAAATGTATCTTCATAATCTATTCCTGCTTGCTGAATATATCCTTTAGCAACTAATTGGGCTTTGAAGCGAGTATTTCCATCAGCTGAAACTTTTCGACGTAGAACCCAACGATTTTGTAATACTTTGGCATTCATAGTTTTCTTTCTCATTAGACTATAATACATCATAAAAACAGTTTGGATTTTTTTTCTTCGCCAGCAGTAAGTTTTGAAAACATCAAGAACTCAGCACTTTCTATCCAGGCTGGTTTTCTTCATAGTCTTCTGTTCTCCAGTTCATCTTTGTTAGAAGATTCTGATGCTTTGGCTTTCAGGAATTTTGCTGATTTTTTTTATTGCCATCTGATTCCTGACTTCCTCCAGATTCAATTCCGTTAAAGTTTTCTTCACTTTGTCTTCCTCTGAAAGCAGACCGCCGAGGAATGTCTAAGGTAACGTGATCACTGTGGGAGCTACACACTATCTCTGGTTTAAATTTTATATCATGACTCAAGAGAACTTTCCTTTTGGAAGGAACCCGGACCCTAAATCCATCACTGTGATTGACATACCCAATGAGTTGTCCAAAAACAGCCTTGTCATCAAATTTTGAAAGGAATTGTTTTCTTATATGAACTTAGCAACCTGTGCCAAAAATTCTGGGATGATCAAGTTTTACCTCTGATCGATTGTACCACAGCTCATATGGAAAATTGTCTAGAACCGAAGACCTTCTAGTACGATTCAAAATATAGACTGCTGTATTGCCTGCTTCTGCTCACAGGCCTCTTGATAGCTTACTTGTGTTTAGCATCGAACGTATGGCTTCAACAATTGTTCTATTTTCACTTTCGATCACAGCGTTTTGTTCAGGAGTATACAGTGGAGAAATCAGTAATTCTATTCCTTTATCCACGAGTAATTTCTTAATCATGTTGTTGTTAAATTCCTTTCCTCTATCACATCGAAATTGTGTAACAACGTGTCCTCTGGTTTGTGCTTCATTTAAAAACTGCTTAAGCATGTCGTACCATTCATATTTGTGCTTAAGAAAGAAAATTCTACGAAATTTACTGAAATCGTCTTTAAAACATGCACAATATCGAGCACTTCCAAACGACTTTACACTCATTGGTCCATTGACATCAGTGTGAATTAACTCACTGGTAATTGTGGAGCAGTTTGTACATTGTTTGAATGGTATTCAATGCATCTTTCCTGATGCGCAACCGTCACAAAATTCATCATTACAACCTTCTATACTGATGTTGAGTTTCTTCGAAATGTTCTTGATGTGTTGCTTATTTTGATGACCGAATTTTTCATGCAACATTTGCAGTGTTTAAAATGTTGCTACATTTAATTGATCACTGTTCTCTGGTCTGACAACACGCATATGCAACACGTACAGACCATTTTCCACATAGCCAGTCATGACGATGTCGCCACTGATTTTTTAAAATCATAACACTTTTATAATCGAATGTTATGCTGTAGCTGTTACCTGCAGCTGCTCTGGCAGAGAACAAATGAGCGTTTGCATTGGGCACATACAAAATATTTTGCAACCTGGCCCTATACCATTCATTATTTCGTCTTATTTCGACGTAAACTGTGCCTTTACCAAGTGCATGCATGTTAGTACCTTGTCTTCTTAAGGAAACCACTTCAGCAACATCAAATTCGCTGTACAAGACGAAATATTGTTTATTTGGGGTGATATGCTTTGTAGCACCACCATCACAATACCATTTATTTACGTCAATATAATTTACAGTAGACGCACCCATGGCACACGAAGTAAACACCGCGTTTTCACTCACCTTCTCTTCTTGCCGCTCTTATTGCAGTCACGAGAGTTCTGTGGACACTCCGCTGCCCAGTGTCCTCTTTGCTTACTTTTTTTTTACACGGAAATTTTTGTTTTGCTCGCTCTTTTGACACTCTGCGTACGCTGCCTTCTGTTCACTTGTTGGCTCCTGAGGGAGCACCACGGGTTCGTGCGTACCGATAATAACATCTTCCAGTTCATATTAACGGAGTACCACAGAGATATGCCATTTCCATTTTGCCCAATCGTCAGGCCCTTCGAGTTTATCGATAACCACTTTATAGTCTCTGTTTGTAGCCATATTCTTACTGTACAGCTCGATTCAACAACGGATAGCTTCTACCAACACAAACTGAATTGAATCAAACTTGAAAAAAACTGTATTTTGTTCAGTTTCACGTAGCCTGGGCCGAACAAAACAGTTTCGTTTAAAACGGTATATTTCTTTAGGATACAGATTTGACACATAACTGAAAAAAACGAACTTCAAGGAGATCCTATATACACAAAACATACTTCATGAAAATACCAAGGAATACTTCGTTGAACATTAAAAATATTTTTCCTTTTTTTTACATGTTTCAACAGATTTGCGACACTAGTTCTCATATAGTGCCGAAATATAAGGATATATAACTATTATTTATGTTGATTTTTAAGTAAAGGTCTCAGACAAAGATGAAAATGATGTCCTCCAAAAAATATTACACATCTGACCCAGTACAATATTTTATTTATTTATTAGAGACAGTAATGATTTGGTAAATTCAAATGCGCAATTCAATCTCTTTTAAGACACAACAGATAAAAGGCCACGAGTTTTAAATCAGTTTGGAAAGCAGATGGCAATATTTGTATGAAACGATCAGACTTGTTAATCAAAAAAACAAAGAACAAATAACATACATCGTAATAAAGTGACTGTGTTTTTACCATGAGATTCAATTAAAGGGCCAAGACCCGTTTTCGAGATAGTACTATCGGTTCTCACTCGCTCACAGGACGAGTGAATTCTATAGAATTACACAGTATCATAATTTCAATGTTTTATTTTGTTATTAGATATCATTGTTAATCATGACCTATGCTCTAGAAGATATTTCAGTCCGCGTTTCAGTTATTTTTATTATTAAGACCCATAGCACATTAAAACCGCTAAGAGTGATCATTATGATAGTACCAACAAACGCTATATTGTAGGCTGACCAACAGTTAGAATAGAACCTGAGACTTCCCGAACTGCGACGGAAACTGTTTGAACAATTCGAGCCATGTTCAAACACAGCCCTACTGCACAAAAATTTTTAATCACTTAGGTTGTTGTGTCGGTAATGCCTTTGTATATCTGATTTTTTAAAATATTTTTGCCACATCTGACTAGAGGTTCATGTGAGCAGTTACCAGGCAACGCCAGACAACAGGCTATACCTCGCGTGTGTAGCTATGATGATGTAGGCAGCCCGTACTTGTTGCTTGCTCTGCTCATACGCTTTTCGTCGCTTTTCTGTGTGGAATTTCGTACATGGTGGGACATCATGTGACCATGTGCAGCCCTATGGGATGTTGGTGAGAGGACAAACACAATTGTTTTATCATATCCCAGATAAAGGATGCAAATAAGGAAGCAGTTCTTGGCCGAATATCATTTCAAAACTAGGCTCCACATTTCAAAGTACCATAACATTTTGCTATGGGGTGACTTTGACAGACTTTTTTCTTTTTTTAAATTCGTACTCTGCAATATTGTTATGTAGTATACCCAATCAGGTTAGCATCAACACAGCACTGCAAAAAGCTAGTAGGATGGAATACAATTTTTTTGCAAAAAAAAGATAGAAACAGTTTCTTGTCTAGCTTACAGCAGAATAAAGGACAATAAATTTCATGATTATTTCAAAATGTGTAAAAAATTAACAAGGTTGTCTGTGAGGCAAAGAAACTGTACAACTGGCAGTTTATAGTTTACTCTAGGAATAAATATAAAGCCATGTGGGGGGAGTTAAAACGATGAAACATGGTATGCTGTCAGTCTACAATTTAGCATACAATGGCACTCTATAAATTTAAGATGTAAACACAAATTAAGAAATAACTTCAGGCATAGAGGAAGTACTAGACAAGGGCATTGTGATAGGGAAACACTGTTTCACAGAAGGCAGATTTCTAAAACTCTGCTACAGCTGTCAATATATCTGAAACAAAATATTTAGTTCAAAACTGCAGACCAAATTTGCCTACTTAGTCAGCTTAAAGTCAATGTTTATGTATATTCGTATGTATATAGCTTTAACAGATCTTACAGTGTCATAAAAGGAACAGGACCTAGACTACTCCAGCAGCATCAGAGTTTCATAAACCATACTAAAATGCATCATTCCGCTCTAATTGCACATCTATATGTCCGATATTCAGCTTTTCTATGTGGTTTTCGTGATACAAATTTTCTTGGAGGTCCAGTAGTGTGTTCTCATGTTTGATTGTTTAGTATGGTAAAATGCCATTCATCCCAGAAAATGAAAATTTGCACTTGAAATTGAATGAAGTTGAAAGTAGCCAATAGTGCGGAATGAAACACATCGTTAAAAATAAACTAACTGCCTCAGCGGAAAAAAATAATAGAAGCAAATTTCTCTACAAAACAGAAAAACAGACAGAAATAGCTTCATTAAGACATTAATGATTGATTGCTAATAATATGGAAATAATATAAATTCTGGCAATTGAACCTACTAACTTTTTTTGGTCTTTCATGATTAAGAGAATGTAAATTAATTCACTTGATGGCTTCTGGCCACAGAAATTAGTTTCGTTTTCATTTGACGTGGGAGCAGTAAACTAAGACACCAGCAATACCATAAAACATATACGTGGGTCACATGCAGAAGGCACCCTGCCACCCTGACTATAACCCAGCTTGCTCTGCGCATGTGTGAATAAGGCAGCTTGGGCGTGCTGGTAACATTTTTGCAGGTAGCATTTGGCTACTTGCTGCTACTGCTCATATGGCAAAGAGCCACACTTCAAGTATCCAGAAGCAGGAGAAGGCACTGTTATAATGCGAATCTAGTTCTGCGCATGTACATGAGCCTGCTGGCAACTGCTCAAACGAACCTTAGCACACGGTCTTTTATTCATTTGCATGTCTGAAATCTGTGCGATACATCATATCTGGTAACTTCAGTCACACATAATTTTTCAGTAATACCTGTGTATATGTATACGTGTGTGTATGTATGTGTGTGTGTGTGTGTGTGTGTGTGTGTGTGTGTGTGTGTGTGTGTGTATGTGTGTATGTGTGTGTGTGTGTGTGTGTGTGTGTGTGTGTGTGTGTGTGTGTGTGTGTGTGTGTGAGAGATAAGAGAGAGAGAGAGAGAGGGAGAGAGAGAGAGAGAGAGAGAGAGAGGGAGAGTAGTTAGTGAGTATATTCAGCCTACTAGGGGATTATATAATGATCAAACCCACCCAACCGCAAACATAAATATAAAAATTAAATCGATAAAATTATATTTGAAAATTTAAATCTGAGATCACCCATGGATTAAAAATTTACTCACACAATGAATTCGAGATCGTAAAATTTGTTATTATTATTTTTAGTTCTCTTCATTCCTTCTTACTTCAGCTTAATTTTACCATCTTACAAAATTCAAAGTCCCAGTTATTTATTATTTTATGAAAGCTGTCTGGCAAAATAATTTTAAATTTACTATCAATCTCCATACAAATTTTCTCTTCATAACTAGTTTTTAAATACTCACAGCCTGCAATGTAATACAATTCATCTGCTTCTAGCTCACCAATCTTTTTAAACAAATTAAAACTTTTTACATGATCAAGTTATTAGTAGAGTTTCCGTTTATACAGAATAAAGAATAATAATACTAAAAAATGTCACTCAATACTCTTTGCTGAGCATCATATGTTAAATTTTCGACTATGCATGCATTTGCATCTTTTGGAATTTTATAATTAAAAGTAACAACTAATTTCATTCTAGTTTTCTTTGTGGTGAACAATAAATTCTCTTAGAGATATTTATAACAATATAGGATAATTTTCAATAAAACTGAAGGGATTTACATTGAAATCATCATTCAGTTGAGTAATCCTCTTAAAATCGAAGAAAGCAACATATGATTTCTGATAATTGTTTGATGGATCAAGATTCCTTAATTCTTGAGGAAAAACTCCATTTCTTCCAGTTTCACATAGCTATTTCGTAATGTAACATGATCGAATAAGAAGAATCGATTAGTTGATTATTCTTTTCAATGAGTGTGGAAAACAACGAAAATAAAGTAAGACATATCAAGTTCTGAAGCATTATAATAAATATTAATACCTAGTTTAAATTTCTTTTTCTTTCTAATCTGGCTATATCAAATGTTTGTGACTCAAAGAAGGAAATTGGAGTTTTTGTATTTTTTAGTCTGTCTTCTCCTAGCTGTAATAAATATTCTGGTTCATATTTTACTACTGGAACACGAAATTCCATAGATTCTTTTACAATTTTACCTTCTTTTGAAATGTATCTTTTATTTCAATTCCAGCATCGTTTTTACTAGCCCATATAAGAGTAGCATCTCCAGTAGTTGAACTCCAACTGAAAATTACTGTTAAATCTCCTTCCCACATCACTTCTTTATAATCTTTGAAAAATCCACCAAACAAAGCTAGTGGAAAAGATATTTCATTTTTCTTAATTTTTATCTTACTGTTGATAAGAATATGGCCTTCCATGGTTAACTCACAAGCTGCAGTCGAAGTTAATCTCGTAAGGACAGATGAAGAAATGAATGGGTGCTCCACTCTAGACAAAATATTGTTTCCTTTCTTTATAGTGATGACCTCTAACAACTTACCCATGTAGTTATCCATTAATTTTAATGGATTTTCCATCATATGATGGATAATCTGTACCATCAGCTCCAATAATGCTAAAACTCATGTACAACTGAGCATGATTAGGATGAACCCTACAATCTCCAATATTTATATTAATCTCTGTGTTCTTGTTGGAAAGATTTAGATTATTTTTAATCTTCTCATTCACAGGAAATGAGTAAAACTGATAACTTTCGATTCTATTTATGATTCATTAATGATAAAATTTATTAAAACATTTCTAAAATTATCGTTACATAAGCACAATTAAAGTCAATCATTGTCATCAGTTATAGGAATTTCTAAATCATAAATGGATTAAAAATTTGAATATGTACAGAATAATGTGGTTCATGAATTATTGGTCCACCAAGTTCTGCATTAGGCTTAAATGAAACAATAATATTAATTTCTCAATGAAAATAATCATTATCTTCAACAAACATTCCGTCAGCCAAATTAAAATTTACATTACTTAATTCAAATGGAATAATTGTAAGAACACCTTTAGCAAGCGTTTTTTGATTAAGTTCAGTCATTTTATCGTTGAACCCTAAAACACTAGAAATATTATTTTTGATATCAATGTATAATTCTTTATCACTTTAAATAACAACTCTATTTAAAAGTTCATCTGCTTCAATATGAATATTTGAATTTTTCAAATGAATAAATTTTTCTAAAGTTTTAAACTGCACTCAGCTATAGGAATTTCTATCGTTTCTCCATCACAATATACTTTATTATTTTTCGATATAAAATTTGGTGTTAAAACGTTGAATAAAAACCAACCAGTAATCCATTACTAAATCAGTGTCATATAGAAACAATAAATCCCTTATTGAGACCAGATGGCTTATCTCTCAATTGAAATCATCTGCTCATTTATTATTAAAAAATTTATTTAAGTGAATTGGGAACACAAAATAAGAATTCCAGAAAAGATATCAAAAACAAACAAAATAAACTTTTACCAAATTCTATTTGATGTTCAGTTGTAGGAGCAAGTGGTTGTGGAAAAGCAATATTATTGAAGGACAATTATATTGTAGATCCAGGATGGTTAAACTGTAATAAAATTAAGTTCTTGTATGTTTATTCTAAAAGTTTAGATCAACCAAAATGACGAGAATGTATAAAAAGATGTGAAAAATTGAAGGTAAGTCTAATAAAAAGTTTATTACTCTCATTGAAAATAATGATGAAATTATATCATTATCTCAATGTCAAGATAATTGTGTAGTAGTATTTGATGACTTTATTCTTCAAAATCAAGACATAGTTAGAGGATATTTTACTAGAGGTAGGCATAAAGGAATATATTGTTTTTATTTAAGCCAAACGTATCCAAAAATTCCAAAACAATTAGTTAGAAAGAATCTTCAGCTTTAAAATATTTTTAGACAAAATCACACAAATTTAAATCATATTTATCATAACGAGATTTTCACTCTGTAGCGGAGTGTGCGCTGATATGAAACTTCCTGGCAGATTAAAACTGTGTGCCCGACCGAGACTCGAACTCGGGACCTTTGCCTTTCGCGGGCAAGTGCTCTACCATCTGAACTACCGAAGCACGACTCACGCCCGGTACTCACAGCTTTACTTCTGCCAGTACCTCGTCTCCTACCTTCCAAACTTTACAGAAGTTCTCATGTGAACCATGCAGAACTAGCACTCCTGAAAGAAAGGATATTGCGGAGACATGGCTTAGCCACCGCCTGGGGGATGTTTCCAGAATGCGATTTTCACTCTGCAGCGGAGTGTGCGCTGATGTGAAACTTCCTGGCAGATTAAAACTGTGTGCCCGACCGAGACTCGAACTCGGGACAAAGACCTATGCTCTAGAAGATATTTCAGTCTGCGTTTCAGTTTCCTTTCTTTCAGGAGTGCTAGTTCTGCATGGTTCGCAGGAGAACTTCTGTAAAGTTTGGAAGGTAGGAGACGAGGTACTGGCAGAAGTAAAGCTGTGAGTACCGGGCGTGAGTCGTGCTTCGGTAGTTCAGATGGTAGAGCACTTGCCCGCGAAAGGCAAAGGTCCCGAGTTCGAGTCTCGGTCGGGCACACAGTTTTAATCTGCCAGTAAGTTTCATATTTATCATGATTTCGTTGGTGGTGATTTAAAGTTGGATGACTTTTAAGGATCTGTAGTAAATGGTGGAATAAAGATAAATTTGGTTTTTTAACAATAGGTATGACTAGGAAACCGATTGAAGGTAAATTCAGAAGTACAGAATGTCATAACGTTAGAAATATGTAGTTAATGTTTTTCATCTCTAATAAATGTTTGCAAGGTATTTTCCAGAAGTTATTAAAAAGCTAGACTAAATAGAAGAGTAAAAGATCAATTAAAAGAAGAATTTAAAAATGGGAAAAATCTACCATGAACAAAATATGAATGTAGAAAAGAAGATCAACCAGCTACTGATGCAATAGAACGAGTTAAACTAGGAATCGAAGGATTATGTGATAATGTGATAAAAGCAATTGAAGAAAATACACAAGATGCGACCGGAATGGTTCCTTATTCACATTGTCACCAGTATAATTTAATGATATACAACCAATAAAACAATTTAAGAGTCCACAGTGTGACTATACTTTAAGGGGATCAGAAATACAAGATTTATTAAGTAAGTATGGAGAAGAGAGAAAAAAAGATAAAAATGTTAAAAAATAACTGTTAGTGAAAGAATCTTTGAGTATATTAATCACAGTAAAGATAATGGTTTTGGATAGAGACCTGGTGTTTCATATAAAGTTTTTTATAAATTACCAGTAAAATCGATGGGGATAAACAAACTATTGATGACAGGACATATGAAGGTACAGATGGATTTATGAATTTTTTCACTAAAATCAGATAACTATGGAAGACAAGAATATAGGTCCTGGTTTACCAAATTATGCAGATACATTATGCACCTGGGAGCATTATATTGTGATAATAATCCAAATAAAGTACAATTGTGTAGAGGAATTAAATACAAATATTTGATAAAAGAAATTGTTGATGAATTTTTTCCAGCATTGAGATAAAAAAAATTTGAATGATTCATTGCAAAGTAATGATGAAAAAGTTGGTGAAGGTTTAGTAAAAAATATTCAGAAAAACCAGTCGAATATGTTTGTATGAATGATGTCCAGCAATTAATTGATAGATTAGCAGTAATCCACGCAGAAGAATTAGCTCGAAATAGAATTTATCATAATGAGAAAGTGGGAATAAGGCATATGTTGCCAAAAAATGTTAGTGATTCTATTATCAAAAATCCAAGATGGATTCCATATTTGATTCAAACACAGGTAGAACATAGATACATGAACCATCAGTATAAAAATTGTAAATTATCATTGCTGTGTTGGGAGAGTACCAGAGCACCAAGTGCTAATAGAAAGCACTAATGCTCAAATCGTTATAGGTATTGAAAGCTGGCTAAAGCCAGATGTAAGGTCAGCCGAAATTTTTGGGAAGAACTAACAGTGTTCAGAAAGGATAGGCTAAACATGGTTAGTGGTGGTGTGTTTGTTGCTGTTAGATGAAGTTGTCGCGAAATTGAAGTAGATAGTTCCTGTGAGTTAGTATGGGCAGAGGTCACTGTTGGCAACAGAATAAAATAATAATCGGATTCTTTTACAGACCTCCCAGTTCAGATGATACAGTTGCTGAAAGGTTCAAAGGAAACTTATGTTTGATTTCAAATATGTATCCAACTCATAGGGTTATAGTTGGTGGTGACTTTAATTTGCCCTAGATATGTTGGGGAAAATACATGTTTAACTACAGAGGTATGCATAAAACATCATGTGAAATTGTAATAAACGCGTTTTCTGGAAATTATTTCGAGTAGTTAGTTCATGAGACCACGTGAAGAGTAAACAGTTGTGAAAACACAATTGACTTCTTAGCAACAAATAATCCTGAGTTAATAACAAACATCAAAACGGATACAGGAATTAGTGAACACAGGGTTGTCATAGCGAGGATGAATATTGTAACCCCCAAATTCTCCAAAAATAAACAAAAATTATACTATTCAAAATAGCAGATGTAGACCAGATGTTGTTTGAATTCAAAGAAATAGTGTCAGCAGCAATTGAGAGATTTATACCAAATAAATTGACTAACGACAGAGCTGATCCTCCTTGCTACACAAAACGGGTTAGAGCACTGCTGCAGAAACAACGAAACAAACGTCACAAATTTAAACAGACGCAAAACCTCGAAATTTAGCATGGACTTCGATGCGAGATGCTTATAACAGTTTCCACAAAGAAACTTTCCCTCAAGAAGTGGCAGAAAATGCGAAGGGACTCTGGTTGTATGTGAAGTATGTTAATGTCAAGAAACAATCTTGCCTTCTCTGTGTGATAGCAATGGAGATACTATCGAAGACAGTGCTGCCAAAGCAGAGTTTCTAAACACAGCCTTCGAAATGCCTTCTGAAAAGAAGGCGAAGTAAATATTCCAGAATTCTAATCGAGAACAGCTGCCAACATGAGTGCCTAAGAAGTAGATATCCTTGGAGTAGTGAAACAACATAAATCACTTAATAGTAGCAAGTCTTCTGGTCCAGTCTGTATACCAATTAGGTTACTTTCAGAGTGTGCTGATGCTTTAGCTCTATACTTAACAATCATATACAACCGTTCGCTGGACGAAAGATCCCTACCTAAAGACTGCCAAGTTGCTCAGGTCACATCAGGATTCAAGAAAGGTAGTAGGAGTAATCCACTTAATTACAGGCCCATATAGTTAACGTCGATATTCAGCATGATTTTGGAACATATATTCTATTCGAACGTTATGAATTACCTCGAAGAAAAGGGTCTATTGACACACAGTCAACATGGGTATAGAAAACATCGTTCTTATGAAACACAACTAGCTCTTTATTCACATGAATTCTTGAGTGCTATTGACGAGGGATTTCAGATCAATTCCGTATTTCTGGAATTCTGGAAAACTTTTGGCCCTGTACCACACAAGCAGCTTGTAGTGAAACTGAATGCTTATGGAATATCGCATCAGTTATGTGACTCGATTTGTGATTTCCTGTCAGAGAGGTCACAGTTTGTAGTAATTGATAGAAAGTTATCGAGCTAGACAGAAGTGATTTATGGCGTTCCCCAATGTGGTGTTGTAGGCCCTTTGCTGTTCCTTATCTATATAAACGATTTGGGAGACAATCTGAGCAGCTGTCTTGGGTTGTTTGCAGATGAAGCTGTCGTTTATCGACTAAAAAAGGTATCAGAAGATCAAAACAAACTGCAAAACGATTTAGAAAAGATAACTGAATGGTGCGAAAAGTGCCAGTTGACCCTATATAACGAAAAGTGGAAGTTATCCACATGAGTGCTAAAAGGAATTCTTTAAACTGCGGTTACACGATAAATCAGTCAAATCTAAAGGCCATAAATTCAACTAAATACCTCAGAATTACAATTACATACAACTTAAATTGGAAGGAACACATAGAAAATGTATGGAATGGTAATTAAATCAGGACCCCAATCTGCAGACAGGTGTTGATATACAACAACAGTAACAGTTGAAAATGTGTGCCCTGACTGGGACTCGAACCTGTGATCTCGTGCTTACATGACAGACACACCATCAATCTGAGCCACCGAGGGCACAGAGCATAATGTGACTGCAGGGATTTATCCCTGCATGCTCTCTGTGAGGTCCACATTCGCAACTTAATGTCCACATGCTACTTTCTTAGTGCCCCAGCCGATTTCACTCATTACTCATGGCAGACAATCTTAGCGAGTCCCGCAACTGTTCAGGCAATGCGTGTGCATCCACACTGAAGAAGGTCAATGGCCTGTTAGCCTCAACTATATAAAGATTGTAACCGTTCTTTTTTTGTCCAAAAGGACAGATACCAAGAAAACGTTGCGGTGAAGGCTAACCAAAGACTGCACTTTATTCGCAGGACACTTACAAAATGTAATATATCTATTAAGGAGACTGCCTACACTACACTTGTCTGTCCTCTTTTAGAATACTGCTGCATGGTGTGGCATCCTTACCAGGTAGGACTGAAGTTCAAAGAAGGGCTGCACGTTTGTATTATCACGAAGTATGGGAGAGAGTGTCACTGAAATTATACAGGATTTGGGCTGGAGATCATTAAATGAAAAGTGTTTTTCGTTGCGATGGAATCTTCTCACAAAATTCCAAACTCCAACTTTCTCCACTGCATGCAAAAATATTTTGTTGGCACCGACCTACATAGGGAGAAACAATCACCACGATAAAATAAGGAAATCAGAGCTCACACAGAAAGATATAGGTATTCATTCTTTCCGGGCATTATATGAGATTGGAATAACACATAATTGTGAAAGTGGTTCGACGTGCCATCTGCCACACTCTTAAATGTGATGGTAAAGGATTAATCAGCTGAGTTTTAAATAATTTACCAGAGCAGAGATGCATTTGCCAGAATTTAATTACTGCAGGCCATTTACTAAGCTTGAACAAAGACTAGTACATGGTCATCCAGGAATAAATCACTTAGATGAAGAATGTAAAAAACACGATATTATGTATAGAGATAATAAAGGTGTAGAAAAAAGACATGAAGAAGACGAAGAGCTTCAATTAGCTACAAAAGAAAAAATGTATGGAAGTGATGCTTCATTAGGAGAAAAATTAGCAGCAACTGCAGTTACAGGATGATGTATGGAAAGAGAAAATTAGGAATGGGATTAGGTCCCCTAGAACTTAGAACAACTTAAACCTAACTAACCTAAGGACATCACACACATCCATGCCCGAGGCAGGATTCGAACCTGCGATCACAGGGATCGCGCGGTTTCAGACTGTAGCGCCTAGAACTGCTTGGCAACTCCTGCCGGCTGGGATTAGGCGTGGATGTCAGTGGCTAAGGAGTGTAAAAAGTATTAATTCTTATAAATTTTTAATATATAAAAAGGAATAACTATTCTTTTCATTATACTTTGCCTACTAATGGCATGGCTAATCCAAAAACTTAATAATGAACACTTACATAATATTGAACCATTTTAACTGATGCACAGAAACGAAACAAATAGAGAAAAATGAGTGGAAATTTATTTCTTACATTAGGTATTCCTGTGAGAAAATGATTACTGAATATATAAGAAAGAAGAAAAAGGAATAACACAATACAAAGGTGGATTCCTTCCACTACTATTAGCTGCATTACCACATCTAGCAACTATTGGTTCATTTGCTAGTGGTTCTGCAGCAATCACAAATGCAGTAATAAACAAGAAAAAACTGATGCAGAATTGGAAGAAGAGAAAAGACACAATCAAGCAATGTAAAAAAGGCACTGAATATAGAAAAAAATTCAAAGAAATAATCGATTTCTATCCTAATGCAATAAGTAATTTTGATAAAGAAAAGCTAATTAAACAATTAAAAATTGAATACTTTCATGGGGTTTTTATGATGAATTACCAAGTCATCTCAGAGAAAATGTATTTGGAATATTTAATTTAGATACATCTGGTCATGTTGGTTATCATTGGATTTGTTATTATAAGAATATAGATATAAAATTTGTTTTTGATTCATTTGGCGGTAATATACGAATCAAACTAGTTAAATATTTGGAAAAAATGATCTATACTACAATGCTGAGAGAACACAAAATTTTATTGAAGTAATTCGTGGTCATTTATATCTTTTTGTGTTATAGTTGCTGTCAGAGAACAACAAGTTTAATGATGTTTTCCTTAAATAAATGGTCATTTTTGTAAATAAGTTCAATAACAACTTAGGTTTGCAACCAAAACGTAACCATGAAATCAAAAATATTCAATCATCAGTAGACTCAAAATAAATAATTTAACTAAACAATGTCAGAAAGGAATTAATGCTATTTTTGAAGTAACTAGAAGTTACATTGGTATTAAAGATAGAAGAAATGGGAATATAAATGAACCAATTGCTGCAAAAGATATAGTCAACAAATATTATTTACAGAATTAAATATCAAATGTTGTTACATACATAACCTGAATATAGAAGCACTCTCACGAAATTCAATAATTACGTCAATAAAGAAGAATTAAAAAACCTTGTTACAAAGAATAAATACACCAAAATGCTCACATATTTAAGACAAGGAAATGAAACTTGTGATGGTATTATGGAACAGCATAATACAGAAGTAAATGACATGAAAAGAAGACTTCTTCAAACATTAACTGAAATAGATATCGTAGAAAGAAAACTTAACTCATTAGGTTCGAAATTTAATAATTTACATGAGAAAGATAGTAAATATCTAGAAGTACTGAACGAAATTTAGTAAAAAATCAAACGTTTCCTAAATTTTTATTCTATACAAATGGATAATCATATTCACATCTACTGTTTGAAGAATAAATAGTTTACTGAAGCACATAATTGTCACAGAGTAACAACTAAAAATGCAAGACAATGAATTCAAAGTTTTGGTACAGCTTTTAAAAAAAAGAGCAAATTCGTTAAAAAATTTGTAGGTGAAGGAGTGAGCAAATCTCTCACCCTTAATAATCATTAAGAAAATATTATTGAATTAAATAAGTCAACTAGAAAAAATTTTTAAAAAAGAAATGTTATTTCACTTGGTATATACTATTGATGGCAAGCTCACTTAGTTGATATGGACTCTGGAAATATAAAAGGAATTTCGAAAATAAATAAAAGATATAAATAGTTATTTGTTTTGAATGAACTTAGGATATAATTTTGTAGCAAGAACACAATACTTTTAGGAATAGTACGTTTCTTCCTTTAATATGTAAAGGATGGCACATAATAACAACATAAACTTCATAGAGTCAAAGCATGAAAAATAAAAAAACTCTTAGGTGCAAAGAAATTCACAACACAGAATCAAGCACCCCCATAGGAGAGCAAATACATTTCTGGTTTACTTACTTTAACATTATTAAATGTAATAGATGATTTTTTTAAATTTGCTTGTGCATTTCCAGTTAAAGATAAAACAGGTAAAAATATACTTCATTGTTTCGAAAAAATATTTGAGTTGAGAAACCAATACATCTACAAACAGAGAATGGCAAAGTACTTTTTAATAAAGAATTTCAAGAATTAATGAAAATATTTAACAATAATCACAATCCAACTCTTAGCGAATTCAAAGGATCTGTCGTTGAAAGATTTAATAGAACATTGAAAGAAAAGATGTGGAAAAATTTTCTATTCAAGGTAATCATAAAACGGTTGAAATAGAGTGGAAATTAGTTGATGAATACTTGAACACAAAACATTCAAATATAATAAAGAAAACAACAGAAGTTAATGAAAAAGTTATAAATTCACTACTATTGTTTCTAACGAAAAAAAAAACGAATTAAAAATTGGTGATAAAGTTAGAATTCCTTAACTTAAAGGACTTTTTTGAAAAAGGATAGACAGCTAAGTGCTCAACAGAAATTCATTTTAATCCAGACACATACAAATTGAAAGGTGTTGACAGATAGTTTTCTGCACAAGAATTACAGAAAACAGAGTATCCCAATCTATATTTTGTTGAGTTTTATATAAGAAAGGTAATTAAGTTTATGTTAAATGGATGGGTTTGGATTATACCCATAACAGTTGGATAAATAAATCAAAAGTAATATTATAATACGTTAATAAAAAATTATCTATGTAAATGGCAGCACCAATAATAAAAAATTGCACTTTCATTCTTTCTAGCTGCATGTCATGAGAATGAAGAGACCTCCAAATTCATAGATCAATTGACTGATAAAGGTGTAATTACTTGTTCATTCTCAATGGAGATGAAATTTGTATAGTGCATGAATACTTTAAAAAACAGAATTGCATTAATTCAGTCTGATGAAGATGACCAAATATGCATGTTAGATTTAATAAATTTAAACTACGATTTAAAATCCATATCTCCAAATACACATTCTACTATTACGTTATTATGGTTTTTCTCAGTGGTCGGTTTTCCCAATTGCCGATATTCTATAAGTTGAATTTTGGTGAAGAATATTTATTATATCATTAATCAATTCTTCTCATGAATGATTACCCAAAGTATTTAAATAATTTCGTGACAATTAACTCTTAAAGTATCTCTCACTCAGCATATAATTAATTTTTAAAAATTCTTCTCAATTTACATGTCTATTACTGATAATATGTATTAGATTTTTTACATTTTTACACTGTGCTCAAATAACATAATATTTGTAATGATAATAATGTTATCTTAAAAAAAGAAGAGTTATAAAATTTTGAAGATTTCATTGAGGATCAATGTGCCTTAACAATGAATTTATGTTTTCATTTCTTCTGTTTATTACATCAAAAGCAGTATCAACAGTTTCTCTCAGTTTTCAGTTCATTTTTCAGCCACGTTATATATCTCCTTTATTGTGTTGTACAATAATTTTTGTATTCTATTTGATTTATGTAGGAATCTATAGTCTCTTTTCTAGTCGTATATTCACCGTAATCGCGAATTGCTGGTAATACTTAAAGTGTAACCCATTTTAGAATTGGTTTGCTTCTACTGTTTTCGTTTTAATATTAAACAATATAATCCAGAGTAATTAATTAACATTGTCCTTTCCTCATTAGAAGGTAGACCCTCCAAATTGAAGTTTGATATTTTTAATATTTTTTATCTTCTTTCTCAATATGTTTAAAAGCTTTATATGTTAGATTGTATACTGAAGGTATTGCCACCTTTTGCTTCAAAGAGTAGATTATTATATAATTTTTTGGATCCACAACTGACTCCATTTACATACAATAAAAATATATTCTATTGCACTCTATTAATTTTTCAGGTGTCTGATCTTTGGTGCCTGGAATATTAAACAGAAAAGATAAAATATATGTTTTTTTACTAACACAATTTTCGCTTTGAATAAAGGAACACAAATATCTCTAAACCAACTCAATAATTTAATTGATAATGGTTGTGCTTAATAAAGTTAAATTTATTCACTGTAATTTATCTGAATTGCAAACATCATTAGATGTACTTGGATGCAGTCTGAAACCTGCTTCAGCTGGCGCTGGAATCAACTCCATTTATATAGGATAAAAATGTATTAGATAAATTAAAAATCTATAGCAATCTTTTAATTTTTCATACTGGAAGCATTTTTCATCTGGAATATTATATAAATTTTTTTTTTCAATCTCCTTAATAGTGTGTCATCAGAGAATAAAATTTGTTTTTCATGAAATTTGTATTATACTTCAAATTCATAAATGAAATAAAAAACACACAGTAGAAACGCTAGTGATGGGAAAAAATTAAGAGTGTAAGTACTTTATCTGTACAGGCACAGCAACATGAAAATGGATTCATTTATAAAGAAATAATTTTATTTAATCTAATGAAAAAATGTCTCTATAAAAGGATATGTTCAACAAGTGTAAAAATGCGAAGAACAGTTGATTGATAATTTTTATTGACACATGTACACAAAGGATAAGTATTCACATATCAGTAAACAGTGTGATAATCTTTATGAAAAAATAGGTGTATTAAATTCTTTGTGTGTGGAAAAATATTTCATCTGAATATTATAAGAATCATTTAAAACAAATTTCGTGTGAGAAACATTCTAAAATATTGAAATCCATGGAAAATGATGATTGAGGTAATTCAACAAAAATCTATAGGCTGTGACGAAATTAAACATTCTCAAGTAAATGTAAGATTTTTGAACTGGAAGATAAGCTAAAAAGAAAAAAATGTGTGTAAATGTGGAAAAGAATTAATTACAAGTGATCTCAAAAGAGATTTACATTCAGTCATCATAATAAATACGCTTCTTAAATTTTTGATGTCATTTTTGGAAAACCTAATCTTTTTATTTTCCATAAATGGAAGCTTCACTGAGATAGTTTACAATCTCTCAACTTAGTGATTACTGCAGGAAGAATAATTTATGAGTATAAAGCAGATTTAGGAAAGATGATTTAATTCATTTAATCGTCAAGTAAGCTACCTCATGTTAAAGGAAGTCTCAATAATTTGAAAGTAAGGGAACTCACAGCTAGAGATAAAAATCTTGGTATTAGAGGTTACAGTAAATTAAAGAAATCAGAGTTAGACAATGCTACTTTGTTACAGGAGTTTAAATCGCATCCAGATTTATTTCAAAAGACTAGATCAAGTCCGAAACGAGTACCTAATATAAATTATTTGTACAGATTCTACATCTACAACTACATTTATACTCTGCAAGCCTCCCAGCAGTGTGTGGCGGAGGGCCGGAAAGCCTCCATGCGCCCTCGAATCTCTGTAATTTTAGATTTGTGATCTCCTGGGGAGGTATAAGTAGGGGGAAGCAATATATTCGAGTCCTCATCTAGAAACGCACCGTCTTGAAACCTGGACAGCATGCTACACCACGATGCAGAGGGACTCTCTTGCAGAGTCTGCCACTTGAGTTTACTAAACATCTCCTTGACACTATCACGCTTACCAAATAACCCGCGCCGCTCTTCTTTGGATCTTCTCTATCGTCTCAGTCAACCTGACCTGGCACGGATCCCACACTGATGAGCAATACTCAAGTATAGGTCGAACGAGTCTTTTGTAAGCCACCTCCTTTGTTGATGGACTACATTTTCTAAGGACTCTCCCAATGAATCTCAACATGGTACCTGCCTGCTTTATTGAATAAAGAAAAGAAAGAGAAATATGTTTAGGAAGCCATAGCTTCGCTAAGCAGTTTAAACAATAGTAATATGTTGCATACTCTTAATGGTGGACAAGTAAAAATAGCTGGTGCAAAAGAGGATGTCTTTGATAAAGAAACTAATACTGTTAATCAATACCATGGTTGCTTCTGGCATGGTTGGAAAAAATATTTTATAAATGAGATGATAAACACAAAAAATGAAGAAACAATGGATGACTTTCATCAAAAGACTGTAACAAGAAGTGATGAAATACGAAATGCTGGTTATAATTCAGTATAGATGTCTGAATGTGATTCACTTAACTCAACAGAGTATAAACAGCTTAAGAAATTAAAACAGTTACATGAAATTGTTGTAATATTGCATCCACAAGATAATTTTTATGGTAGTCAAACAAATGCAATAAAGTGAGCTAACGCTAGTGGTGCTAGCAAAAAACATGATGTATGTAGTCTTTATCCTACTGTGCGATTTTACTACTTTCATCATGAACAAAATCCGAGAAAAATATATAGAGCAACATATTAGTCTAAACATTACTATGGTTTAACAAAATATAAAGTAATGTCACCTAAAGACTTGTATCAACTAGTTTTACTAGTAAGGACAAATGAAAAACTGTTGTTTCTCTAATGTGTCAAATGTGTCGAAGAAAAAATAAGTAAATGCAATCCCAATGATCACGAAGGTAGTTTTATTGGAACTTTGACGACTGATGAAGTAAAAAAAGTTGTAGACAAAGGATATAAAATTTTAAATGTCTATGGAATTTTAGAAATAAAAGCATCATACCATTTAAAAACAATGTAAAACATTTCCTGGAAATAACATTAGAAATCATTCCACGTGATTTTTAAACAGGTGAAGAGTGTATCAAAAGAGTTAAAGAGAAATTAGATATTGACTTAGATCCTGATAGAATAAAGGAAAATCCAGGAAAACGAGCTGATGCTAAGATATGTCATGATTCATTATGGGGGAAATTTGGGCAAAGGCAAAATATGAATCAAACAGTATATGTAACAGATTTACAGCAATTTTATGAGTTACTGTTTAATGATAGATTAGATAATACAGATATAGAATGAAATTTTCACTCTGCAGTGGAGTGTGCACTAATATGAATCCTTCTGACAGATTGAAACTATGTGCATGACTAACACTCGAACTCGCGACTTTTGCCTTTCGTGGGCAAGTGCTCTTCACTTGTTAGCGAAAGACAAAGGTCCCGAGTTCAAGTCTCGGTCTGGCACACAGTTTTAATCTGCCAGGAAGTTTTAATATAGATATAAATTTTCTCAATGACAATATGATTCAGATGAAGTACAATTTGAAGGGTTACTATGTGGAAAATAATTCAGCTACAAATATTTTTATAGCTTATTCACTAATGGAATGCAAGGCTTAGATTATATGATATATTAGATAAACTAGGAGAATCTGTTACATATTTTTATATTAATTCCACAGTATATATTGATGATGGTGAAAATACTGTGGAAACAGGTTGTATGTTAGGTGAATGGATTGACGAATTGAAAATAACTAGACTACAGATTGGGTTTCAACTGGTCTAGAAAGTTACTATTAGGAGAAAAAATATAAAAAACAGAGATGAAAGTCAAGGGATTCATGTTAAATTATAAGAATATTCAAAAGCTGAATGGCAAATCTATGATAAGGTTAATCAAGAGTGAAGTGAAGGAAAAGATACAATTGGAAAACAGTCACATCACTAAAGATGTTGTTACTAAGAATCTAATTAACAAACTGGATAATAAGAATTCTTGTTTTAATGTGATAAAAGAGTCGTTATAGAAAACTATGATATGTGCCTTTTAGATATTGAAAATATTTATTATTTAAAATTTATTATTTAAAATTCTATATCTTCGAATGTAAAAATAAAATTCATTCTACCTTTCTTATACCAATGATATAAATATATTACTTGGTTTTTGTTGTATTCTCTATCTCCTAAATCTCTAATTACTAAGTGACAAACTATTAAAAATAATAGATATAATTTAATATATTTTGTATTATTTTTGGTAAATTATTTACAGGTAAATTGTAAGTAGATACTTTTATACAGTCATAAAAAAGGAAGAATCTGAGCTTTCTATTTCCTCCCATACTTCTACAGTAGTTTCATCATAACTATTAAATGTCATATTATTTTCTGCTTCATAAATTTGCTTTAATATATCAATACTTCCATAATTCTCCTCACTTCTAGAATATTCTGTAATTAAAGATGTTTTAAAATGTTCTTTGCAAATATTAGATAGAACTTGCTTCTCCCCTTGTTTATTATTTCTATCAACAAAAACATAAAATTTAAATTTATTTCACACTTTAGTCATATTAATAATATTAGAAATTTATGAGGTTATTAAATTTAATTCTATATAATTGGAAACTACTGAACTAGCTTAATAATGCAAGAATTCTAACTTATTTAAAATGATTAGTGATCTAGAAGCAAACGAATTGTATTACATTAAAAACTAGATTGGAGAGAAAATTATTTTGCGAGACAGGTCTCAAAAATAATAACTAACTGCGGCTTACAATTTTTAGAATATGGTAATATTAAGCAACAGTATAAAGGAATGAAGAGAACTAAAAATAATGATAAAGAATTTCACAATCTGGAGTTTGTTGTGTAGGTAAATTTTCAATACCTTATGTGATCTCAGGTTTAAGTTTTCAAATATAATTTTAATGATTTAATTTTTATATTTATTTTTGGGGTTTGATCAAAAACAATCCACTAGTGTGCTGTATCTGTATGTACCTATTTACTGTGTGTGTGTGTGTGTGTGTGTGTTTCTCCTCCCTCTCTCTCTCTCTGAGAAAATTTTTTCTGTCTTGAGTTTATATTCAAAAAAATAAAATTCGTTTATCATATGCTGTTAGAATTTAATTACAGCCTTTCCAACATGTTATGGCCACACAAAAAACGTGTAAATGTACTTGGATATTTTCTTATTTTATTCACATCCACCTAGTCTCCAAAGTGTGTTCAGTTACATAGAAGGTTTTACATGGAAAGTGAAAAGAAAAAAGGTGGATCGAACGAAAATCTTCAGTATCCAAAAATTTGATGGAGATAATTTTCATTTATGGAAGCATCAAATAGAAATTATCTTTTGAGCAGAGATGGTGCTGATTGAACACTGTAACCACGTTTTGCAGTCTTACAAAAAGGAAAAACTAACAGTTCTTCATGTAAGTAGTTCAGTAAATGTGTTATGAAGTGCTCATTATGTGAAAAGCATTAGTTTTGAGTTTCTAAAAAGTGTGCAAAAGTAAATTTAAAATCCATAAGTGATGGTTCTCCTTATCTAGGTCTGACTGTTATCAGAGAAAAGCTACTGAACTAGTAAATACAATAAACTCGAAAGACGAAATAATAAAACTGCTACAAAGTCATATTGGATCCCCTAGAAAGGAGATTGAATAACTGAAAGTAGCAAACGCTAAGCTTGGAAGTGAATCAATAACTAATAAATATGGAAATCCACTGTAAAGTGCAACACAAAACCATGAATATTCTCATGAGCAAAGTACACTAGAAATTTGTGAAAATTCTCTTGTGCAAATTACAGTGAATAAGATGCAGAGAAAATATCATGCGGAAAATCCTTACACACATATAGCTGCAAAAAGGTACATGCATGAAAAAGGACAAACAATTAAGTTACTTAACTAAATCAGTTAACAGAAATAAATTTCTTATTATTGGCGACTCCATGGTTCTCCATAGAACATTCTCAGAGCAAAAACCATTCTCCTAAAAAGTTCTTAATGTCGAAATAAAAAATTCGAAGCATATTCTCTGACGAGGGAGTTCCTTTTCACTACCTCCACTCCTCCTTAAGAGTGTTCTCAGTTTGTGTCGTGTGCTGTGTCTGTCACATATAGCATGTGTGACATTAAATTTTATTCCACTCGTTCAAACAGACAATCTATTCAGTGTACAATTATGGAACTGGAATCAGTATGTTCTTGCCGGACGTCTCTGGGCCGAAATATCGTGGCAGAATGTCGACGGGATCCGGCTGCATACCTGGAAATTATTAGAAGAATGATGCATAATGGTCTGCTTGTGTATCAGGCATGTAAGCAGTCGTCCATGCGGTTTGTTAGAGTGATGGGTTTATAATAGACCAGTTATTGATTTTTCTGGTCCGCTTACTTATTTCTAACATAGCAAAATATAAGATTTATGCTGTAAGAAGACATGATGAAACTGCTACAAAGTCATATTGGATCCCCTAGAAAGGAGATTGAATAACTGAAGGTAGCAAATGCTAAGCTAGTAAGTGAATCAACAGCTAGTAAATATGGAAATCCATTATAAATGGAAATGTCAGTGACAGACTTTCTTGATATATACCTAAGTCATCTCATACGTCAGTCTGACAACTTCGGTCTGATAAAGAGTAGCAAAAAGGTTTCAATTTTCTCTTCATTTGAAAGTTCACATCTTTTGTTTCGATATTTTCTAGAAGTAAATTCGCCAGGCAAATAATGTTTTTATTGTGAAAGCTGTATAAAATTCTGTAGTTTCCCTCCTCAGGATTTCTTCAGGCTATGTACATTTCTTTTGCCTTCCAAGTAACATAAATTCTTCCATTTTTATCAAAAAGTCGATAGAACTTAACCTCAACACAATTCACTCAGCTCGAAGTCTGTTACAGAGCTCACTACAAAAATCAGAGCATGTTCTCCACTTATAGGTAGCTTCTCTAGTTTTACTCTTATGAAATCAGAAAATGTTCTAGTTCTGAGCAACTTTCCCCACTGTCTTACTCAAACTGTGAACATACTCAGGTGCAGCATATTCTCCGACTCACTTTATTCTTGCATACCTGAGAATGTTCTCCAAAATTTCGAATTGAAAGTATGTTCTCCATTTTTATACAACCCCATATTGAAGAATGTGGTGGTTCTAAACTGTGATTTTGATGTTCGAACTGGCATCCTATCACAGTAAATGAGCAAACATCTTCAAAATATCATGAACATGAAACAGCTCAACCTCAAAAATAATACCTATCCTGAGACAAAGTTCAAAGGTGGTGGTATGAGCTTAGTTTGAAGCAGCAGTCAGGAAGAAATCGTAAATGAAACAAAAAATGTAATTCGCACAGCTGACAGTGTATATACAAGCTCAAGACTGGCAGTCAGTGGAATTTTACGCAGAAGATCGCTGAGTAATGCTTACATAAACAAAATAAACAATGATATTAGGCAGAAGTGCGACGAGCTTGGTACAATATTTTTCGATCCTACTAATTTCTGAATGACAAATATCTGGGGAGAGATGGTCTGCACTTAAAGAGACTAGGTACAATGACTTTTGCTAAAATACTTGCAGATATTTGTAAAATAATTTAAAAAAGGAAAGCTGATGAGGCCTGAGTGGGGAGATAAACCCAAAATGTCATGTGAAAATAAAATACATGAACATGTTCGAAATGACAAAGCAAATGGAGATCAGAACAAAGAGTACAAAAAGTGCTGAATGTAGTAAAGATGAACTAACAATTGGTCAACATTCAGTTTCTAAAAAATAAAGTACAACAGGTCGACATTAAACTGGAAGTCATAGAGAGCTCTGTTGTTTGTACCACAGAACATATGTGCAAAGAATAAGAAATAAACCATTTAATTTAAAATCTTACAATTTAACTCGTGAATCAAGTAGAACATCTATAAAGTGTGGAGGTTGTTGTATCTATTTGAAACAAGGTATCAATATAATGGTAGAAGTGATCTATATGCAGTCAGTGAAGAGGGACATTTTGAGTTAACTGCAATATTATCAAGGGACAAATATAAGGGTAAAAATTAATTATTTTTCATTTACACAGATCACTTAGTGGTTATATGAATATCTTTTTGCACACACTGAATCAGTTCACAATACGACATCCACTGCAAAGGATGTCATCCTCGTATGTGGATACTTAAATATAAATACCCTAAATCCTGATGCTACCTGTAATATTTTCCTGAGCATCACTCAAAGTTTCGGTTACGTGTCAATGGTTAATACAAATAGTGCAACAAGAATAACAGACCAGTCAATGACAGCTATTCATCATGTGTTAACAGATTTAGATAAAGAATACTGCAATGTGGATGTAGTAGATCTGGGTTTATCTGACCACTTCAATCAAATTGTAGATATAGAAATGGCTGCACTAAAAACAAAGAAAATGATATATATGGATGACTATTTTCTAAACCTAGAAGGCATGAATTTATCAAACAAATAGCTGATGAAACATGGGAAGCAGTGTACACAGAAGTAGATATAAATGAAAAATTCAAAAATTTCATGACTCTGTTCAAACTAAACACTGAAGAGAATTTTTGTACAGTGTTATGTCCTTTACCCACAGTGGAACAAAACAAAGGGGAGACAAAAAGCATCAAGAAATCATCTTAAACACTAAAGTATCTCAGTTCCATCAAAAACAGCTAATCTAATCTAGCTTTCTTACACTTTTAAAAATGGTATAGGGAAACATACAGGAAAGTGCTTCTTGTGGCAAAAAAGGCTCATAATTCCCAACTGATAGTCACTGCTAAAAACAAAAACAAACCAGTATGGCAGATTGTAAAGCAGGAAACAAGTACCAGTATCATGAATAAATCAAACATAAAAATCAAAGACAAAGGGACTCTAATAAAAGATCCCAAAGATTTGGCAAACTATACAAATAACTACTTTAGCAGTATAGGAACAAAATTACAGGAAAAATTTAAACAACACCTTATGTCATAAAACTAAACAGATGTGTACTGCATTCAATGGTACTACAGCCCAAAACAAAGGACGAAGTCTCTAAGGCAATTCACAAACTGAAAAATAAAATTTTAGCAGGTTTCGATGAAGTGCTAACTTGTCTGATTAATGGCTGTACAGAGACCCAAACATCACCATCAGCTGACATCATAAATCAATCATTCAAACATGGTTGCTTTCATTATTATTTAAAATATGTCAGATTGCTATCTCTCTACAAAAAAGGTGAAAATGAAAATATTGAAAATTATAGGCCACACTTACTACTCTCTTACTTTGGAAAAATAATAGAAACTATAGTGAAAGATACACTTATGAACTATTTAAATAAATAAAGCCTCTTTTTCAAAGACCAGTTCAGTTTCTGATCACGGAAAGATACTGAATTGGCAACAGTATGTCTAATAAAACATTTCCTACATGCATTGGATTCAGAACTAATTAAAGCTTTTGACACAGTTGACTGCAAAATACTGTTAAATAAGCTAGATGAACTGGAAATAAGAGGGATGATGAAAAAGTGGTTCAGTCATATCTAGAAAATAGAGTGTAGTAGATTGGCATTACACACACATCAACTAGGTCCAAAATATAATGAAAAAAATACTTCTGGTCCTAAATAAATAAATATAGAGGTAATGCAGAGTAACATGCTAGGTCCAGTTCTGTGCCTAATTTGCATAAATTGTTTCCCACAAAGTATCAAGTGTGAACAAACAGTACTGCTCACAGGTGACTCTAATAGACTGATCACTAACAAATAACTAGAAGTACTAAGACTGAAAGCTGACGAAAGACTTAGCAGCAATAAAAAATAAGGTCACTCTTAATATAAAGGAAACAAGCACTATGCACTTCCATATAAACAATAAGACAGATTACAACAACTTGAAAATAAATAATGAAGTTTACAATGTGTGGAATGCACAAAATTTCTAGGAATGTGTGTTGACTTTAAATTAAGGTGGAAAGAATCTTTACAGCATGATATGCTGTCGAATTCTTACATCAGTGGGTGATATTTCATATATCAGATCAGGAGAATTTGCTTATATTCGTTTAGTTGTTAGCTATGCCATAATTTTTTAATGAGTGAATAAGAAAAATATTCATGCTGTATTCAGACATCAGAAAAGAGCAACATGTATAATGACCAAGAGTGAAAATACAGCTCACTGCCTGACAATTTTTACAGCACTGTAAATATTAACTATCTTGTGAATGTATTTTCAGATTGTTGTGCATGTTAAAAATATATTCACCACTATATTACAAATTGCTTACTACATGATTATAAAAAAAGAAACTGCTACAATTTGCATCTGAAGACAAAATATAAAGTTAAAACTCAGCAGAGGTTATTGCATAATGCCATCATATTATATAAAAAATTATCACTTTATAAAAAAGATGCAGATACTATCTAATCAATCAAAGCAAAACTGAAGCGTTATTCACAAAATAAAAGTTTTTAGATGGTAATGGAGTACCTAAATTAAGACAGGTTACCTATTATAAGAAGTACTGTTTGTAATGTGACTGTAATTAGAATAGGTTACCTCTTATAAGAAGAACTGTTTATAATGTATACATTTCATTCCCAATTACTGTATAAGGAATTAATTTTAAGCCATAAAAGTTTCAATGTTTTATATAATGAAATCCATGTAATGTCAACTGTTCCACTGATAATAAAGGAATCAATCATAAATTGCTAGACGTCACTGACGTAGGTGAAGTAAGTCCACCTGAAGGCACAGATACATAGAACTTGTAGGACAAGCATAATGCAAAAAAAATCTTTTTTTTCGTCTGGTATGCAATTTGACCAGCTGCAAACTATAATCTCATGTGCTACAGCAAATGTCATGTCGAATCGTCTTAAGATAATTCATGAGCTGTGATCAGATATAAATAAAGCATCATTGAGACAACAGTTCTTTAGTTATAAGATGTCACTCTGTGATACTATTGTGCAACATATTAATAAAGTTGAAGTATTAGCACAGCCTCTTGCAGATGTTGCTGAAGCAGTGTGAGATACAGAGAAGTTTGTCAAAGTTTTAAATGGACTTCTGGCAAACTATGGTTCTTTCGTTAAAGCTTGGGACTCATGCAGAAAGCAGGCAGACTTTCGATAATTTAACAGCTTGATTGCTGCAAGAACAACATTTGTCTCAAACTGAAGAAAGTATTCGCTGCTCTTTGTGGTAATGACAAAAGGGCTAAGGGTCAGGATCAGTGTTTGCAAATCAGTTTAAGCCAAAGTTCTGTGAATAAGAGGAATGTTGAGCGCTATTATTTTCACAAGAAATATCCTAACAATGCTGAGTTCAAGAAAAGACTGACGAAACTGACAAGAGAAAAACCAAGAAGCTAAATATAAAATTTTGACCCCAGAATTAAGGAACGTTAATGTTTGGCTTGCCAACAGCGCTGCAGCAACAGACATGATGTTACATGGAATGGTTTTTTATATTTCAACCACAATGAAAGTTGGAAGATCCTGTTTAGATAAGAGATAATTCAGTTGGCTATGCCGAAGGTATTGGATCAGTCAAGTTAAATGCACTAGTAAATGGAGTATAGTAAATTCATATACTGGAGGATACTTTGTATGTACCTGGTTTGAAAACAAAATTCGATGGGAGTAGTAACTAATAAATTATTGGGTGTCATATTTGACAATAGTAAGATCAAGGAATTTTGTGAGAGGTTAGTCGCAAGTGATGTAAAAGCTGAAAATCAATGTTACAGGCTGTTATTTTGAATGGACAATGTAAAACAAGCAAATTGTGCGTCATCTGACTTAGCTCTGTTATAGCACAAGAGGTTTTCAACTGCAAATTTCGAAAATGTAAAGGAAGTGGCTATTGTGGTTTGATTACTGAAATAAAATAAAAATTTTCTCTACGTTTTTCCGTGTAAACTGCATAGGAAGGGATTTATATCAAGTTTTCAGATTTGTGCCTCTGTTTCAGGAGAATTCATCCATACTGATGTATGTGTATATATGCCACACACATCATTAGTTGGAGCTGACTACTTTGTTGTATTTAAATACAACAGTACTTAATTAAGGTTTGTAAATGTTCCCAAGAAGGAAAATGATGTCGCTTCTATGTTCATAGAGTTTCAACAGTTGCTGGGAAGGTAGACAAGGAATAAGCTTAAAGTTATTATGACTGGTATTTGGGCAGAGTTATGTTAATGATCAGCTTTATAATCATTTTAATATACACCAGAGCAGAATGGTACAGCTGAAATGAAATAATATCTATCGAGGAAAGTGTTCACACAATGCTTATCGATTTTGATCTTCCAGGCAAACCTTGGGCAGAAAATGACAACATGGTAGTCTATACATTAATCGCTAACCACGTAGCACTAATTGTGACGAGGTGCCTTATGAGAAACAGTTCAGGAAGAAAACATCATTAAAGCATATAGGGAGATTTGGTGCTGAGTGCTGTATGCTCACTTCCAAACAGTTTCAATCTAAGACGATAATGGTTGGTTACAGTGGTTCCAGTAACAATCACAGGCTCCATGATCCTATAACAAAGGAAATAATTGTACCATGAGAAATGGTTTCCAAAGAAAACGCTGCAGGGTAGCACACAGAATTCAGGCCCAATAACGTCATATACAAGTACAACTTCATGACGAATGCAGAAGAAAATGAAGTTAAACAATTTGTTGAAAACGAAGAGGACTTCGTGCAAGATCAGGGACACCTATGTTACCGAGAATACTGCTCATCACGACTGAGTCTTAGAAACGGTGATGTACTTTGCCATCCCATCCCCTCCCCCCCTCCAGTTTGTTTCCAAAATTCTGTGGCTTATCCAGCAGTCAATGATGAACGCAAACATTCAGCGAGGCGATGGCATCTGAAGACTCTAAGAAGTGATACAAAACAATTAAAAATGAAATGTCTTCATTGATGCTAAATGATACCTGAGATTTAGGTGATATACATCCAGATAGTCTGGCTGTTGGTTAGAAATGGGTTACAAAATTAAACGCAACCCAGATGGTAGCATAATGAGGTATAAAGCTAGATTATGTGCAAAAGGGTATTCTCAGAAACCTGGAATTGGTTACGGAGAAACCTTTTAATCTATTGTTCAGTATGAATCAATTCGCCTTCTTTTGGCTTTGGCAGGAGTGTATGCTATGGACATAGAGCAATTTGATGTGAAAACTACTTTTCTCAGTGGTAATTTGCAAGTAAAATATATTTATGAAACAACCTGAAGGTTTCATTAGTGGAAACATAAATTTAGAATGCAAATTGAACAAAAGCCTTTAAGGACTGAAGCAGTCTCCTTGAAGAGGGTATATTAGTCCCCTCTTAGACAAATTCGCCATGGACAATTGCAGGTCCTATGCAAGACCCACTGATTGCAGTTTACATATCTATTTAGGACTGTACCCAGTGAATGAAGATAAGAAATCTATGGAAAATGTTCCATTCCGCTAGGCTGTAGGTGGCCTGATGTTTGCCGCCACTGTGACAAGACCCAGTGTCATTATATTGTGTCAGTCAATTAAGTCAATTTCTGAACAACCTGGACCTGAGCATTGGACAGCTGTTAAATGCATCCTAAAGTATCTTCAGGGTACAACAGACAAATGTGTCAAATACAGTGGTAATAAGCACAAACTTCATGTGTATTCAGATGCTGATTTTTCTGCTTTACTAGACCTATGACAGAAACAGAGCATGTTGCAGTGTCTGGTACAGCTGCTGAAATCACATGGCTTTATATTTTCCTAATGAAGCTTGAAGTTAACATGGAGCAACCAGCACAACTCTTTGCAACAACTAAAATGCATTACAATTAATGAAGAACAATGAACATCACAAAAGGACTAAACATACCTACAGAAAGATCCACCTCATTTGTGACAAAAATAAATATTAGTTCTATTCTTATTTTTTATGTGAATTCGAAATATTGGCTGGCAGATATGTTCACAAAAGCACTGCCAAAGTATGGTTTCTGACTAGTTGTAAATCATTATCGATTGTTTCTTGAAAATCAAAAAACACAAGTGGGAACATTGCATAATCTAGCTTTTTGTGATAATGTAATGTCTTTGTATATCTGTTGTTTTACTGCCTTTGCCATTTCTGGACTGCACACTGTCTTTTATTCCTTTGAATTTTCTTCTAGGAAATGTTCTGTATCTTGTGTTTTAAGTGCCTTCATTTATTCAAGAAATAAAACTCGTTCATCATAGGCTGTTATAATTTAATTACAGACTGTCCAACATAACAGATTGCAGGTCCTTAGTCTAAGATATGCAGACACCTGCCGCACTGAAGGAAACTAATCCACTAGTAATGGATGTGATGAAAACTTCCAACGAAAACGAATATCTCGGGAAGATGATAGAATTTACTTGGATCAAAAGACAAGCTAACATTAAATGTAATAAAATGATGGATGACTTACCGAAAAACACCGCTCAAAATAGCACTTTTAAAAACATCTTATTACCATCATCAGATCTGTAGACTACACTTTATACACCCTAGTTCCCAGAACTCCTGAATATAGAAGTTGACTGTGGATATTGTATCACACACACAGTCCCTTTGACCGTTCAGAGATGTCACTAAACTCCTGCAAAGATGTAATCAACCATGCATGACCAGCGCCTATTAGATGGAGGGGGTCCGATAGCCAATCAGTTCCAGCCATTCCACCAGGAAAGAGGTACATGGCTCATGTTGTCTATAGTTCAACCACGCCTAGATGGTCAATACCTCGGTTCGATCGCGTCCGCATTGTTACTTTGTGCCATGAAGGGCTCACAACAAGCAAGTGCCCAGGCGTCTCAGAGTGCACCAAAGCGATGTTGTTTGGACATGGAGGAGATACAGAGAGACAGGAACTGTCGATGACATGCCTCTCTCAGATCGCCCAAGGGCTACAACTGCAGTGCTACCTAAAGATTATGGCTTGGAGGAAACCTGACAGCAATGGCCCCATGTTGAATAATGCTTTTCGTGCAGCCACAGTAAGTTGTGTTAAGACTCAGACTGTGCGCAATAGGCTGCATTACGCGCAACTTCACTGCCGACGTCCATGGCGTGGTGCATCTTTGCAACCACGACACCATCGCATCATGTTCTCTTCACCAATGAGTATCGCATATTCCTTCAACCAGACAATCGTCGGAGTCGTGTTTGGAGGCAATACGGTCAGGCTGAACGTCTTAGACATGCTGTCCAGTAAAGTGCAGTAAGGCAGAGGTTCCCTGATGTTTTGTGGTGGCGTCGCTGATGGTCATGGAAGCGCTGTGACGGCCCTCCGACCGATAGTGCAACCGTATTGGCAGCATATTGGCGAGGCATTCGTCTTCAGGGCGACAATACCCGCTCCCATCGTGCACATCTTGTGAATGACATTGTTCGACTACAGTGGCCAGCATGTTCTCCAGTCATGAACCCTATCAAACATGCCTGGGATAGATTGAAAATGGCTGTTTACGGACGACGTGACCCACCAACCACTCTGAGGGATCTGCACCAAATCGCCGTTGAGGAGTGGGACAATCTGGACCAACAGTGGCTTGATGAACTCGTAGATAGTATGCCATGACGAATACAGGCATTCATCAGTGCAAGATGATGTGCTACTGGGTATTACAGGTACTGGTGTGTACAGCAATCAGGACCACCATCTCTGAAGGTCTCGCTGTATGGTGGTACAACATGCAGTGTTTGGTTTTCATGAGCAATAAAAATGGCGGAAATAATATTTATGTTGATCTCTATTCCAAGTTTCTGCACAGGTTCCAAACTCTCGCAACCAAGGTGATGCAAAACTTTTTTTGATGTGTGTACAACCATACGACATCAGTGGGAATCAGAACATAAACTATCAATACATATCAAAAGAAAACACTTTGTATTATGGCCAAGTACAGCCAAACATTCCCTTGAAGCCATGGCTCTCCACGATTAGGGGAGTTGGATGGTTGTTTGGTTCAAAATTATTGGTTTTTATTTTTTGCTATTTTTTTGTTACGCATATATTTGGGTTTAAATTGATACCAAATTTATTAATTTATGTTGAATGATTTCCGTTTTACGAGTGTTTTTGAAAAACCCTTCAACACACACTTTTCCTGAACTCAACCTTCTTTTTACTCGCTAGTGACTACTTGTTATAGTACAGCTGTTTGAAAGCTTAGTTGGTAACACTGATGAAATACTGTTGGCAACAATGATGAAAACAGCTGCCAGTTTACTTTGTTTTTTTCAGTTCTTTGTTTGTGGTGATTGAAAGTGAAGTTTGTTTACGATATTCGTATTTTAGTGTTTAGATCTCAGCAAATAAGTTTATATTATGTAAAAATGCCGTGAATACAAAGCAAGAAAAGAAAACGTGAGTTCAGTGGGGCAGATGGAACCAAAAACAGTTTTTGCATTGTGGTGAATCTGAAGTGGAAGTTAATTGTGAAGGTGAGCCTACGTCTAGTACTAGTACTGAAGCTGCTCGTGCTTCTAAAACAAGCTCTTCTTCTAAGAAGCTTGTCTGTAACTTGGCTAAATATGAGATATATGGAAAAGAAGAAAGTTGCTATGATATTGTTAATATCAATAGTGTAGGTAGCCTAGTTAGCCAAATTGCTGTGAGCATAAAATGTAAAGGATGTCTTACCGTCTCTACTGGAACCAGGCTAGGCTTACAAGTACTGATAGTAATAAAGTGCTGTGACTGTTCTTTTGAAGTGTCCACTACTAATTCTCAATGCTTACCAGACTTTAAACAAACAGAAGTGAATGTTCGATTAGCCTACACATTCCGATGTATTGGAAAAGGTGAAGAAGTGGAGAAAACTTTCTGCAGAGTAATGAACCTGCCTACTCCAGAAGTTTTCAAATATTACAATAAGATGCTTCGAGATCCTGCAAAAGAGGTCTGTGAAAAGAGTATGAGGACTGATGTTGAAGAAAGTGTCAATGAAAATGATGGTAATAGAGACTTGAGAGCAATATTTGACGGATCGTGGCAAAGTAGGGGCCACACTTCACTCAATGGAATTGTAACTGCAATAGCAGAAAACACAGGCAAGGTAATTGATGTTAAAATTTAACCAAGTATTGCAGATGCGAAAATAGAATCACCAACAATCATGATGCTGATTGCCTAGCTGACTACTTTGGTGCAAGTGGAGGAATGGAGGTAAAAGGAATTGTGGAAATGTTCCAAGAACCGCTGCCGAAATACGGAGTGCGGTACAAGTATTATTTAGGAGACGGGGACAGTGCTTCTTACCCTAAGGATTGTAAGACCAGACCATATGGTCCCGACTTCTCAGTTAAGAAATTGGAATGTTGCGGTCACGCCCAGAAGTGGATGGGTAGTCACCTCAGGAAATTGAAACAAAAACTTGGGAAAACAAAAATTCCCGACGGAAAAACTATCAGGGGCCGTGGCCGCCTTACTGGTGAGGCTATAAATCAAATATAACTATATTATGGCCTAGATATAAGATGGAATGCTACAAAAACTCTAAAGGACACGAAGGCAGCGGTCTGGGCAGAATTTTTTCATTTGGTGGCTACCAACGAAGACATATCTGGACACAGACTATGCCCCAAAGGTGAGACAACCTGGTGCAAATTCCGAAAAGCCCAAGAGAAAAATGAGCCTTATGACCACAATGACCACACTCATCTTCCTTTCGCTGCCATGGAACAAATAAGACCCATATTTAGAGACTTGGCCCATCCTGATCTCTACATGGTGGAGCGCAAAATCCATCAGAGTCGTTCAATAATGTTGCATGGTTGCGGCTACCAAAAGCAACTTTTATTTTGATGACTACATTTCAGTTGGGAGTGTACGAACCTATTACAAGTTTCAGAGACGAAAAGTTAGCAATGTGTAAAATTTTGAGTCATGTAGGCATATCTCCAGGCAAAAACTGTGTCACGTTTTTGAAAAAGGACGACGAACTTCAGATTAAACAAGCGGACAAAGCTGCCACAGAAATTGAGAAAAAGTGTCGCCTGGCCACACAGTAAGAAGAAAGATTGGGGACCAGTTTGAAGAACAAGAAGATCCAGATAGATCTTCACATGAAGCTGGAATGTACTAAAGTAAGAATAAAGTCATTGTTTAATAGTCTTATTTGCGTTTCCCTGACAATATTTAGGAACATTTTTCTTGGCTACTATTAATGTTATCAACATGATTTTTAAAAAATTGTTCCTTATTTGTTAGTTGTTGATTTAAACTGAGGAAATGTGAATATCTTATAAAGAACTATAGTATAAATTTAATTAAAGTAAAATATTGCAGTTTTTATGGCTGCTTTAAAAATATCTTTAAATATAAGTTTTTATTATTTTTAAGACTTATCAGTTTAAAATGAAGATAAAGATATAAGGAACACAACAAAAAAATCATGATAATATGTCAATTCGTTAGGAAGAAAAATGTTTCTAAAGTTGTATAATTTAACATGGTCGAGATAGAAGCATCTGACTCCCCTTAAGGCGAATAAAAAGTGAATATGGTCCACAGTAAGGATGAGCCATCTAAATCGAACACATGTCCAGGATAATCCTTACTGTAAATGATATGGAATAACAGTAGGGGGGAAGCCGTCACATATTTTTTTAATGTGAACTGTATGTAAATCAGCAAATCGATTTCATACAACAACTAATATGATGTCGTCAACCATTCCCAACTACTGCATCAACTCTCCTTCATCAAAGTAAAATTGCAGTTCTAAAATTAACCATGAAATTCATTGATAGTGTTACCTTACCATGTAAATCTCCAAAACACTGAGAGGCAGCTCTACAGGTTTTGGGCCAAAAGTCACGATAAATAAACATACTGAGAAGCGAATATCACAATGCCCAACTCCTTAAACAGATTTCTACAAAATGATCATAATTATTCTTACAGCATGTTTTTGAGCAATGAAAACTTTCATTCCTAAAGACGAGTTAGCCCAATACATTCCTCCAAATTATAATATTAAACGAAATACGTCAACTTACTGATTTGACTGTCCCCAAGTTTTGCAATGATTCTAAGTGCAAATTTGGGTGATCTAAGTTGCTGCAGCTATTCAAAAAGGCGTTTTTCCTATTGAAATTTTTATCAAGATTGACACCCAAGATTTTTGCAGTTTCAGTCCCCTTTTCTTTTTCCTCAACATGTGTTACATTTACCATTGGTGTAGATACCTACATGTGCAGTACTGAATATGTTACATCTTGTAAAATTGAGAGTGAGACCATCCACAGAAAACTAGTCTCTGGTACTTTGAAGAACATTGTTGGTCATTTCTTCTGTTGCTGTAGTTATGCTTGAATAATTACTATATTAGTATCATCTGCAAAAATAACAAATTCTGCCTGTTGTATTTAAATGGGAGATTATCTACATATATGAGGAATAACAGTAACCTTAAGGAACTCCATATGTGACTTCTCCTGAGTCAGAATTATGTTCCTAAACCACATTGGTAGAATAACTAAGTAAAACCTTTCATACACTTTTAGTCAAACATGACATTATCAGTTAGTTTTCTATAATATCAGTCCCTAAAACCTGATTGTCTAGGAGAATATTCTGAGTCACAAAGTCAAATGCCTTAGATATGTTGCAGATAATACCAGCTTTCGCTTATTTATTATTTAAGGCTTGAAAATTTACTTAGTGAAAATGTAAGCATCATTCTCAGCAGAGCAGCTCTCCTGAAACTCAAACTGCGATTTTCTGAGGATATTGTTGCTAAGATGAAATACTATTCTAGAAAACACAACTTTCTCAAACATTTTGGAAAATGATGTCAGCAATGAAACAGGTCAGCAGCTATAAACATTTATCTTATCAGCTTTCTTAAAGAAGGGTTTAATAACAGCCTTGAAATAGTGGCGCATTCGTATTTCAGGTAAAACTGGCCTTCTTTTCTGGAGAGAGATCTTTAGTGCTCTATTGGAAACGCTACCAAAAGTAGATCAGATTTTATTTTTGAGAGAGTGTATAATTTTATTGCTTTTGGAAGGAGATGTTATTGATACAGTCATTATTATATTTTATAAGAGTTACTTTTTCAACATACTGCTTTGTTTCTCTCTATCCCTATACTTTCTACTATATTTAAGAAATGATTATTAAATATATTTTCCATCTTTGACTTATCCTTTATAGCCTTCCACTGAGTTCAACAGTGATGTTATCCTGTTCTGTGCTGGTTTTCCTGTCTCTTGATTCACTACATTCATATAGCCTTAAGTCTGTTGTTGAAATTACTGATTTCTGTCATATGGATGTTCTTTTAATTTTTAATAACCTTCCTTAGTAATTTTTTGTTTTTACCAACAGATACTGTTCCGTTTTGCTTTCACTAGGTACTTTTATGCCTCTAGAGATCCATGGTTTTTTATAAGGCTGTTTAATGTCCTGTCTCATTAGCTTATGTAGAAAGATACTTTCAAATAATGATATGAATATATCATGGAATTGGTCAATATTTGATATTAGCATTTGGTTCAATATAAATTTCATTCCAGATCATCACTTGTAAACTATTTTTAAACGCATTATTTGTGCTAAATTCATTAATAATACTAACTGATTTCCACTGAAGAGTGTCCATATTGCAAGGCACTACGTCAGTTATCTTAACAGACTGTGTAATAGGTCAGAGACAGTATTTGTTACTAGGTAAACCGTTATGTTCTTGGTTTGAGCTCCACCACAGAAAAATTTATCTGTTAGGGGTTTACTGTCTTTATCCACCCTTGTCGGAATGTTAATTCCTAATATCAAATTGTAGGATCCAGATAACATTTACTGATCATTTTTCCTATCATAATCTCTTAGAAAATACGTGTTTAACTCACGAAAGTCTTCTAACTGCTTCTGCTGTCTGACAGCACAGTAAGAATCCAGATTCCTCATAAACAGTTCAAAATTTCCCATTGTTGATGTATATACAGTGGACTATTTTTCAGTACTAATTCAGAAGCTTAGCCTTCTATATGCTCATTACTACAAAATCTACTTATCTCAATGCTTTTGAATTTGTATTCTGTCTTAATACAGTGATGGAAAAAATCACAACTCTGGAAGTTAATTAACGTAGAGAAATGAAATTTTGGGAATACGTTTGTCTAGGTAACATTTTTGAGAGATTAACACTGTAAGATCACAGGTCTTCTGATCAATACCACAATGCCACGTCTTGTAGGCGATGACATCTCGATTGGCGAAAGATTCAAGTCCCGGAAGGGAGGAGTATTCACAATGAACAATGGCTATGGTAAACCAACTACTACCAGAATTTACAGTAGCGGGGTCCAGAGTAAAATTAACCTTGCAGGCACGGAAGAATATAGGTCCATTTAATATAAATGCTGCAATGCTTTTGCAGACAGAGCTCACAGTGGAATGGTTCTGCTGGCCTTCACTGCCCGCGTATATAGGAGACGAATGACCTTGATTACTTAGCCTCAAGAATAACTTGGAGGAAATGGAACAGCCCAAGCAGGTATATTAAATGGACCTATATCCTTCCATGGCTTACTCTGGACATTGCTACTGGAAATTCTTCCACTGCAGTTGTGAAATGTTAGTAGATTAATTACCAGTGTAACCACTAGAATGGCGAATGCAAGTGTGCAAATGTACATGCAACAAAAAAATAATTATGTCATGTACAGAAACCTTATGTTAAACTGACAAATTCCGCATCATCACAAAACGTCGTTTTCATGATCTATGGAACAAGTGCTATTGTAATATAATGTTTTTCTGTTGTTCAGTTGCCAGATGTCAGTTCTTGGGATAGAGTTGCATTTGTACAGTCACTACAGGGATGGTTTAATGCTGGTTTTGGATGATGCTGCAGTTGTCGTCCAAAGATATTCTGAATGTGCTCTATTGGAGACTGATATGGTGCTTGAGCAAATCAAGATAACATATCGACACTCTGTAGAACGTGATGGGTTACAATAGCAGTATGTGTGTGAGCGTTATCCTGTTGGGAAAAAAAATACCAGCAAATAGGTCCTATCACAACTTACGTACAAATTTGATGTCAGGGTGCGCAGGATAACAACGAGAGTGCTCTTGCTGTCATATGAATTTGCGCCCCAGACCATAATTCCAGGTTTAGAACAGTGTGTCTAACACGCAGATATGCTGGTTACATGTCCTCAACTTTCTTCCTTTTAACTGACATATGGCCATCACTGGCACTGAGGTGGAATCAGCTTTCATCAGAAAACATAGCAGAATTCCACCCTGCCGTCCAATGTGCTCTCACTTGATATCACTGAATTTGCAAGTAGTGGTTGCTTGGGGGCACTGGAATGCGTGCTACAGGGTGTCTGATTTGGAGCTGTCCTTGAAGTAGCTGATCTGTAACAGATCACTGTGTCGGTTTGGTGCTAAATGCTGCTCAAATTTCTGATACAGATGCATTATGATGTACCAGAGCCATACAGTGAACATGGTGGTCTTTCCTCTCGTTAGTGCCACGTGGCTGTGGCAATTATCCATTTGTATTATTTAATCTACTCCTTGTCCTCATCCGAAAATTTTTAATGTTTTTCAGCAAATATTCGTTGTTGGTCGTTTTAATATAATGATGCAGTGGATTGGTCACCACTGTCTCAGTCTTCAGTACTCATAACATGTTCCAGAAAACCAGCCTATGTTCATTCAGTTGCGTGATAACAGAGTATGATACCGATTTTGAGCATCATTTTATTGCTAAGTTAATTCTTGCACACAAAGCTGATTAATGACCTTTCCATGGTCATGCTTCATCATGTTATAGATTTACAGCTTATGCTTCTCCGATTTTCGTCGTTCCGCTCACTATTATAATGGTCCTTTCTCTTTTGCTTTGTATATTCACTGCCATCAGTATTAACAATTTACTAAACTGAAAGAGCGAAGTAAATGACGATGCAGTGAAAGGACTTGCAATCACCTAACATCTTTCTCACATCCTGGGCTGATGATACGTTAAAGCACATGTTTATGTTGAGTTGGAAGTACTTCACTGCCTTCTAAATCTCATTTGTTAGTCAAAGAGTAAGTCTGTATAATCTTTGATGACAGCTGAAGATTTGCTTTGGAATGACTGTATTTGTTTTGTTTACCATCATACAACTACCAACAATCTTAGTGTTTACTACCATAGATATGAGGAGAGATAGGTCCTATTTTCTTCTCATACAACTCTTTTCTTGAATCTGTTTATTTATGAAGGAAGTGGAAAACAACATGGTACTTTAGAGTACCATCTGGTTGTATCTCCTTTCTTCATTTACTGCCACACAAGCGTGGTTTTTCGCCTTCTCTCATATTTTTCTTTGTATTTTACTAGATTTGTCAACCTAGTTGCATAAAGGTAGCCTCTCTTTAGTCTTAGCATGGTTCTCATTGTTGTAACTGTTGTTTCACAGAGAAATATCACATTTTTGGTATTGGCAATATTAATAGATGATGAAGTTTCTGACACTCTTCTAAAATATTTGCCAGATGATAATGACGCTGTGAAGGGCGAGATGATTAGGACAATGATACGGATGCAGATGATGCTAAGAATCCTGTGTGTTTAGGGTTTGATGAGATTCTTGGAAAAGCTTTAGATTTTGATGCAATTTTTGAAACAGTTTTGATTTGCACCAGTGAACCTTGAAATCTCCTTGCCTGAAACTGTATATTAATGTGAAAAACAAGAGATAAATGACTGCTTACATGAAAATTCTATCAGAAGTAGAAAATGGTCTGAGACTAAAATTGATGGAAGTTGCAGGAAACGTACATAACTCAACTGTTTTCTTCAAAGGAAGAAACTCACTGAAACAATACTAAACAACGAAATCTATGCAACACAATTACAAAGAGTGATATATTTGATTTTTGTCAAAGGGGAAATGAAGCTTTGGAGAAGGAATTTGAAAGTTAGGTTTAGGGCAGTTTTAGGTTTATAAAAGATATTTTGGGGCAAAAATAGAACACAAGAGCTTTATTAGTTTTTTACTTTTTCCTTTCTGGGGGGCAAAAGTAAAGTAAAAATTTAGGTGGCATAATGAGGATGAGTAAGAAGAGTGTCTAACGAAATGAAAAGGGATGACTTTTATTGTAGGATGTCATCCTCTGGAACTGGTATACTTTGCTGGTGAATAACAAATTTCAATTACTGTCTAACAGTAGTAAAATTTGTCTCCAGAAAGCAGGTGGACAGCACATTAAAATCAACATTCAATTTTCTACTGTAGTAAAGAACTACAGTTGTAATAAGGGATCTGTGAGCCATGCTGATAGACTTAGATCTGCTTATGAGTTGGCAATAAGATTCAAAAAGCATTTGTAACTGCCTATGAAATGTACTGTAAGGTGTATAGAAAGATATTGCTTCTAGGTTTTGAGAGGAATGTTGCTCAGGGACCGATTGGACAACTGAATGCAAGCCGAGTTCTGAGAGAAAGCAATAAGTGCAAAAAAAGGAAGAAATAAGTCCCAAGGAAAGTAAAATTTGGAACAAAAGATATTAGTTTTGTCACTTTTGCAGTAAACACCTGAAGATTCGAATTATGTTGCAGAAGAGAGTTCGATCTGAACCAATCTCAAAATGTTTATTTCTTAGAGTGTTTCTCTGCTGCAATGAAAATAAAATTATTTCTGCTGAACTATATTTAGTAATTGTGTAATTACCTTCCAAAAGTTCACTGATTTGTAGCCCTAGTGTGTTCTTACACATATGGATTCGTTACTTAGGAAAAGTGTTTTACTGAGAATTCTTGGTCAAGCCACTGGAGGACCACAAAAGTACCACCTTCATATAATGGTAAAAAATTTAAAATTCTGAAAAAATTCGCTTTCGTTTTGTTACTGTTTACTGCTGATATCCATGAAAAACAAAGAAATTTATGTGTTTTTCTCAGTCCGGAAACAGATGGTTAAAATATACCATTGTGCAGTTATAAAATAAGACCTTTACTTTTGTAGAAGAACAAGGTGTGAGGGCTCAACCCAGTTAAATGAAGACTGCAAACACATTGTGGAAGAGTTTCCACGATGGCTTTCGCAACAGGATGAAGAGGTAAATGACAAAGCAAATTCAGAACTAGAGTATGTCACAGCCACTATGTCCAAGTGAGACAATGTTGCTAAATTGGTAAAATCGGCATCAGAACAAATAAAAATTACTTTGAACAAAGATCTGCCAGAATACCATGACCAAATAATGATCCAAATCACGACTGTAGAACAGAAGTGGTCTAAAGTAGCTTCAGACACAACTGTCTCTATTAATGTCTTTTTACAAAACTTGTTTGAAAAGATTAAAGAAGCAGACAAAGCGTCGACATATCTGGTACATATTTCCATGTTACTGAAGCTCTAGCCACTACAGTAAATCTCAACCTATCAAGTGGCAGGCACAAGTAAACAGATTCATTGGAAATGGAATTATCTGATTTTAAAAAATGTAGTCATTAAGTGCTTGCTGCATCTGATTATATCTGAGAAAAGCACATAAAATTAGAATTTAGTTTGGGTAATCATTACTTATGCATTGAGAGCAATAATATTGAAGTAGATTTAATACAAACGACAGTGGAATGGATAAGAACTACCAGAGAATTACAGTAAAATTTTTAAAGACAGAGGTGTACCATTAGATTGGCTCTCACTGCACAATAGTGAAAATGACAATAACAAAACATGTATACTATATAACGCAATCGAACCCTCTTATCTGGATACAGAATAGCAATTAGATTTAAGAAACAGTCTTTTGAAACACTGAAGTGTATTTGAGGAGAAACCTGGTGTAATAAACATGTTTGTGTACCACATGGACATGGTGCCACATAACACATTTTGCTACAAATCTCACTCCATTCTTTGGATAAAACAAGAGTCTGTTGATCGAAAAATAAGACTAATGCTTCAGTGGAAAGTAATTGAACTATCACATTCAACATACTCTAGTCTATTATTAGCTCTAAGTGAACCTAATGGCCAGATACACCTTGTTCTGCATGCACATGCTATTAATAAAATAATCATAACAGTCCCCATGGAATATAAAAGCAGTACAAAATTTCGTACAGTAAATCATTTGATTTGATCTTCACTGTTCCTATTGGTAGGTTTTATTGTCAAATGAATCAAGGAAATGCACAGCTTTTGTCCATGCTGGCAGAAGTTATCAGTGTTTTACCTTTTGGACTTAACACAAGTTCTTATGTTCTTATTATGACACTATATACAATTTTCGGACCAGATCTCATAGACAAAGTAACATTCTTTGTTGATGACATCTTGACTGCAACTGCTGCATGAGAATAACACCTAGAATTATTTGATCGAACATTACATCAATTTTCCTGGGATGGAGTTGCAGTTAACTTGCAGAAATCAAATTTTGATCGTGAGAAAACAAATTTTTTATGGTATTTCACATCTCCCACAGGAGTAAGTCCTGATCCTGATAAGTACAGTGAAAACATTTTCAGCTCTGAACGCCAAACATCAGATTAAAGCTTGTCTTGATCTTTGGTAGTTTTTTCGTCATTTTCTCCTGGCTCGTTACTTAATAATTCAGCTCTACTGAGTCTATTAAAAAAATAATGTTGGATGACACTGGTCAAAAAAATGTTAAGTAGATTTCCATGCAATAAAGAATACTTTACTAAATACTGAAATTCTGTATCATCCTGACATGAAATTAGATTTTTGCATTGCCATGGCCACATCGTTTTCGGGAATTGATGTATTCTATTTCAGATGCCTGGAAAGAAATGTAAGACTGAAGTTAACATGATAGGTTTTGCTATTAGAACCCTTTCAGGGAGTGAACGTGGATATTCTGTGACTGTTATAATGTGCATGTTTAAGAATTTCGATTATTTTATTTATGGAAAGTGTACTAATGTATTTTGTGGCTACCATTTCTAAGCTTTTTATTATTCTATAAATTACAACATCTTATGATTATAGAGGGATATCTTTTCTATGGGAATACAGTTTTGAGATAATGCATGCAAAAGGTATGAACATTGTTGTAGCTGATGCTTTGACACATCTACAGCAAGGACTGACTGAACTTTCGGATTTAACAGGACGAAAACTGATTATAGAATTTTTTTAATGAAACACCACACTACAAACGTTACTATTTACCCTATTTAACAACGTGGGTACGTTGCAAGATTCAGATCTAAGCTGGCATGAAATGCAAGCTCTCCTTACACAGAACCTACTTTTAAAAATTTTATGGCATTACAATATTCGAGACAACATTTTATTCTACAGACATAATGCTTCTGTTGGCAACTGGTGTGTATGTATTCCAGATACCTACAGAGAAATCTTAGTTTGGCATATTCATTACGTTTGGAGTCATTACCGTGGCTCCAAGTGTTTAAGGAAACAGAATTCATGTTGCTACTTTCAAAATTTGTGAAGATATGTTGAACAGCTATTAAAAACTTGTCTAATGAGTCGAAAAGCAAAGCCTACTAATAAGTGTGGCTACACGGACTTACACTGTCTCTTACCAGCACAACTACTACAAATGGTGTCTCTTGTCAGGGGACAATGCCCACTGGCTGAGTTGGTGCTAAGTATTTAGTGGCTCTGCATTACCTTTTCTCTAAATATGTCAAGCTGTATGCTACATGATCGACGACAGCATCTAATATTATTAGGAGAATCCTCAAAGATTATATAGAAGAAACTGGCTAGTCTGTCGTATTTCTCACAAACAACACATTGAATTTGACATACAAGAGACGGAAAGATTTTTTGAAATCACATGGGCAGGTATTAATGTTACATTGAAGAATGTGGCATTAGAGATGTGACAAGATTTAAATACAAGGAAGAAGAAACGCAGATGTTAGATCCAAACATACACCTTATGTAGAAGAAAATAAACATACTTGTAAAAGAAATAGCACTTGAAAAAGAAAATGCTGTATGCTATGGGAAACTAACCAACAACTGGCATGTAAACATCATCTGCTGACATGTATCTCTTCCAAGATTATAGAATTTGTATTTTTGATTTCGTTGTATTTCGAATAACTAATTTTTAGTTTAACAACTACCTTATCATACTCAGGGACTTTTTCCCCACATATAACACACAATTTATACTGTTCTTCGCTTCAGAAACCTTGAGGTTCAGATGACTCACATTTCTGCGTACATTTTAAAATTATTTATTTATTCATTCAAAAAAATCTTTCAAAATTGTGGGATACGTCATTTGTTTGCAAATATTACTTACACACACACACACACACACACTGATGCAAACAACAGACACAGTGCTTCAGAAAATTTAACAGTATTGTCAGGTTGCTGTCGTAGTTCCAGAAGTTGACCAGGTATCCTGGCCAACTATTGTTTTCGCTTTTTTCAGTAACAAAATGGAAACACACATTGAATGGTGTACAGCAACAGTTAGTCGTGATAATTGCTACAGAATGCTCGTGTTTCGAAGTACAGCCACCAGACATCAGTGGTGTAATGTAAGTGATGTCAAAAAGTGCAACCGAGTTGACCTATTTGTGGAATGAAAGAATTGGCGGGGCTTGGGCATTGCCATAGTATGCCATTGGCTGTGGCATTACTTAAGTTGCGTTTGTGCACTCAGCTTATGTCTTTGAGAATGTTTTCATTACATTGGTATCATCTATTGATTTCTTCCAATTTTTTATTGTATTTCATTTGGCAAATCATACATTCTTAAATGTCATACAGCAATCAATCATACAGTTAGTTAGTAATTAGTTACTTACTTTAATATCCACATATCATCCACATGACAAATAGTAATGAATTGGGATGAGTCATCTTATATTCACCTTACAAACTACATGGAACTGCAACTACATGCTGATAATTGAAAAGGTGTTTTAAAAAACGCAAATTTACAAAGAAGACATATACACTCCTGGAAATTGAAATAAGAACACCGTGAATTCATTGTCCCAGGAAGGGGAAACTTTATTGACACATTCCTGGGGTCAGACACATCACATGATCACACTGACAGAACCACAGGCACACAGACACAGGCAACAGAGCATGCACAATGTCGGCACTAGTACAGTGTATATCCACCTTTTGCAGCAATGCAGGCTGCTATTCTCCCATGGAGACGATCGTAGAGATGCTGGATGTAGTACTGTGGAACTGCTTGCCATGCCATTTCCACCTGGAGCCTCAGTTGGACTACTGTTCGTGCTGGACGTGCAGACTGCGTGAGACGACGCTTCATCCAGTCCCAAACATGCTCAATGGGGGACAGATCCGGAGATCTTGCTGGCCAGGGTAGTTGACTTACACCTTCTAGAGCACGTTGGGTGGCACGGGATACATGCGGACGTGCATCGTCCTGTTGGATCAGCAAGTTCCCTTGCCGGTCTAGGAATGGTAGAACGATGGGTTCGATGACGGTTTGGATGTACCGTGCACTATTCAGTGTCCCCTCGACGATCACCAGAGGTGTACGGCCAGTGTAGGAGATCGCTCCCCACACCATGATGCCGGGTGTTGGCCCTGTGTGCCTCGGTTGTATGCAGTCCTGATTGTGGCGCTCACCTGCACGGCGCCAAACACCTATACGACCATCATTGGCACCAAGGCAGAAGCGACTCTCATCGCTGAAGATGACACGTCTCCATTCGTCCCTCCATTCACGCCTGTCGCGACACCACTGGAGGCGGGCTGCACGATGTTGGGGCGTGAGCGGAAGACGGCCTAACGGTGTGCGGGACCGTAGCCCAGCTTCATGGAGACGGTTGCGAATGGTCCTCGCCGATACCCCAGGAGCAACAGTGTCCCTAATTTGCTGGGAAGTGGCGGTGCGGTTCCCTACGGCACTGCGTAGGATCCTACTACGGTCTTGGCGTGCATCCGTGCGTCGCTGCGGTCCGGTGCCAGGTCGACGGGCACGTGCACCTTCCGCCGACCACTGGCGACAACATCGATGTACTGTGGAGACCTCACGCCCCACGTGTTGAGCAATTCGGCGGTACGTCCACCCGGCCTCCCGCTTTCCCACTATACGCCCTCGCTCAAAGTCCGTCAACTGCACATACGGTTCACGTCCACGCTGTCGCGGCATGCTACCAGTGTTAAAGACTGCGATGCAGCTCCGTAGGCCACGGCAAACTGGCTGACACTGACGGCGGCGGTGCACAAATGCTGCGCAGCTGGCGCCATTCGACGGCCAACACCGCGGTTCCTGGTGTGTCCGCAGTGCCGTGCGTGTGATCATTGCTTGTACAGCCCTCTCGCAGTGTCCGGAGCAAGTATGGTTGGTCTGACACACCGGTGTCAATGTGTTCTTTTTTCCATTTCCAGGAGTGTAGATGTAAGTATCCACCATAGTTTACACATTACATTAATAGAAATTCGTCTGCAGAATAGAAGGAGTTGTCAAGAAGAAACTTTTCAATTTTGTTTTCAAATTTTACTTTGCTGTATGCCAGACATTTTATTTTACTGGGTAAGTGATCAGAAATGTTGGCTGCAGGACTGTGCACACCTTTTTGCAGTAAAAACAATCTCAATGTGATGTGATTAACATAATTTTACCATCTGGCTTTGTGATTATGGTGTTCTTTCGAACTACTGTGGATTATTTACAGCAGACTTCATGACAGAATAAATATACTGTGAATCTGTAGTCAGAATGTCTAAGACCTTTAACAGATGTCTACAAGATGGTGATGGGTGAGCACCACATATTATTTTTATAGCACATGTTTGAGCAATGAGGACATACTTTCTTAAGGAAGAGACACCCCAGAACATAATTCCGCAAGATCTTATTGATTGAAAATATGCAAAATGTATCAACTTATTGATTTGTCGATCTCCAAGATTTGCAATAACTCTATGTACAAATGTGACTGAACTAAGTTGTTTTAGCAGTTCCAAAACGTGCTTTTTCCCGTTTAAACCCTCATTAACGTGGGCACCTAAGAATTTGCAGTTTAAATCCTATTTATTATTTCCCTACCTTGTGTTACACTTATCACTGGTGTAGATGCCTAAATGTGCAGAACTGAATATGTTGTGTCTTTTAAAAATTGAGGTTAAGACTTTTTGTGGGAAACCAGTCAATGATGCTTTTAAGAATATTGTTTATCATTTCTTCTGTTACTGTATGTGTACTTGTATAATTACAGTACTAGTATCATCAATAAAAAGAAGTATTTCCGTTTCTTGTATTTAGATGGAAGAGAGCTTACATATATGAGGAATGATAATGGACCTAAGATTGACCTTGTGGACCCCATAGCTGATTTTTCTCCAGTCAGAGTCACATCCCCACTTATTATGTACAACTTCCTGCATTCTTTTGGTTACAAATGATGTTAACTTTTGGTTGGCTATTGCTGTTGCTCAGTTGGGATACTATTCTAGAATACATGACCTTCTGAGAAATTCGGAAAATAATGTTCCATCACCTATCTTATAGAAGGGTTTAACAACAACATATTTCGATCTGTCTGGTAGAAAGCCTTGAATTAGTGGTGTATTACATATTTCAGAGAAGACCAGGCTGCTTATCTGAGAACAAACCTTTAATACTTTATTGGAAACTCCATCAAATTCAGATGAGCTTTTATTTTTTAGCGAATATATAATTTTCTTAATTTCAGATGAAGATGGTGATACAGTTATATAATTGAATTTTGTGGAGTTGCGTTTTCATCATACTGCTGTGATTTTTCTCTTAATCTGTTTGTCCCCATATTTTTTGCTGTATGTAAGATGTGGTAAGTAAATACATTTGCTATCCATAACACATCATTTACAGCCCTTCTATTCAGTCCAATAGTGATGTTATCCTGTTTTGTGGCTGCTTGTCGTGTTTTTCATTTCGCTACATTACAATTAGTCTTATGTTTGTGGTTGGAATTAATTGTTTCTGACATTATGTGCATGTTCCTTCATTTTTAAATATCTGTTCTTAGTAACTACGAGTAATTTTTGTAGTGCGCATATACTCTGAGATCTTTTGTCATTCCTTCCACCTTATAGACTTTCTCTCATAACATATTTTAATCTCTCTACTGGTCAATGACTTTTTACATGGCTGATTACTGTCCTTTATAATTCGCTTATGTGAAAAACTATTGTCAAATAATATGAATTTATAATAGAAAAGATTGAATTTTACTTCATCATTTGGTTCATTATAAATTTCATACCAAGTCATCTCCTAAAACTATTCTTAAAAATATTTGCCCTGAACTCATTAATTACTCCAACTGATTTTCACTGAGTAGTTGAGTTGTTTGGGGGAAGAGACCAAACTGTGGGGTCATTTGGTACTGCAAGGTACTGACTTATTTATACTAATTGTGGATCATGATCAGAGAGAGTATTTGTTACCGGGTATACAGTTATTTGCATACTTTGAGCTCCACTGAACAAAATATTATCACTGTGTGCCCGACCGAGACTCGAACTCGGGACCTTTGCCTTTCGCGGGCAAGTGCTCTACCAACTGAGCTACCGAAGCACGACTCACATCCGGTACTCACAGCTTTTCTTCTGCCAGTATCCGTCTCCTACCTTCCAAACTTTACAGAAGCTCTCCTGCGAACCTTGCAGAGCTTCTGTAAAGTTTGGAAGGTAGGAGACGGATACTGGAAGAAGAAAAGCTGTGAGTACCAGCTGTGAGTCGTGCTTCGGTAGCTCAGTTGGTAGAGCACTTGCCCGCGAAAGGCAAAGGTCCCGAGTTCGAGTCTCGGTCGGGCACACAGTTTTAATCTGCCAGGAAGTTTCGTATCAGCACACACTCCGCTGCAGAGTAGAAAATCTCATTCTGAAAATATTATCAGTTAGGGTTCTAGTCTTTTTATCCATATATGTTGGGAAGTTAATTACTAACATCAAAGTGTAGGATCCAAATAAGGTTTCCATATTATTTTTCTCTACCAGAATCCTTTAGAAAATCTATACTGAAAACACCACATACTATTAACTACTAGCTGCTGCCTGACAGATAACATGGTAAAGAATCCAAATTCCTTACAAGTAGTTACAATTAAAAGTGAACTATTTTTCACTGTTAACTATTGGAATTGAACACCGTAGGATATGCGATTTAAATATGTGTCTTTACGAGTTTTAATATACGAATCGATTTGCCAATATCTGGGTTCACTTTTTAGTGTAATAAAACCTTACAGTTTATTATTACACTGATTTCAGTAGCTCTAAATTAAAGTTACATAAGGAAATAAATGTAAATAAGTACTTATATTGTAATAAATCATATTATTATTATTCTCTCATTTTTTCTTTATATATATATTATTATTATTATTATTTTGTACCAAACATAATATTGACATATGAACAAAGCAAGTAGAGATATACTCTTCAATCGATTAATCTTCATCTGGTTGTCGCTATAAGGGGTAGTGGGTGGATGTACGATGGGTTTGCCAAGTTAATACTGTTAAAAAATTCTGTATTCCAACTGTACATTAAAAAAGTACTATAAAAAGTTATTAGGAAAGCAAAGTTTATTCATCCATTTATGACGACTGTACCAGTCTTTTCATCATTTAGCCCGTGCCAATAATTCTGCATTGGGAGTATCGAAGCAGACAAGAAGAATTTGCCTGAGCAGGGAAGGGTCGATCTGGAACCAGTATTATCAGCTTTATGCACAATGGTGGTAACAAGAAAAAGAAGCACTTAAATTTAAAAGCTGAATATACATGATTTGAATATTCAAGATCTGATGATATTAATGCCAGGATATGTGTACCTTCCAATTTCTTTCAATTATTCTTTCATTTTTTTTGATTATTCAAGCAGCAATTATTAATCAGTTTCCATTATATATTGTATTTTATGCCCGAGCCCCTACTTTCAGCCACTATTCAATGGCGACTGTTCAAAGGATGGCGCTGAGCGGAATATGAACACACCTTCTAATTGTTAAGAAAGAATTTTTTTGAGATAGATGATCCTTTCGTCGTTACAAGAAACTAATGAGGCTGTAGGAATCACCTGCTGACTCAACGAAGAAGCATAGTGGACTTTGGAGTTTATTCTGTGAAGAATGTTGTTTATGATTTGTTTATTCTTTGGTTTTGTTCTAGTGTTATGCCATCTCTTTTTATATGTCTTGGCTTTGGTATTGTTTCCGTATTCAGCGACATACAAAAATAAAATTATATTCTTGAACACATAACTCTCTCTCAAAAATAATTATTAATTAGGCTCAGTGGCTTTAGTGGTGACCCCAAACACTGAACATACAGAAAATTACGTACAAACAAGAGAATTCAGCGACTTCAGAAAGTTCAGAGAGGAATGAAGAGATGCAGCTCATGAACCTTCAAAAACAGATACAAGAAAAACTTGAAACACTGAAGTTGGCATTGGAGACGTCTATTACTCCAATGTCAAACACGCGTGCGGCCGTACAAACGAACAGCCCGACGGAAAACATTCGAACAACACAGTTCCTGCCTGACAAACTGCAGCTATGGTTTGCAATGACTGAGCTGACGTTTGCCCAAAGCAAGATCCACGATGAGCAGACGAAGTTCGCGATAATGGTGAATGCTCTGGATGCTAGGGCAGCGACTGCACCAGAAGATGTAATACTCCGACCTCCAGAGGAACGACCGTACACGGCGTTGAAAAATGTACTACTCACCAGAATGCGTAAACCGTTAAATCAAGGCACACAGCAGGTGCTTAAGGAAGAAGCTATAGGTGACAGGACACCGTCGGCATTTTGGAAGCATTTGCGCGGTATCGTCAACGCAGAAGAATTGATAGATGCGATGCTCAAACACGTCTAGCTAGATCAGTTATCAAGCATGGTAAAAGCTGCACTAGTAACTCGTAAAAAAGACAACATGCAGAACCTCTTGGAGATAGCAGACAAAATCTATGCGACCATAGGCAATCCACAGATGGCTTGCATGGCAATCTTTAACAGGGAAGAAGCATCAGAAGTGACAGCAGCAATACAGAAGACTCAGCATACGCACATCAACAAGCAAATACAAGAACTAACACGACAGATGTCATTATTGCAGCAACAGGTCTCACAATTGTTACAGAATGAAAACAGCAAGGCCAAAGGCGGAATGCAACAAGCACGGATTGTTAGCACCATCGACGCTTCGCGGATAGAGCAATAAAGTGTTCGTAGCCATGTGCTCACCCAAACGTGAGCGGCTGCGAGCAGCAGGAGCAGCGGGCTGCGGTAGCTCAAAAGAGCGCCTGTAACAACGAGGTGAGGTAGACGCAAACTATGGACGGGTGAGTAAAGTAATAATTTTCTTACCACCATCAAACGGCTTTATGTCAGAGACGTCAATTCGAACCGTTGCTACCTAACAGACTCGGCATCCGTTGTGAATGGCTCCCCTTTATTGACTATCAAGGAACGGATGGCACTCCATTGATGCAATTAACTGCAGCAAATATGTCGCCCATTGCTGTTCATGGCACATGTAAAATCGAAATTGCTTTAGGTTTCTCACAAAGCAGTCAGTGGACCTTGATTCTGGCAGAGGTGTCAGAGGCGATATTGGGTGCAGACTTTCTTTGTGACATGCACATTATCATCAGACTAAACGAAATCAAGAAACAGTAAATGGCATCACGGAACGAGATACTTACCTCTCTGGCAAGCATAACTACGACGCGGTGTCACATGCCGTAAATGATAACAGGGGCGTAGAAAAATCCGCAGTAACTCACAAAACTGTACAACGCGTTTACACCACGCCCGGTCAGCGAATACATCAACGACCGCACAGGTTAGCACCCGAGCGGTTCGTGGCAGCAAAAGCAGAATCCGAGGCATTACTGGCATCAGGAGTCATACATAGATCAGACAGACCGTGGGCATCACCCATAAATTTGGTAAAGAAAAAAGATGGGTCGTGGAGACCATGTGGCCATTACAGGAAGCTAAACGCACGTACTATACCAGATCGTTACCCCATGCCTAATATTCGCGATTTCACAAATCAATTAGCTGGATCATCGATCTTTAGCATTATTGATTGTAAAAATGCTTATCACCAGATACCGCGCGCAGAAGAAGTCATACCGAAAACAGCAGTTACAACACCTTTCGGTTTGTTCGAATATGTCCAAATGCCCATCGGGTTAAAGAAAGCAGCTCAAACATGCAACGATTTGTTGATGTAGTATTGCACGGGTTGTAAGAATGCTTCGCGTATCTTGATGACATATTAATCTCATCAGCGACAACAGAAGCATATGAGAAGCAACTGTCCGCAGTGTTCGCCCGCATAAACCAGTACGGAATAATAGTCAACAAAGCAAAATGCGAAATGCGAAAACGGCAAATGATGTTTCTAGTATATGAAGTTTCGGCGGAGGGCATACGCCCACGACAGGACACGGTAGCAATAATCGACAACATGAACCGCCCAAAGACTTACCATCAACTCAAAAAATTTTTAGGCGCTGTAAATTTCTATAGATAGCATTTGCCATTGGCTGCACTAGTACAAGCGCCCTTGACAGTCGCTCTAGCAGGTAAAAATGCAAATGGCAAACGACCGTTGAAATGGAACGTGGGCATGGAGAGATCATTTCAACACATTAGGGGCCGGCTTAGGAAAAGCAATACTTGCTACTCAGCCGGTACCAAAAGCACCTCTATCAATAGTAGTTGATGCCAGCGAAGATGCGTTAGGAGCAGCACTGCACCAGAAAGTAAACGACAAATGGCAGCCTTTGGGTTTTTTCTCATCAAAACGTACAGACCCGCAAAGGAACTGGAGCGCATACGACAGAGAACTATTAGCGATATATGAAGCTATCCGGTACTTTCGCCCGTATGTAGAGGCAAGAGCATTTATTGTATACACCGACCATAAACCAATAACCTTTGCATTCAGTAAGTCTCTGGATAACTGTTAGAACATATCAGTCAATTTACTACAGATATCAAGCATATCAAGGGAGTCGAAAACATAGTCGCTCATTTCCTGTCGCGGGTCTTGGTTATTTCACAAACTACAGACTACGATAAATTAACCACAGCACAAGCTAACGACGCACAACTCCAACAGTACTTACAGGACATAACAACTGGACTTCAGTTAAAATCAATCCAGCCAGAGGGCGCGTATGTGAAGATATGGTGCGACATAGCTACGAACAAACCAAGGCCTCTCATCCGAAGGCAACTACGGAAAGAGGTTTTCGACAGCATACACGGACGCAGTCACCCTGGTAGCAGAGCAACTATCAAACTACTCACGGAACGTTTTGTCTGGCTGAGTATAAGAGAGGATTGCCGCGTTTGGGTAACAATAAGCATGCTGTGCTTAAGGAACAAGATTTGACGGCATGTACATAAAGCAGTTGGAGATTTTTCCCCAGTAACAAAGAGGTTCTCCTACGTTCATTTGGACAGTGTGGGCCCTCTACCATCTTCACAAGGTTACAAGTATTTGTTGACGTCGGTGGAACGATATACAAGATGGACAGAAGCTCTCCACTATCAGACATTTGAGCAGAGACGGCAGGTTGAGTAGTTTTGGCTTTTTGGATGTCCACTACACGTAACAACCGATCAAGGACGACAAACTGAATCCACTTTACTCCAACAACTAGCCAAGCTCTGTGGATTCCGCCATCACCGCACCACAGCTTATCACTCAGTGAGCAATGGCATGGTTGAGCGGTGGCACAGGACATTAAAGACAGCACTGATGTGCCATAAGGACAGCTGGACTTCAGTTTTGCCAGTGGTCTGCTAGGTCTCCGAACTGCCTGCAAATCAGACCTAGGCGCATCCATGGTTGAACTGGTTTACGGAGAGAACCTCAGGCTGCTAGCAGAATTTTTCGTTGAATAGAAGGAAGCGACAGCGGGTGACATGCCTTACGTCTTACAAGTCCGCAACCACATGGCACAGCTATGACGAACACCTGGTTTTCGACATGGCACCAACACGTCATTTTTTCAACAGCAGCTTAGCGATTGCCCTTATGTGTGGCTGAGAACAGACGCTGTACGAACACCTCTTTAGCAACCATATACTGGTCTGTATAAAGTACTCACGAGATATGAACATACGCTGCAGATAAAACATGACAGGAAGTGACAAACAGTTTCCATTGAGAGAATTAAACTGGTGCACATATAGCCACCAGCTGAAGAAGAAAATCAAGACACTTGTGAAGAACCGCCGCCCACACAATATGACGAAGAGGTGTTGCCCGCACAGAGCAACACGCCAAGCCAGAAGCAGGAAACCACATTGTAAGACCCACCGTTCTCAGAGAAGTGCTCTAGGGCAGGCAGAATTATAAAATACAAGTATCCATATGTGACCGGAGCTCTGCTCTACAAAAGTAGTCACCGCCTGGTGACACAACAAAATCGCACAGTGGACTTTGGCGTTTATTCTGTGAAGAATGTTATTTACAGTGTGTTTATTCTTTGGTTTTGTTCTTGCGCTACGCCATCTCTTGGCTTTGGTATTGTTCCCGTTGGAATGCCCTCAGTGGCAGTGGCATTGTAGCGGGAAGGAAGTGCCACTGCCTTACTTCTCTGGTTTCTATATAACTAACCTGGTGTCTTGCTGCTTTGGTAGTCCGTCCCTCGTCACACAGTAGTTGCACTCAGGCACCAGGTTCAATGTAGGTGATCCTGCTAAAGTGGAATGTTTCGGGATGCCAGTTGTTAAGTGTCAACAACGATTTGTATTATACTCGTTTTAATAAAGTAAATACTTTGACACACACATCACCGAATTTGAAATATGGCGGCTCTGGGCTACGTCGTTATTCAACGCTTTACAACACATTAAAGGGAGTCGTACTGCCCAAAATGACAAAATTTGACATTTTTACTTTTATGCAAATTATTAAAATATGGATGTTTATGCTTAATTTGGTGTTGGTTTTATTGAAATATTCAATTATTTACTATTTTAAATAAATATTTGAAAATAATCATGCAATGACATATTCGAGAATTTTGTTTTCCATCATTTCACATATTGGCATTTTTCTCTCGAACTATATAGTCTAGAATTCTGTGGTTTCTTTTGTTTTGTAGAGAACTGTCCGTTTCATAAGTTGCCTACACTGGCTGTAATTTGCAGCAAACTCTTTGAACTGTACATTTATTTGTGTTTGACAACAATAGTTATCCACTAGCAGCATTTTAGTTTCTCCCTTTCCTGTGATAGTTTTCGTCATGACTAAACCAAAAGGAGTGTTTAAAAAATACGAAAAAAAGGAAACAAGTACTACAGGATAAATATAGCAGCAGTAAAAAGAGTGATTAGCGCCGGATGGCGTGATAATTTGGTTGTAAATAGTGAAAGTCCTTCTACTCCTCAGAGTGCTTCCAAGAAAATACTGCTGGGTAGTGATGTAAAATACATCACAGCTTCAGACAGTGAAACAAACTGCAATATCATTATTAATCTCCATATACTTAATTCAGCTTTGTGTGAAAGAGTGTGTTGTCATATATGTGGAGGGGAAATTGAAATTTCTGAAAAGCTATCTCAACGCATGGTCTCGTGTGCACTTTACAAATAATGTGTTTGAGCTGTAAAAGAGAAAAGACTTTCAAGACTTCAAAAGTAAGTGTAAAGTATGCACTTTTTGACACTAATCTAATATAATTCTATTGACTTAGATACATAGGAAAAGGCCATTACGCTGATAAGGTTCTTTGTGGCTTGCTGAACCTCCCTAGTCTCCCTACAAAATCTATCAAATACAACTCCATAGTAAGAAGTAGAATCAAGGTGTGTGCTATGGAGTCAATGACTACAGCAGCAAAGTAGGCTGAAGCAGAAAATGGTAGTTCTGACATAGCAATATCATTTGACGGATCCTGGCAAAAAAGAGGTTCCCAGTCAAAGAATTCATGTGCATCTATTATCAGCATCAACAATGGGAAAGTGTTGGATGTTGATGTGTTGACCATTTACTGACAGGGTTGTAGGCAAGCAGGCAGGAGTACTGAAAAGCAAACAAGCATGAAATGAATTGTCAGAGAAACTATGAAGGAACTAGTGGAGGTTGCGAAAACACACTTGACCTCTTGGCCACAAACAATCCAGAGCTGATAGAGAGCATCATGACTGATACAGGGATTAGTGATCACAAGGTCATTGTAGCTAGGCTCAATACCATTTCTTCCAAACCCATCAGAAACAAACGCAAAATAATTTTATTTAAAAAAGCGGTTAAAGTGCCACTAGAAGCCTTCCTAAAAGACAATTTCTATTCCTTCCGAACTAACTATGCGAATGTAGACGAGATGTGGCTCAAATTCAAAGATATAGTAGCAACAGCAATTGAGAGATTCATACCTCATAAATTGGTAAGAGATGGAACGGATCCCCCGTGGTACACAAAAAAGGTCCGAACGCTGTTGCAGAGGCAACGGAAAAAGCATGCGAAGTTCAGAAGAACGCGAAATCCCGAAGATGGGCTAAAATTTACAGACGCGCGAAATTTGGCACGTACTTCGATGCGAGATGCCTTTAATAGGTTCCACAACGAAACATTGTCTCGAAATTTGGTAGAAAATCCGAAGAAATTCTGGTCGTATGTAAAGTACACAAGCGGCAAGACGCAGTCAATACCTTCGCTGCGCAGTGCCGATGGTACTGTTATCGACGACTGTGCCGGTAAAGCGGAGTTATTGAACGCAGTTTTCCGAAATTCCTTCACCAGGGAAGACGAATGGAATATTCCAGAGTTTGAAACACGAACATCTGCTAGCATGAGTTTCTTAGAAGTAGATACCTTAGGGGTTGCGAAGCAACTCAAATCGCTTGACACGGGCAAGTCTTCAGGTCCAGATTGTATACCGATTAGGTTCCTTTCAGATTACGCTGATACTATAGCTCCCTACTTAGCACTCATATACAACCGCTCGCTCACCGATAGATCTGTATCTACAGATTGGAAAATTGCGCAGGTCGCACCAGTGTTCAAGAAGGGTAGTAGGAGTAATCCATTTAACTACAGACCTATATCATTGACGTCGGTTTGCAGTAGGATTTTGGAGCATATACTGTATTCAAACATTATGAACCACCTCGAAGGGAACGATCTATTGACACGTAATCAACATGGCTTCAGAAAACATAGCTCTTGTGCAACGCAGCTAGCTCTTTATTCGCACGAAGTAATGGCAGCTATCGACAGGGGATCTCAAGTTGATTCCGTATTTCTAGATTTCCGGAACGCTTTTGACACCGTTCCTCACAAGCGACTTCTAATCAAGTTGCGGAGCTATGGGGTATCGTCTGTTCGCAGACTGTTCGCAGATGATGCTGTAATTTACCGTCTAGTAAGGTCATCCGAAGACCAGTATCAGCTGCAAAGCGATTTAGAAAAGATTGCTGTATGGTGTGTCAGGTGGCAGTTGACGCTAAATAACGAAAAGTGTGAGATGATCCACATGAGTTCCAAAAGAATTCCGTTGGAATTCGATTACTCGATAAATAGTACAATTCTCAAGGCTGTCAATTCAACTAAGTACCTGGGTGTTAAAATTACGAACAACTTCAGTTGGAAGGACCACATAGATAATATTGTCGGGAAGGCGAGCCAAAGGTTGCGTTTCATTGGCAGGACACTTAGCAGATGCAACAAGTCCACTAAAGAGACAGCTTACACTACACTCGTTCGTCCTCTGTTAGAATATTGCTGCGCGGTGTGGGATCCTTACCAGGTGGGATTGATGGAGGACATCGAAAGGGTGCAAAAAAGGGCAGCTCGTTTTGTATTATCGCGTTATAGGGGAGAGAGTGTGGCAGATATGATACACGAGTTGGGATGGAAGTCATTACAGCATAGACGTTTTTCGTCGCGGCGAGACCCTTTTACGAAATTTCAGTCACCAACTTTCTCTTCCGAATGCGAAAATATTTTGTTGAGCCCAACCTACATAGGTAGGAATGATCATCAAAATAAAATAAGAGAAATCAGAGCTCGAACAGAAAAGTTTAGGTGTTCGTTTTTCCCGCTCGCTGTTCGGTAGTGGAATAGTAGAGAGATAGTATGATTGTGGTTCGATGAACCCTCTGCCAAGCACTTAAATGTGAATTGCAGAGTAGTCATGTAGATTTAGATGTAGAGGTTGCTTCTACAGTGAAAATTTTCCAATGTTCCCAGCACGACCATGCTGTTCGCTACATGAGTTTTCTTGGGGATGGAGACTCACAATCATATAAGGCAGTGGTGGAGAGTAAACCCTATGGTGATTTGTCAATTGCAAAACTAGAGTGCATTAATCATGTGCAAAAGAGGATGGGCACAAGACTACGAAGACTCAAACAGCAGTTGGGAAGTAACAAGTTATCTGATGGTCTAAGACATCGACAGACTGAAAAACAAATTGATCAGATTACACAATATTATGGTTTGGCTATTAAAGTAACAGAGATAGTTTAAAATGAAACGATAATTAAATGGACACCCTAGCTGCAAACAGGCGTTGGTGTACTTCATCAGGGACATGTTGAAAATTTGTATGCCCCAACCGGGACTCGAACCCAGGATCTCCTGCTTACATTGCAGACGCTCTATCCATCTGAGCCACCGAGGGCACAGATGATAGAGCGACTGCAGGGACTTATCCCTTGCACGCTCCCCGTGAAACCCACATTCCCAACATGTCCACACCACTACATTCGTAGTGGGCCTAAGAGATGTTTGCCCATCATACTCATTACTCGTGGCAGATTAATCTACCAAGTCCTGTACGAGTTCGGGCATAGTGTGTGCGTTTGCACAAGAAGGTCAATGGCCAGGAAGCCATATTTTAACTATCCCTAGCTGCAAACAGGTGTTGATGTACTTCATCAGGGACATGTTGAAAATGTGTGCCCCGACCGGGACTCGAACCCGGGATCTCCTGCTTACATGGCAGACACTCTATCCAGGTGTCCATTTAATTATCATTTCATTTCTAGCAAAGCTGCAGGGTCATTTTCTGTAACTGTTCTTTCGGGAACAGATACTATCGTCATGTATAGAGATAATTTAGATGGTATGAAGAGAGCTGTGTGGGCAATTTATTTTCACAAGCTGTCTACAGGTACTGAACCAATACACAACCTGTGTTCCACTGAATGGTGCAAATACTTGAAGGCAAAAGAGGAGGTAAAAGTAGACACTTTCTTGCACAGAATTATTATATCAAATGCTGTAATGCTTGCTATAAAACGTGTGTTTCAACTTGCCCAACCAGAGCTGTTGAAGAAATGTCTCAAGGGCAAAACACAAAATGCCAATGAATCATTTAACAATGTTGTATGGTCAAGGATACCAAAAAATGTGTTTGTTGGAAGGTCAGTCTTAGAACTTGGTGTTTTGGATGCTGTTCTTACTTTTAATGATGACTTCTCTGGAAGACTACAGGTTTTGGAATATCTTGCCATTCATAAAGGTTACAACACCACTAAAAGTGTGATGGACTTGGACCAACTGCGAATCATGAAGGCAGAGATTGCAACAAAAAATATGTCAAACAAAGCTAGATCCAAGAGAAGGAGGGCAGCACTGGGTGAGGAAGATGAAGGAGGAGATGAGGACTACCACCCAGGAGGATTCTAAAAAATTTTTATGTATCAGTTGGCTGTATATTAAAAATTTTTCTTTCAATGCAATTTTCTCAACATGAAATTTTTCAATATAAAAGCCCCTTTTTCTCAGAAACTTCTGAACCTACATCAATGAATTATTTACCACATAACAAAATAGTACAATGATGTTGTAGCTCCACTTTAGTAGTATTTACTGTAATAGTTAAAATTCAAGAAATTAAAATTGTGATTTTCCAGTTTTTCCAGTTGTTATTTTAAAGTGATTGTAGAGCAATACAGTCACTAAACATGGGGGAACATGTGATAAAAACACCACATTTATATATTCAACAGTTCCTGAGAAAATGGGGTATTTACATATCCAATTTAACACTGTCAAGATAGGGCAGTACAACTCTCCTTAATACCTTTCTGACTTTCCATAATCGTGATACACACTGCCCACGACACGTGGTGTTCACTGATAACTAATACCTTCACTTTATATCTTGTTTAACAGCTGAACTATTTACTCGCGACCGTTCTTTTAGCGCCGCCCTGGTTGCTCGACAGCGCGTTTTGAGTGGCACCTCGCTACTAACTCGTCCTCTCTTCCCGACAGACAAGAGAAACCCCACCTTGCTCCCTCAGGAGACTTCTCTCGTTTCCTATACTTTCAGCTAATGGGCGTTCAGATCGCTGTTGTTAGGCGGATCTGACGTCATGTTTGGGGACATTGTGATGGAAGTTTGTCTTGTAACACTGTCTCAGATTGTCATATCCTACTTCTGAATAGTCGTATCTTGTCCCTACTAAGGTTGTACAACAATGCCTCTTATGATTTCATCGCCAATGCTCCTTGCTGACGCTTAATTGTCCAATGTACATGTAGCCTGGCTTCTACTGAGCATTCCCGATCGCATAAATGTGTGTAATACTTGGCTTAAACAAGTGAAGGGAATGCATGTATGCATTACCCATTCCCCCTTATTTTATTTTCAAAATTCAATATGCTCCAAGACCTTGTTTAATTTTGAAATATTCTCGGTTGGGTATCTCTTGTCCTCGATTCACATCTTTAATCATTTGCATTACTTAATCTGACACTTACTCTAGTATCATTACTTACTGCTTACTGTTCTCATTATTAAACTCTCTTTAACATGATATAGCTATACAGATATACATCCTATCAAATTTGAGTACGTATTCTATCTTCAAAAATACTTTTGATCTTAATCTGATTCGATCTGATGCCTTCAGAGTGGCACCTTTCTAGCTTTATGTCTTGAACACCATATAACATCTACCTTAATGAAAATTGAATATTTATTCAGGTGTACTTTTGTTTTATCTGAGATGGAACATCTACTCATATGCCACTTCATTTTAGCTTATCTAAACATTTACATCTTAATTAGTTCTATATCCAATACAAAACAAGCTAACCAAAAACTTATAAAATTGCCATTTGGCTTATCTTAATTTATAATGCCCAATTTCTACTACATACAAGAACATGTGCTATACCATTGGCTCTGTAATTGCCGTCCTATGAGTCACTGGTTCATTATGTTTTTCTTTTTCGTCAGCAAATGCCGTCCTTCTCACTCTTATAACTTTAAAGCATTGGCCTTGTTATGGCCGTTCTATTGGTTATAAATCAACTTGAAGTTCACGACACTAGAAATAATTTATGAACCCTTTAGTTCGTGATGGGGTGAGCTGAGAAAGTGTGGTGCTCCCGCCTTTGTGAGTGTGGCAACAGCGGGCGATGTGGTAGACGAGAAGAATGTGTGGTACTGAAGCCCCTGCGAGTGTGGCAACAGCGACCAATGTGGTGTGTAACCGTTGCTAAGGCCTTGCGGACCGACTGTCTCGCTACATTGTGCTCTGTGTCTCTCCAGTCCCATTCGTGGATTACATGTAACAATTTACCCATACATTTAGTCAATAGTTATTACTATTTTAACATATCTTCCAATCGAAGTAACATGCGACATACTTTTTTTTCACTTTATATTCCATGCTTGTTAGTCAATTCCATGTGATCAAGCAGTGCAGCTACGTTGTTCAGATTCTGCCTACTGGTCTTTTATACCTTCATTTCGTGTATGTCTTACAATTATCTAAGACCGTTTTATTCTTACATTTCCATAGGGGATCATTTCCCTTTATCGCCTACTGTTTTTTTCCTCATTTGGTTTCTTTTGGTGAATCATTTAATATCTCATTATCTCGACTTGCTTCAAGATTTTTACGTAGTATGGATTACATTCTTCTACTTTTACATTGGAGACCATCATTTCATATCCTACATGTTTGCATCTTCCAGGGCTTTTACTTGGCATACATAAATCATTATTTCACATGCATGTATAGTTAAGTGAAGCATTGCCTATCTCTGTTCAACTGTTTCTTGCCTGTACTATTCCGTTATGTTTAATGACCATTCTCATAGTGTAAGTAGTGTAAGTGTGCCTATTATTTCTTCTTTACCTCTTCTGCAGCCTACTAATTCCCTCTAACTTACTTCAGTACATCTTGTCTTTACTTAAGGTACCTCTTGGGTTACCATTACCCATTATTGTATGTGGGGACACCTTTGTGTGACCCTCATTATGTTCATACTTCATAACTTATAGCCACTCATTAATTTATTATCATCTTTATACTTGGTAACTTACAGTGATAACACCCTCAGCCGCTCATTACCTTATACCTTTTCTTTCTTCTATTCTATGGGGTTTGGACCCAATTCCCATACTTAATAACTTCAATTCTTCACATTATTCTGCTGCACTTACCTCTTTATCCTTTGGTAACGACTTACCTTGTCAGTTGGCTAAACATACATTCCGCATTTTTTTACTATTTCATCTCGTTACTGTTCACTTCTCTAAGTGCAATTTCCCTGTTTTCGCTAAGATGTTCATTCGCTGTCGCTACAGTGTCTTTTTAGAATTTGTTAAACTTGTTTCCAACAGGCTAACATCTTTTTTCTGTATAACTTGTTTACTCTTATAATAGCTATTTCCTTGTCGTACTGTCTGGTCGTTACATGTTATAATCACATAATTTCAGAGTCTGCTGAACATTTACCAACAGAATAACACATTTTTATAGATAGCTTCTCCCTTTTTGTACTGTCACTTTTTCTCACTTACTTTTCTTACCCTCTATTCCCATGTTCCTATATTCGAAGATACCGAAGGGACTGATGATAGAGTCTCGTTTCGAGAGAAATAAGGAAATATTGCCACCATGACGACAATTGGAAGTAATATTGCCAATGCCTGAGCAACTAGCGTGTGTCACGCACCTTACCTTGCAAAGAAGTATTATTCTTCGACGTTGGATAGCGAAGAATAAAAGATGATAGTGAATAGTTCTGACTGAAAGAAGAAGAAGATTGACAATATGAAGAGAAACTGAAATAATATTGTCAATAACTGGAGTTCCTGGTGTTTGTTACACATGTTGTACGGAACACAATGCCCTCTGAGGTTTTCAATTAATCCTTTGAACAGTTGTGTGTGTCCTGTCTATCATTGTCTACTGATGATTTATTCTGTTATCTGTGTATCAAGTATATTGTATTTGTTTGTTTGTCAGTCCTCCTCGTATCTTACTTTCATTGAGTCCATTATTTCCCCAGGGGTTTCTTCTCCAACCTTCTAGATTCTGATTGCTCCCTGTAAATGAATCCAACTGATTCATGCACAGTTGCATTTACATCTGACTTGGATATTCCTATCAATTTTTCTTGTACCCTCAGAGGTAACTTGATCATAATGATTGATATTAAATCCGTTTCTTTCAGGGGATCATCCAAGTTCTTTTAGACATAAGCCTGGAAGAACTCTTTGTAACTTCTACAGCCACTATTACTTAAGTTTCGATCTTCAGATAGATCTCTAAAAACGCAATTCTGAGCGCTGCTGGACCAATACTGGTTCACGAACGCTTGCATAAACTCATCATATGTTTTGCTTTTCGATTCAGTTTTCATACTCCAGGATAACGCTTCGCCTTCCAGCCTATTTATAACACAGCCTATTTTCTTTTTGTCATCCCAATTTTGCTGAAAGACTCCCTCAAGTTGCCGCTTAAAAGCTACAGGATGTATCTGTCCTTGTGACGAAAAGCTGTGGAATTTGCACAAGCGCAGGTAATGATCATTTGAGGCTAACTGCCGGCTAGGGGGGGGGGGGGGGGAGTGGTTCTAGGCGCTACAGTCTGGAACCACGAGACTGCTATGGTCGCAGGTTCGAATCCTGGCTCGGGTATGGGTGTGTACGATGCCCTTAGGTTAGTTAGGTTTAAGTAGTTCTACGTTCTAGAGGACTGATGACCTCAGAAGTAAAGTCCCATAGTGCTCAGAGCCATTTGAACCATTTGAGGCTAACTGTTGTTTACTTCTATCTTTAGGCTTTTCCTGTTCGAACCACCTTTCCAGTCTCCCTTTAATTTCCACCTCTGCCTGACTAGCATATTCAGATACCTTTTTCAAGTCGTTTACCTCTACCTGCTCTCTTATCTTTCGCAACTCTGAATGAAACGCCCCTGCATTGCCTTTGCAATCTTTTTCTACATCATGTACTTTCTCCTTAATTTTCTTAATGTTATCATTCACTAATACATGCACCTTTCCACATTTACCACTTAAACCATCTACTTGCTTCTATATCTCCATTATATCTGTCTCTACTCGGCCTATCTTTGGCTCATGTTTTTAAATCTCGGCAGAATTCTCACTCACCTGCCCCACTATCCCACCTAGTCTATCTGTCATTTCAGCTTGGAATTCAGTTTTCATATTTGAATATTTTATATATATATATATATATATATATATATATATATATATATATATATATATATATATCAAAATTTCAAATATGACCTATTGTTATCGTCCAATTTCTGATCAAGAGCTTGAAACGTATCAACCATTATAAATAGCAGGTCACTTATACTAGGATTTCTCTTACTCATACTAGGTACCTTTACCTCTGTGCTCTTATTCAATTCCTGTTGGCTACCCATAGGAACAGTGTCTGCTGACGCTACACTGCGCAAAACCCTTGACTCCACCATGTCATTTTCATCATCTATTCCTTGTACTTGCTCATGTGACAAGTACTCCTCCTCCACTACATTACTAGTGTGTTCAGGCTGTAAATGCTCACCCACTTCCTGACTAACACCAGCCATATTTGGCTCATTTGCATTAATATCTCTATTCTGAGCTTCTGATTCTACAGACTCTTGATTTGCCTCATTCTCCTCAGAAGTGTCACTGTTATTAATTTCACTTCTCTCAGGAGAATAAATCACGTCTGAGTAATACAAGTGAATTATTTTTTTATCGTCCATGTTGAAATTAACTCTTAACTCTCTTTTAATTCTAGGTTAACATAAGATATATAATATAATGTCAGCTCCACTGTGTCTTGTACACACACACACTCACACACACACACACACACACACACACACACACACACACACACACACACACACACACACACACTAGACACACACACACACACTAGACACATAAAATAAAGTTCTTTCTTGTTACATCCACTATCGGTCTCTGGGTTAGAAGTAACTTCCACTATGTGGACTGTTGGTGTTTGATTACACCAGTTAGTATCCTATTAGGCTCATGACTGAAATGTTCAAACGTACCTAATTTCTATATTTAAATTTAAAAAAACCTACCTGTTACAAACTGTTTGTCTAAAATTGTGAGCCATATGTTTATGACTACTACAGTGCCATTCTATCACAAAGCGAAAAAAGTGGTCCACGTAAAATATTCATATTTCTTTACGTACTACACAAATATGTATTAAAAAATGGGGGTTCCTATTTTTTAAAAACGCAGTTGATATTCGTTTCACCTATGGCAGCGCCATCTAGCAGGCCAACCATAGTGCCATCTGGTTTCCCCCTTCAAGCTAAACGAGTTTTGTGTTTGTAGTTTTTTCGTTTGATGCGTATTTCATGAGATATTTGGACTGGTCACTATCAATAGACCACCCTGTATATATATATATATATATATATATATATATATATATATATATATATATATATATATATATATTTGCACAACTGACGATCTGGTGACATAACATTGAGAAAGCCATGAAACCAGTTGTGTGAATTATTAGAAATTATTTATTCTTATGGATAAAGTAACCAATTCAAAAGGGAATCAAAAGTGAAACCATAACTTATGGAAAATTTTGGAAATACGCTGTTTCTTTCATCGCAGCAAAGGTAGGACCACTACACAACCACTTGCTTAGCTATGCTTGGTACCGTCCCTGCGTGGTAATTAGACGTCCCTTTCCTTAATTTCCTTTCCTAAATTCATTGTAGTGAATTTCTCAGAAATTTTACATAATGAGTAGAGAGAGAAAAGTTTAAAGTTTCTGTGTCATAACATTTTGTGCATCATAAAAGGAGCTAAATAAAGCTTGATGATACGTAAATCGTAAGTTTTAATTCACAAAATAATATATTTCAATTTTCTGTTTTCTAAAAATTTTAATTACAATCTTCAAACAAAATGAGTCAAAAATCAGTTTCCATTATTGTTGACAATGGCGAAAACGCAATGATGGCGTACAATTGCGGGATAGAACATCTGAATTACCAGCAGCATGTCTTCCACAATTAGTCATATTAAATAGTTCAGAAATCAACATGACCGAAATGACAAGTGCTAGTGAGCTTACACAACTCTCTAACTTTGATGATATGTTGATGACAGTAGATGAAACTACACTCCTGGAAATTGAAATAAGAACACCGTGAATTCATTGTCCCAGGAAGGGGAAACTTTGACACATTCCTGGGGTCAGATACATCACATGATCACACTGACAGAACCACAGGCACATAGACACAGGCAACAGAGCATGCACAATGTCGGCACTAGTACAGTGTATATCCACCTTTCGCAGCAATGCAGGCTGCTATTCTCCCATGGAGACAATCGTAGATATGCTGGATGTAGTCCTGTGGAATGGCTTGCCATGCCATTTCCACCTGGCGCCTCTGTTGGACCAGCGTTCGTGCTGGACGTGCAGACCGCGTGAGACGACGCTTCATCCAGGCCCAAACATGCTCAATTGGGGGACAGATCCGGAGATCTTGCTGGCCAGGGTAGTTGACTTACACCTTCTAGAGTACGTCGGGTGGCACAGGATACATGCATTGTCCTGTTGGAACAGCAAGTTCCCTTGCCGGTCTAGGAATGGTAGAACGATGGGTTCGATGACGGTTTGCGTGTACCGTGCACTATTCAGTGTCCCCTCGACGATCACCAGAGGTGTACGGCCAGTGTAGGAGATCGCTCCCCACACCATGATGCCGGGTGTTGGCCCTGTGTGCCTCGGTCGTATGCAGTCCTGATTGTGGCGCTCACTTGCACGGCGCCAAACACGCATACGACCATCGTTGGCACCAAGGCAGAAGCGACTCTCATCGCTGAAGACGACACGTCTCCATTCGTCCCTCCATTCACGCCTGTCGCGACACCACTGGAGGGGGGCTGCACGATGTTGGGGCGTGAGCGGAAGACGGCCTAACAGTTTGCGGGACCGTAGCCCAGCTTCAGGGAGACGGTTGCGAATGGTCCTCGCCGATACCCCAGGAGCAACAGTGTCCCTGTTAAATGTTCCACATATTATTGGGTACCGTCGTCCAGGCTTCCACTCGCACTTTTATTGTCATTTTCTCTCTGGTTGCCGTACTATCTGTCGAATAATTTACTGTGGTGTGGTCTTCCATTGTGAGTGCAGTGCATATGCGTCTACTCTCCAAGAACCGATGCTGTGGCAGATAATTCACCTTTGATATTGCCCTGGAAGAATCTTCTCCCTTGTATCCACATTTTCAGTGGGGTGAATACGGCACATCAACACCCGATGACAATGTAAGTGATGCTTGCACAATTGTAGTTTGCTGATTAATGTATCCTACGTTGCGGAGCATGACATCACCATAATTGATTCATTGAACTATTGCACATGCGTTTGGATACCACTATCTATTTCGACGTTTGCTTTGGCGTGAGAACTGCTTTTAGTCCGTGAGGTTTTTTTCCTTTTCTGTTAGTTTTTCAACTTCATCTTTTAAATATCACTCGATAAACAAATAAAATTCACATAAACATTTTACATAACAATGCATATTACAACGGCTTATATCTAAAGCTGACATTCCACCCATTAGTTGTATCAAATGTAGAAAATCCTTAAATACTAAAACATTACAAAATTCCTTCTCCAATTATAGTTACTGGTTAGTACAGTTTGTTAACTTCAAAAAAATTCCTTTGCACATTAATACAAGTAACTTATTTACATTCCTTTACATCGTGTTACTGTATGTACATATAATGCATCCACATTTTATTTTCCAGTCATGCATACATCAGCTATGGGAGTTTAATATTTTCCTAGGGAGAAACTGAGACAAACATTTACATCAGGATTTTACTTTAGATGTTGCTGACTTAAATACGCTTTGGCGCCCCTTCTGAATTGGGAGGGAATAAGGAATACTATTCTACTGGTCTATGGATTACTAAGGAAATGCTATTGGTCCTTTCTTAAATCACTTATCAGGGAACTCCCTTTTCATGGAACTGACATGTATTAACGATCATTTACTGTATACCATTGTGTTGCTTATAATTGTTTACTTGTAGCTTTGTATTCAGAATGCAAAAGTTTTTGCATTACGTCATGGTTACCTCTTTACGATTATGTGGAAGTGTCATTGTTTATATTTGTATGTATTGCCATATGAATTGATTAGTTTTATTTGACGTCACATGCCTCCATGTTTATGTGCAATTTGTAGTCAGAAGGTACAGGTAATGATTTTGTAGTTGCACTGTGACGATGTATATTCTTATTCTTCATTTGCCTGATGACCAAAATATACACATAGACATACTAATAACTAATATATATAATATATATATATAATAAATAATAACTAAATTGAGTGGCGGACTGTTTTTTCATTTGGTACCTATAACACCCGTTGTAAATCTCTTCTTCTGCATCGTGTCGGTGCACTGGTCCCTGCAATATAAAAACTTAGAACTAATTTTTAAAGTTATTATATTTTGTAGCTCACAGGCCACGTATATATGCGGTCATCACATTCGTTTGCAGACGTTATTCATATTTCACTATTATTTGTTCATATATATATACAGTTGCATTTTTATTCCTCTTATTCATTTACCCTCAAAGAGAGTTATTTTGACATCTCCTATGGTATCTTATCCTTTTGTTAGCTAACAAATCCTGTATGTTTTGTTGTGATTATTTCTTTTTATTCTAGTTACAATGTATATATTTCAGTATTGACGCAACTTCGCATGTTGATATAAATGTAATATTATATTCCTTCGTTCCCTGATAGCATTTTTCATGTTTTTATTTATTTTGCAGTTGGGCTTAATACTTGTGCAGCTTCGCGTTTCTATTTGGTTGCGCCATGAGTTAGCTAGTTGCGCTTGCACAAGGGCAATGTGTCTTCCCTAGTACTGACATAAACATTCATTGTTGAGCTCGCACAGGTGAGTCGTACCGCTGCTCCAGTTTGCATTCCGCTTTGCGTGAAGCTGTGTTTTTCACTTCCTCCCAAACAAATGTTTGCCTTTGCTTACAAAACAAGAAAACTACTTGAGTTTATACACATTACATTTAAAATACACATAATAAAATTTCTTATGTATAAAACTATGACATTACTTACAAATATATTTTATGACATGAAAACTGCTGTGACATTGTGTCACTACTCGCAAAAAGCTTTTAAGTCTTTGTAAGGGTGGAGACCTTTGTCTCTCCTTATTCTTTCATATGCCAACCATATAAGTTCCAGGGTAAGGCATTTTTGCAATAACATAGGGCCCTGAGTATAGTAATTGCCATTTTTTGTTCAACTTAACGATCCTTGTCGATTTGGGAAGTGTTCCCAAGAGGACTCGTTGCTCGTCTAAGAAATGTGTGCCTCGTTTTAACTTTTTGTTGTATATTCTCTTTCTGTATTCTGCTCTATTCTGTAGTGTAAATTACTGCTTGTTTAGTTTTACCATGTAAAGTTAACTCTTTAGTAGGTAATTTTGGTGTGGGTGATTCCCATTCGTCAGTTTGCTTTGTGTTAAACATAACTTCATTAGGACTGAAACCTGTGGAAGAGTGAGGGAGACTGTTGGCTATTTGCATTAATGGAGTCACATGTTCAATCTATCGTGAATGCTTATTATGAGTGTAAGTCCTTATAAATCTATTGAATTCTTTAAAGACTCTCTCCACAGGACTTGCTTCTGGGTGGAAAGAACTTACCAAGATGTGTTTAATGCCCTGTGTGCTCATGAATTGTTTCCATTTTGTTTCTATGAAATATGCTGCATTTTCTGTTAATATGGCTTTAGGTTTCCCTATTCTTCGTAAATAATCCTCTTAAATTCCCCTTATGATGTTACTGGCTGTAGTGGTTTTGGTAGCATAAAGTTTGTTATATTTTGTGAAAATATCATAGAGAGCTATTATGTATTTGACACCACCTTTTCCTCTAGGATGTGTACCTGCGATATCCAGAGGAACCATTTCCAGTGGGACTTTGATTAGTATGGGGTGTAGTTCTGTAAACTTTGACATATTGCATGGTTTTGTTCGTCGTAAATTAGGAAAGTAACAAAATTTGGAAATCTTATCTGTACAGTTTGTTACTCTGTAGTGTCCCCATACTTCGTGTGTGTGTTTGATAAATTCGTCGATGTATTCCTCTGGTAGTCATATACACCAGTGGTTAGAACTTTCGTGCTTCCAGTGGAACAAAACGCCTTTGTATAACTGATACCATTTACTTACCTTATGGTTTGCATACCAGTTAATATTTTGCATTACCTTCCTCCATCTGTTGTCTTGCTGTTGTATTACTCCCATTTGTTTACAAAAATTTTTGTAGTCTGATTGTATTATTTTACTACTTTGCATCAATAATGTACGGATTTCTGAATCGTGTTCAGACAGTTCAGTGAACTCGTCTGGTTCCTGTGGTAATCTCGATAATGCATATACAATAACGTTCTGACTGCCATTTATGTATATTATTTCAAAATTGAATTCCTGCAGGTACAAACACCATCTCGCTGGCCTTTGGTGTAACAGTTTACGTGTTAAGAGAAAGATAATGATTGGTGATCACAATAGACTTTACTGCTCTTACTCCAAAGAATATATTCAAATTTCTTAAACGCCCAAATTAGTGCTAAACTTTCCAGTTCTGATACGGAATATGATATTTCCATTTCTGAAAAAGTTCTGCTGGCAAAGCTGATGACTTTGGGTACGGTTTTTCCTTCTTCTTCTTGTATCTGGAACAAACATGCCCCCAGCCCCTGAGACGAGACGTCTGTGCTTAAGCAAAAGTCCTTAGACATGTCAGGAAGACTCAAAATATTGGCTGATATTAATGCATTTTTAATTTTGGTAAAGTCCTCCTGGCATCTCTCATCCCATAACCAAGGCTTATTCTTTCACAACAGGCTAAGTATGGCATCGCTATTCATAAGATCCTGTGATATAAATTTTCGGAAAAAGGAAGTTAGTCCTAGATATGCATTCAATTGTTTTCTGTTCCTTTAGGGTGGGAAATGACGTATGGCATTTAGTTTATTTGGGTCTGGTAATATATCCTGTTCTGAAATGATATGTCCTAAAAATTTCATTTGTTCTTTGCCAAAGTGAGATTTTTTAAGATTTGCTGTTACTTTGTACTCTGTAAATCTCTGAAATACTTTCTTCCATTATACTGATGTGTTGAGCCCCAGTTGATGTGGCTGTTAGCATATTGTCAACATAAATGGTAACCTTACTGAGCAATTCTGATCCTAAGACCCTGTCCAAAGCTGATATAAATATGCCTGCAGTAATGTTGAAGACAAAGGGTAGAACTTGAAATTCGTAACTCCTGCCATTGCAGACAAATGCTGTGTATTTTCTACTCTCCTCATGTAACTTTATACGCCACCAAGATTTTTTAAGGTCAAGGGTGCTGAGATGATTGGTGTTATGAAATTTTAGCAACTGCTCATCTAAATTATCTGGTTTTGTTCTTACTGGTACTAGGATTTTGTTTATACCTCTAGCATCTAACACTAGTCGTACTGATCCATCAGGTTTGCTAACAGGTAGTATTGGGCTGCAATATGGAGAAAATGATGGCTTTATGATTCCTAATTCGCACATTCTATTGATTTCCTGCTTAAATGCTTCACGCTTTGCCCACAGTATAGGGTAAGACATAACACAAAATGTTTCGTGAGGAAAGACATTAAGTTTATGTTCATAATATTTGATTACTCCTGGATTATTATTAGAAACACTTCCATATTTATAAAGTATGTCAGAAAGCTCTTGTCGTTGTGTAGCATCTAGAGTATTTGATTCATTCAGTGTTTGTTCTACTAATTCCTGGCTAACTTCAGTGTCAGTCTGAATACTGCACAGTGACATGGGGTTCTGGGTTGACTTCCTCATACCTCTCCAGTGTGGTAATCAGGCTGATAGAAAATCTTTGGTCCTTCACAAAGAAATGGCACTATGTCTATTTCAGTTTTGGAGGATCTAAATGTGTCCATACCTATGAAGCAGTTGACTATATGTTTGTCTACTATTAAAAAATTACACTGTGCAGAAAATTGTTCAATGTTCACGGTGATAAGAGCGTGGTGTTTTACCAATTTGGTTTTGTCACCTGTAGCGGTTGTTCTTTGCAGTTTTGCTAGTGCAGAACAGGAAATTTATTCCGTCTTTTTAATTCAGTGAAAAATGCTCCAGACATAAAATTAGTCGTCGACCCTATACCCAAAATTTTCGTTCTGATTACTGCTTGCACTTGTTCTTCCAGTACTTTTCTCGCCGATTTTAGTTCATGTTGGTAGGTCGTCTTTTGTCTCCTTCTTCATCGAATCGTGCGAAACATGTTTGCTAATCTGGTTTGTCCCCATCACTTATAAGATCTATAGTATGGGGCTCAACTATGGCCGATTCAGGTTTTTCTGCGGTGTAGTCTGATCTACTTCGGTACATGGGACAACTTGTTTCAGTTGTACTGTGTAATTGTTTCCCCAGTGTGTATCATTTCCAGTTCGCAACAGGCTTTCTCGTGTGTCCATATGGCTGTTATGAAATGTTGCCATATTGCGATTCGGCTGCGCAAAGGTTGGCTGCGGTATGGCATGTTGTATGTTCTTGTTGTTGCCATGCGCCAGCCACCGATGCGGCTAACTGTTTTCATTTACAAGTGGTGCATAATTTTGAGAGGAGGGATTGAAATTAGCTTGTGGATGGTAATCGTTCCGGTTATACAGAAAGTTTTGTTTAAATCTCTTGTTCCTGCCATTTCTAGTCCGGTATCCATTACCACGGTTAATGTATCCTTGCAGTTGCGTGCGCCATCTTTGCTGTGTGTTTGTGTATGGCTTTTTTGTATTGACCATTCAAGTTATGTTGTTGTGGTGTCTGGCTGTCTGACGCCCTATTTGTTACTACTTTCTCTTCATATATTAGGTCAATTGAATCTAAAATAGATAGAATATATTCTGTTTCATGCTCAGGGGTAGTAATTAATTTTCCACGAGTGTGTGATGGCAAACGACGTTTTAAAATTTTTAAACATTCACGTGAGATATAGGATTCGTTCAATAACGTGTTTTGTTGAGATACTTCTCAAAATATCTTCTTAAGCCACCATATTTGCTATTAAAAGGGCGGGGTTAGAAACCTCTCGCCTAAGTCTCTCGTGTACGGCTTCTGACCTGTATTTTTCAAGAAATGCCCATTCAAATTGTAAATATGTGGCACAATGCTCATCTACCTCGGTCGCCCACAAAAGTACATCGCCTTACGTGTACCCAACAACAAACCTGGTATGAAACTTCCTGGAAGATTAAAACTATGGCTGGACTGAGACTCGAACTCGGGACCTTTGCCTTTCGCGGGCAAGTGCTCTACCAACTGAGCTCCCTGAGCACGACTCACGACCCGTCCCCTTTGTGCTTCAGTCCCATTTCTAGGAAACACATGTTGAAAAGCACTAATAAACGAAACAGGATTCATCTTCTTACCTTCACTCGTAAATGTTGGAAATTGACGGTGTATTAATGGACCTTCATCAGCAAATATAATGGACAAGCTGTTTGCATTTTGTGCTGTATTTACATAGCTGTCATAGTTATTTACATTTCTCGTAGGTACTGGTTCTGGTGTTATGCCCAGTAAACTTACACTCTGCGTTCTATCATTACTACTGGCATTGTTTATAGGGTTTGCAATACATTACTTTGGTTTACTGTGGCTGGCAATTTCTTTATGTGTACAACTTGTGTCTCTGTATCAGTTTCACCTAAGTAGCTGCGTATCCAGCGCTTTGTAGCTTGCAAATTAGTGTTCACTTTGTCATTTTCCAACTTTTAAAGTGAGTTCGTCAATAGCTATTGGTATATTTTCATAATCTTTATGCACTTTGTTTACTACGGTGGAGATGTTCTTTACTGTAGAAGTTAATTGTGTTTGTGTAGCTTGCAGCTTCATGTGTGTTTTTTTCATCGCTTTTATTTGCTGCTCCACTGTATCATTCTGCTCATTAACAGTGTATAATTTCTGTTTTATACCTGTAATATCATTGTTTACTTTGGAAAGTACATCTTATTTTAGCTGTTTTTCCATGTCTTTAAATTTTACATTCATCTCCTCATGAAAATTCTTTGTCAAATCACTGATCTGCTGGCTGTGTGACTGTATCCTCAAAATCTCTTAAAACTTGTTATTGCTCTTGTTTTATGTGGTTTATGTCTTGTGTGACTATGGTAAGGTTCTGCGATAAACTGTCAAATTTTGTATTTATGTCCGTTCGAAAATTGGTATTTATATTTCTTATTTTGGTGCTCAAGCTATGAAGTCTTGAAGTATCCCAGCAACTGCGCTATTTTGGCTGCTATTTAATGTACATTGGTTGTTGACAACAGTACTCTGCAAATCAAAATTTGAATTTCGTGTGATGGGTGACAGTAAAGTGTTGTCAAAAATCATGTTATCTGTGCTTTCTATGTTTTCCTGTGCGAACCGAATGTTGCTCATGGAGTATGTGATGTACACTCCTGGAAATGGAAAAAAGAACACATTGACACCGGTGTGTCAGACCCACCATACTTGCTCCCGACACTGCGAGAGGGCTGTACAAGCAATGATCACACGCACGGCACAGCGGACACACCAGGAACCGCGGTGTTGGCCATCGAATGGCGCTAGCTGCGCAGCATTTGTGCACCGCCGCCGTCAGTGTCAGCCAGTTTGCCGGGGCATACCGAGCTCCATCGCAGTCTTTAACACTGGTAGCATGCCGCGACAGCGTGGACGTGAACCGTATGTGCAGTTGACGGACTTTGAGCGAGGGCGTATAGTGGGCATGCGGGAGGCCGGGTGGACGTACCGCCGAATTGCTCAACACGTGGGGCGTGAGGTCTCCACAGTACATCGATGTTGTCGCCAGTGGTCGGTGGAAGGTGCACGTGCCCGTCGACCTGGGACCGGACCGCAGCGACGCACGGATGCACGCCAAGACCGTAGGATCCTACGCAGTGCCGTAGGGAACCGCACCGCCACTTCCCAGCAAATTAGCGACACTGTTGCTCCTGGGGTATCGGCGAGGCCATTCGCAACCGTCTCCCTGAAGCTGGGCTACGGTCCCGCACACCGTTAGGCCGTCTTCCGCTCACGCCCCAACATCGTGCAGCCCGCCTCCAGTGGTGTCGCGACAGGCGTGAATGGAGGGACGAATGGAGACGTGTCGTCTTCAGCGATGAGAGTCGCTTCTGCCTTGGTGCCAATGATGGTCGTATGCGTGTTTGGCGCCGTGCAGGTGAGCGCCACATCAGGACTGCACCCAACTGTGGCACACAGGGCCAACACCCGGCATCATGGTGTGGGGAGCGATCTCCTACACTGGCCGTACACCTCTGGTGATCGTCGAGGGGACACTGAATAGTGCACGGTACATGCAAACCGTCATCGAACCCATCGTTCTACCATTACTAGACCGGCAAGGGAACTTGCTGTTCCAACAGGACAATGCATGTATCCCGTGCCACCCGACGTGCTCTAGAAGGTGTAAGTCAACTACCCTGGCCAGCAATATCTCCGGATCTGTCCCCCATTGAGCATGTTTGGGCCAGGATGAAGCGTCGTCTCACGCGATCTGCACGTCCAGCACGAACGCTGGTCCAACTGAGGCGCCAGGTGGAAATGGCATGGCAAGCCATTCCACAGGACTACATCGAGCATCTCTACGATTGTCTCCATGGGAGAATAGCAGCCTGCATTGCTGCGAAAGGTGGATATACACTGTACTAGTGCCGACATTGTTCAAGCTCTGTTGCCTGTGTCTATGTGCCTGTGGTTCTGTCAGTGTGATCATGTGATGCATCTGACCCCAGGAATGTGTCAATAAAGTTTCCCCTTCCTGGGACAATGAATTCACGGTGTTCTTATTTCAATTTCCAGGAGTGTAGTTTCATCTACTGTCATCAACGTATCATCAAAGTTAGAGAGTTGTGTAAGCTCACTAGCACTTGTCATTTCGGTCATGTTGATTTCTGAACTATTGAATATGACTAATTGTGGAAGACATGGTGCTGGTACTTCAGATGTTCTATCCCGCAATTGTACGCCATCATTGCGTTTTCGCCATTGTCAACAATAATGGAAACTGATTTTTGACTCATTTTGTTTGAATATTGTAATTAAAATTTTTAGAAAACAGAAAATTGAAATATATTATTTTTGTGAATTAAAACTTACGATTTACGTATCGTCAAGCTTTATTTAGCTCCTTTTATGACGCACAAAATGTTATGACACAGAAACTTTAAACTTTTCTCTCTCTACTCATTATGTAAAATTTCTGAGAAATTCACTACAATGCATTTAGGAAAGGAAATTAAGAAAAGGGACGTCTAATTACCACGCAGGGATGGTACCAAGCATAGCTAAGCAAGTGGTTGTGTAGCGGTCCTACCTTTGCTGCGATGAAAGAAACAGCGTAATCCAAAATTTTCCATAAGTTATGGTTTCACTTTTGATTCTCTTTTGAATTGGTTACTTTATCCATAAGAATAAATAATTTTGAATAATTTACACAACTGGTATCATGGCTTTCTCAATGTTATGTCACCAGATCGTCAGTTGTGGATATATATATATACAGGGTGGTCTGGGTCTGTTGATAGTGACCAGTCCAAATATCTCATGAAATACGCATCAAACGAAAAAACTACAAACACAAAACTCGTTTAGCTTGAAGGGGGAAACCAGATGGCACTATGGTTGGCCTGCTAGATGGCGCTGCCATAGGTGAAACGAATATCAACTGCGTTTTAAAAAAATAGGAACCCCCATTTTTTAATACATATTTGTGTAGTACGTAAAGAAATATGAATATTTTACGTGGACCACTTTTTTCGCTTTGTGATAGAATGGCACTGTAGTAGTCATAAACATATGGCTCACAATTTTAGACAAACAGTTTGTAACAGGTAGGTTTTTTAAATTTAAATTTAGAAATTAGGTACGTTTGAACATTTCAGTCATGAGCCTAACAGGATACTAACTGGTGTAATCAAACACCAACAGTCCACATAGTGGAAGTTACTTCTAATCCAGAGACTGATAGCACCGAGACATTGGAAAACTTGAACCGCTCACAGTAGTCCCATGTTCTGTGACCTTGGAGGGGAGTGTGGGCACTAACTTGATTGTTGCTTGCATTATCAGATACGTTCAAAGTAGGTATACCATCTAAGTTGTATATATGTGTAATAATATTAGATTTAGGATGCTGGAAAATCACTTTCCATAATTTGTGTTGTTAAATGATAAGGAAAATTTTTGTTTGTGTTTTTTTCTTATATGTCAAATGAGTCAATGATAAGATGAGTGGATGTAACAAGAAAGAACTTTATTTTATTTGTCTAGATATGATGGTACTTTAAACACAACTCTTCGCCTTGCGTGAGGCACAGTCGTAAATGAATAAACGGACTTGTGAACCGCACGGTAGCGCGCAATGCAATACACAACTCGCGCGTCGTTACTGGTAACAGAGCGACACAGCTTCTGTGCATTGCAGAGAAAGGTAGTCAACAAACCGCAAGCGCGTGTGCGCCACACAGACACAGTTGAAAGTGTTGATGAACCCAAAACAAATAAACCCTATGAGCTACAGCCTGCACTAGCATTTTTAGAGTCTATTGCATAAACAAGGACATGGAAAATTAAGGGAGTGTCTATACTACAACAAGATGGCCACCGAGTGAGATCACAGGTATTTTCTTCGTCTGCTAAAGGAATTTATTTAAGAGGAAATAGCGTCAAATTTAAATTTTCTTTCTTTTGTATACTTGCTGTAGTGTCCGTTCTTGTCACACAACTGAATATTAGCCTCCCAGCAGCACTTATTCTTGAAAAAACTTGTTTTTTTAGCTGAAGTCCCGATAATCGAGACATAACCCGAAATTTTGCTTGACAAAAACACAAACAATTCTATTCAAGTTTTTTGATAGTGCAAAATTCCTTTAAAAAAGATAGCTACTAGTTTCATCACTGTCAATTGTCGCAATAAAAGTGTAATTAAACGTTCAAAATCGTTTTTAACTAACACATTTCGTATTATTTACTAGTTAGATGCGATCTAGGCCTAAATTTTCCGAGTTATAAACGTTTAAAAATCTGACCAAACACGCCTGATAATGCGAATTCTCTAAAAGCAAATTAATTACAAATTCATTCTTCTGTCACTGTATCTCTAAATCAGTACAAAAATGTCAACCACCACACATAAGGTCTTTGTGTCGTTTTTTGTTTACATACAGCTGATCTTGCGTCTTTGACAAATTTAAAACATTCTTTAAACTTAATTATTCTTTTGAAACTGACCATGACTGAGAAATGTGGGAGCTGTTATAGGGTACTGAGTAGAGGGATTGGTTGCCAATCTTGTAGGAAATATTTTCACTGGGGAGGGGGGGGATGCAGTGGGGAGAATGTTGGCAGAACAGAAGAGGCTCTCTCCTGGAACTGCAGAGTATACAGTAGGAACATTTTGACTGGGGAACAGGAAAGTAAAATCTGTGCCCTTCAGGCACAGTTGGAGGAAGCAAGGAAGGAACTCATAAGGATCAATGTAGATAGGAGGGAGGTGGGTGGTTGGGAACTGGCAGCTGGTAGAAGGATAAGACGAAAGAGAACGCGATCTGACAGTTTTATCATCAACACCAAAAACAGGTATCTACCACTGCCAGAGTTAAGTAGAGAAGAGCCTCAGGTAGACCAAGTTGCAGAAAATGTGCAACACACTTCAACTGAGGCCAAGAAGCCTAGGAATGTACAAAATATTAGGAAGAAGAAAGTGCTGCTGCTAGGTAGTAGCCATGGGTGAGGCATAGGCCCTCACTTACAGGAAAGTGTAGGGGCAGGGTACCAGCCCACCAGTATCTTCAAGCCAAATGCAGGACTAAATCAGGTGATAGAGGACCTAGGGTCTTATGTAAGGCCTTTACAAAAGAGGACCGGGTGTGAAACAGTTTGGACAGGGATGGGACATATGACATAATTGGTGATCTGGACAAGATAGCTTCCCTGGCTCATGGCACCTACATACACTTTGTTGAACTGTTCCGACGTCATGATCGACCATACCTTGGTGGAACTGTGAGGTGAATCAATGTGGGGTGAGGAATGGCTCTGAGCACAGTCAGCTTTGCTCATGTTTCTCTGGTGCCCGTCAGGACTATCAACAGATGGGATATCACTAGGCATGGCCTACACCTAAACAGGCCTGGGAAGGGAAGATTGGTACAGCTCATTCATGATAGTATAGGGGGTGAATCTTGGGTCACACATGGTCAAATACCTATTGTCATAGGTAGGAAAAGTAGGTCTTATTTAGGATAAATCCAGACAACAGATTTCCTTGCCTAAAGAGTATCTCCAGCACTTTAAAAATACTGAAACAATCACTCACAAGACAGATTTTAACACCTCAAATATCATATGTACCAGATGTCACAAAGAAAAACTAAGCATTATAAGAAGGAGTAGCCTGGGGCATTTCACAAACTTAACAATTTCCACCAAAACATGCAATCAATAAAAAATAAAATTCAACTCTTTAAAGTTGAGCTCCAATCTTTGAGCTGCACAGTAGTTTGTATTACTGTGCGCTGGTGTAGAGACACAGAAATCCAATATATAGTTTCATAATTGAGTGAAAAGGCAAACTCTTACTGCAGAACTACTTCAAGGGGTGGAGCATCATGCATTTATATCAGAAAAGGAACACAGTTCAAATCACAATATGACCTCCGTACAGTAAGTAAAGACAAACACTTTGAAACATCAACTATTGAATTAACAGGGCTTGATATCACGAAAAAAATTAATCATTTTGTGTGTGTATAGACCTTCCAGTGGTAGAGTGGACGTTTTTTTTGCAATAAGTTAACAGAAGTTCTGGATGAAGTCTCAAATACAAAATTCCACAAATTCTCTGTGGGGACATTAACATCAACACTAATATCATAAATGAATCCAGCACCAGCTTCAGAAACATCTTTCAAAGTTTTGGCATGTCCCTATTGGTCAATAGTGCAACAAGGGTTCCTACAACGACTGTATCAGTAATTGACCATGTGGCCACAAATATGGACAGGGAAAAATGTGATGTAGCTGTAAAAGATGTTTTATTATCAGACCAACTCTTTCAAATAACAACAGTAAAATCAGGCATCGAATCATTACCTAAACTACAAGCCTACAAACGACATCTATCAGAAATCAAAATAAACGATTTTTCAAAATAACTAGAAAAACAAAACTTGGGTGAAGTGTATAAGGTAACCAATGTGAATATAAAATACTCAAATTTCTCCACATTGTTTAAACTGAACTTTGAACAGGCATTTCCAAAAGTATGCATGTCTGTAGCAACATCTCACAAAAACAAATCGATAACAGCAGGTATTAAGAAGTCCTCCCAAACATTTTAACACCTCAGTTCCCTGAAAAAGATTCACAATGATCCAGAATTCTTAAATTTCTGTCATAGATACAATAAGGTCTATAGAACGGTGCTGATTGCCGCAAAAAATGTCATTTAATGACAAAATAATATATAATGCAGAGAATAAAAGCATAACAGTCTGGGATAATACATAAACGCAAACAGGCAGAGGCAAAATGGAGGGGGATAAGGTAATAAATGATCCACAACACTTATCAAACTACTTTATTGAGCATTTTTCAAGTATTGCATAGAGATTACAGCAAAACTCCGCCCCCCACCCCGAAAAAATATAACACCTGTAAATAATGTTGGCACTAATTACAATGATGTTACTTCCAACCACAGAGAATGAAATCTATAAAACTGTTCTAAATGTAAAAAATAAAAAGTCAGTAAACTTAGATGAAGTACCAATATGTGCACTGAAACAAGGCCCCTTAACAAATGTAATAAATGAATGTTTCACATCAATGTCATTTCCAGAGCGCTTAAACAGGCAAGAGTTGTTCGTTGGCTTAAGAAAGGTAATGCAGAAGACATAGAAAATTACTGTCCCATTTCCCTGCTGTCACCATTCTCAAAAACAATAGAAGCAAATATGAAAGACAGATTAATGAATTACCTGAATAAATGCAATCTTTTAAGCAAATCACACTTTGGTTTCCAAAGTGGCAAAAATGCTCTTGTGTCACAGGCATATTTTTGGATCTTTTTAAGGCTTTTTATACAGTCTACCACAAGATTGTATTAAACAAATTAGAAGCATTAGGAATAAGAGGGGCAGCTAATGACTGGTTTCGATCATACCTAACAGATAGGATGCAAACAGAAGGGATAACACATACTTCAGATAGATCCAAAATTTAGTAAAACACTTATCAGAACCAAAATACATGAATATAGGGGTTTTGCAAGGTGGCATATTAGGACCAATACTATTCCTGATATATATTAATGACTTTCCCAGTAGTGTTAGTCATGGTGAAAAAATTCTCTTTGCTGATGACAGTAATGAGAAAACAAGAGAACACCTTGCCGAGAAAAAAATGAAACTCTCAAGGAAGTTAATGATTTGTCAATAAGCAATAAAGTGACATTGAACATGAAGAAAACTAATGCCATGAATTTCAGTTTGAAGAGGAAAACTGATAATATTAAATTTTGATGTCATTTCTACAGACTGTGTAACAAATGCAGAATTTCTAGGACTGAAAATTGATTCTCAGTTGAAGTGGTGTGAACATGCAAAGGTCAATGCAAACACAATGTCATCAGCATGTTACACCCTTAGAATCCTGTCATCAGTGTGTAACGTGCAGTGTCTTTTAGTTACATATTATTCATATGTACGCTCAAATCTTAACTATGTCATTTTTTTGGGAACAAATGCACAAAATATGAACACAATTTTCAAACTTCAGGAAAGAGTCATAAGAACAATAACCAAAAATATTAGTCGAGCTCATTGTAAAGATCTGTTCAAAACACTGGGGATTTTAACTGCTCCATGTGAATACATTTACCAGTCAGTTGTAAACACCAAAAATAACATTGGTAATTACTGCAGAAACAGCTCTGTCCATGGACTCAACTTACATTTACCAAGAAGAAATAAACATAAACCTCAAAAACAGAATTTTCTAGCAAGGAATAAAACTTACATATAAATTACCAAAAGAGATTAAAGAAACTGCAAAAATACACTTATTTAAAACAGCTGCTAAAAAGTACCTGTTATGCAATACATTTTTTACATTGAAGGATTGTTTAGCTAAAACAGAGTAGGGGTTAGATAAAAAAGTTATAAAAATTAAAAATAATAATAATGATGATTATTAATATCTAACATTCCACATAACACCTAACTATATGTTTTTTTCTTTCTTTTTTCTTTTCTAGAAATACTTACCCCCAAGCTACGCATAGCATAACACCTCTTCCTCTTCTGAGTTCAATAACTCATTCAGTATGGAGGAATGCTGACTCAGTTTTTCAGGGTAGCAAATGGGAAGGTGCGGTACAGAAAATGGCCCAGAGGTCATCAGTGTGTATGTGTGTGTGTGTGTGTGTGTGTGTGTGTGTGTGTGTGTGTGTGTGTGTGTGTGTGTGTGTGTGTAGAGAATGAAGTGTTATGAAAGAATGTGTCTATAGTATACAGTGTGTGCAGTGACTGATAGTGAGATATGAGTGAACAGTGTGGCATTACATTATGTAATAAGTTATTTCTAAAAAATGTTGTATACCTGGAATAAATCTAATGATTGTCACTAACTAGAATTCTGTAAATATGTATGTTTACACGAATTAGCTTATTTCAAATTGATCTAACTTTGTAAACACTTTGACATGTCCTATATCCCTGTAAAAAAAGATCTATGGATGAGTAAATCTACAACAACAACAACTACTACTATTACTATGACTATCTACACAATACACACAAACAAAGATAAGCTAAAGGATTATATACATGGAAAGGGACACTAAACTACGAGATATTTACTGAACTTGCTACTATATACATTATATCCATAAAGTTTCAAATTAAGTATTGAAAGTACACACACTAATTATAATTGAGGGACCAGAAAACTCTTGCAGCAGATAATCTAGTGAGTGCAATATTGAAAGGTCTCTGTTAGATTCCTTTCATGTAAATTTCTTAAATCTGTTGTCATTTAAGGCATAAATTCCTCTTCTAAATTTACTGTGGCGTTTCTGACTATCTGCGAGGAGACTGAGTAGTGGAACGTGTTACTTTTACACATAAACAAGAACGATCTGTCACACTACTACACTTTAAAACACAGATTATATGCAATTCATGTCACACAGTCTTATACGCAACCTACATCCGCTTTCTTTTATGTACTGTATATGATAAGATACTGTCATCCCCCTTCCCTTCTGTGTGAGAGGATGAATGAGCAAATGTATTTCTAGTTGCATGCTTGAGGGTAGCAGACAAGCCTGTCTGCTAGAGAACAGTAGGACCAATTGTCGGAACAGGTAGCTATGCTTTCTAAAAGCAAAGAGGTTTCTATCCTTAGTATGGTTCTGTCCGTCCCTTGTCATGTTGGTATAGGAAGCTGCCCCTCTGGTCACTTCCATTTTGTATCGGGAAGCACGCTCGGTAGGAGCGCAGGTCAGTCTGTCCGCGGTGAGCGTCTGAAGTGGTAAGATCTCCGGCTAAGCGCGTGTCTGCTAAGTCCGCAGCACAATGGATTTCTTAAGTTCAGCCTAACTGAAAATTTAATCAACTTTATTTCAGGTTTACCTCTAAAATATCTAATGTTATCTTAAATTGCAACGTAGTGTATTTCGAGTGTGAACTTCAGAAAATTTTACAGTAGTTGCTTTGTCACTACTTTGTGAGTAAAGTGGAACCACGTGTAGATCAGTAACTTTAACTAAGATCATCAATCTTAAATGCAAATGTGCGTGAGGTTAATAGTAAGACGATAGTAACCAGTTCGAGGTTTTTCTTTTGTAAATTGCTTTTCGATTTAATTTATTTTAATTATCAAAATTATTGTGGAGTTACACTCCTTGTGTAAACCAAGTTAACCACGTGAAGCATGTGGTGTAATCATCAAAGTAGCTCTCAGCTATTCTTTTCGGGAAGATTTCACAGAGAGTTAGTATGAATTTAGTATACCAGTGTGTGGTAATTACATGACGGACAGGATTGCGCTACGAATGTTACTTCTTTGGGTGAAAATTGAATCGGTTGGTTGTGGTTAATTTCCTCTTACATATCTTTCAATGTTCTTCGTGTGTTATTTTATGAATCTAGTGTTGTATGCAGTCTCCCAATCTTGGCTCCCTATTTGATGTGTTCCGTAAGATTACAAACTCACATTTTCACAATCCAAAACAAGGCACCAGCTTAGTTATGACTCAAGTTTAATATGCTGAAATTTCAATGATCAATGTTAAAATAAATTTCCAAATATAAACTGATTTTTTTTATTTTTCTTTAAATTCTCTTTTTTATATATGTATCACCGGTTTTCGTATGACTATTAAAAGATTATAATTAATGTTAGTCTGGTTGGGAATTTGGTAAGCTAGATTGGATACCTGGTGAAACAGTTGCTCAGTAATGCAACGTTAACTTCCTCAGATAGCTCACAGCTTTTAACCCTCTTTTTTTGTCTATAAGCACCGCTTTCACATAACAAACTACAGTAACAACATTACACATGGCGACCCTTGGATACCTGGTGAAACAGTTGCTCAGTAATGCAACGTTAACTTCCTTAGATAGCTCACAGCTTTTAACCCTCTTTTATTGTCTATCAGCACCGCTTTCACATAACAAACTAAAGTAACAACATTACACATGGCGACCCTGTTCTGTGATTCCGCTAGACTCTGGAATTTCTGAAACGTTAGATTGCGAGCGTTGTATAATCTTAATTTTTTTTCCCCTGTAGTGTTCAAACAACTTCTGTGTTGTTTTGGAGCATACTTTCAATAGATTCACGGCGTTGTTGAGCGGCGTTGTGTTGTTTGTCTTGTTTTGTTTTCTATATTTGTGTGTTTTATATGTGTGTGTGTTTTTTTTCTGTCTTGTAAATTGTTCTGTTTCAATCAAAGATATAAATTTGTTTTGAGTGTGAAAAAGTGAGTACTAGGTTGGGTACCTTTCGTGTGACTGTCGTGATTTTTGGGGGATACATTTATTCCGATTAGTGTGTTGCGTACCGGGTATAATAAATTGAACTAATGCTGAGACTAAATTGATCTAATGCTGAGACGTAGCCAAGCTAAAAGTAGGGAGTCCAACAACTTAAGCAACATGGACCAAGGGGATAATCTGATTTCGAATATTAACGCATCGGACGGTTCCGAAAATGCAATGGGAAATACTTCAGAGGAAATGCAAAACAGGACGAACGGGCTCACATCAGAGCCAGAAATTAATTTGCCTCCAACTAACCAAACTGATTTGGCAGAACTCATGAAAGCCTTATTGCAACAAAATAAAGAAAACGCAGAGAAATCTGAAAACTCGTTTCGAGAACAGAAAGAATCATCTGAAAAATCGATTCGTGAGCTAGGCGAACAAATGACAGAGAAATCTGAAAAATCGATCCGTGAGCTAGGCGAACAAATGACTCAAAAAACAGAAAAATCGATCTGTGAGCTAGGCGAACAAATGACTCAAAAATCAGAAAAATCGATCCGTGAGCTAGGCGAACAAATGACAGAGAAATCTGAAAAATGGATCCGTGAGCTAGGAGAACAAATGAAAGAGAAATCTGAAAAATCGATCCGTGAGCTAGGCGAACAAATGACAGAGAAATCTGAAAAATCGATCAGTGAGCTAGGCGAACAAATGACTCAAAAATCTGAAAAATCGATCCGGGAGCTAGGCGAGCAAATAGACGAAAAACTAATCCAGCAGAGAAATAAAGTTGACAAGTCGATGCAGAGAGTGTCCGAGGATATCTCACAAAGAATAAACAATCTGGCAAGTGAAATAAAAAGTAATATCATGAAACAATTAGGCCGTACATTTGAACAAATCGATGACCGTCTGCAAGCCTTAGAACAGGGCAAGCGGAGTCGCGATGCGGAATCGAAAGAGAGCGAAGAACAGCTACTTAGGAATTTCCAAGCGCTGAGAGAAGAATGCCAAAGAGAACACCAGCAGGTACTCTCGAGGGTCCAGGAGGCGGAAACGCATTGTCCCGCGTCGATTAGCAACACAGTAGCGGACAACAGTCAATCGATTCACGCACTTGAACAGCAAGTAGAACAATTGAAGCAGACAGGGGAGGAGGACAACAGACAAATACATGATAAGATTGCGGCATTAGCGGACATCGTAGGCATGATGAAGGTGACGGAGAGCGATAACAATACTACAACGTTAGCGGTCGCAGAGACTGAAGAAGTGCGTTCGCTTCTTAGATTTCAGAAGGGACAGTTCGAAGTGAACAGGCGGCACAAAGCTGTAACAGGTGAATTACAAGAACACGTGGCGCATCTGGAAAGCCGCATTGGGTGTGATTCCGAACTCGCCAATAGCATCAAAAATAGCCGTACGAACAGTGAGAGAGTGACTCCGGCCACGAGGGAGATTTTGACGACAGGGAAGAATGTATGTTGAGGAACAGACATGAGGAAAATAGAAACATTCAAGGGTCTCGCCGGGAGGAAATGCGGGGATTTGATTTCAAACATTTCCTTACGGTGAGAAAGTTTGAGATATTTCGAAATTCTCAAAAAGGAATACATCCACGAGCATGGCTCGAGCAATTTAAATTCTGTCTTCCCCCTGACTGGGCAAGTTCACATAAGATAGAATATATGTGTGGCTATTTAGAAGGCGCGGCAGCGCGTCACTGCAACTCCACTCGGGAGTTTCGAAAAGCCTTTCTGTCCGTCTATTGGTCGGAAGCGGCACAAGATAGGGTCAAGCATGGCATAATTATGCTGCCAAATTTGAACCAGTCTGGTTTCGGCAGCCCAGCACGGCTATTCGACCACATGCTGCAGGCAAATCAATTTCTATACGACCCATACGGGCCTGCGGAACTAATTAGGATATGCATCATCAAATTGCCGATGCACTTGCGCCACGTCATTCTTGCGGGACGATGCAAAGAGGACGTGGAAACGTTTAAGACCCTTCTCCAAGAGTTGGAATATAATACAGCAGAATTCCCGCCTAATCAGACACAAAGTTATTACGGGGCACAGCAGCGCGACCGCAGTCTTGGCCGTAGTAATAATCAACGGCGTGACTGGTCGTCGCGACGCGAACGGAACAATAATCGGGACCGGCCGTATAGAAACTGTGGTAACAGTCGCGAACACAGGTGGAACAACGGAAATGATCGAAGACGTGGACAAGACCGTGAACGCAACAGTTACGGCAACCAGAATAGATACTACGGTGAACACGGTGGGAATAGGACTGTAGGCGGAGCACCTCATGATGTTGAAATTCGGCCGGCTAACCCTAGACATAATCCAGGAAATGGTAATGAACAAAACCGGCAATGACAAACGATCAGCGCAGAAGGCGCCCAATCGGAACAAATTAGCGACATGGCGAATGACTGCATACGGTATATAGAGAGGGAAGATATTAGAGAGGATTTGTTGCAAGAAACTACGAGTGCTAAAATTTCGGGAATAGATCCAGTCGTGACAGTTGCAGTAAACAAAATATGTTTTAAGTGTGTCATTGACACTGGAAGCTCTTTCTCCATAGTGAGCGAGGCAGCATTTCAAAAATGCGAAGGGACTGGGACTTGGCCCGTTTTTCAAGTCCGAGGGATAAAGGTGAAGGGTGCAATCTACGGTAAGAGCGTAGAAATCCGAAGGCAGACTCGGCTTAATTTTACCTGCCAGGGTAGAGAGTTTGAGTACAACTTCTTTGTGCTCCCAATGCTGAGTGTGGCAATGATTTTAGGAAATGACTTCATGAATGCCCACCATGCAGTAATTGACATGGGTGGAGGAGTAATGACAGTTCAAGTTGGGGATCAGCCAATTAATTTAGTATTTGATGAACGCATATTACGTGCCGAGTCAGAAATTAGTTGCCTAAAATTTCAAGCTCAAACCAAATCGCAACCGAGACTGGAGCTACTCGTGAACTATGTAAGTGAGTCGTGCTCTACATCTGGTGAGCAGGGGAAAGATGTTGTTTTTGCTGATGCACTGAGAAAGAGCATCGCGGGTGTCAGAACCACGGACAGGGAAAAGGAGAAATTGTATTGCCTACTTAGGAATCATGAACGAGTATTTTCTGAAACTCAGGGGAATATCCGATCTGTGGGTATTATGGGTCTGGCAAACCCAGGTCCCCAGCTGTTAGTAGCCTTGTTTCCGATTTTCTGCTTACAATGCTACTATCTATCTATTACTATTCTATATCTGTCAGTATAAATGAGGATCTCTTACTGTAGTATGCGTGCTGTATGAATACTTTAAGATAGGAGAACTCTGAGAAAGGAATGAGTAAGTTTAGAATCTTGAAAGCAGGACGTAATAAGACGATTGATGAAGCATTGGCTTCCCAATAATCGATGATATGTTAATGCTGATGACATATGTCTTCTTGTGTTATTTATAGCTGAGTATGTAAAGTGCTGTCTGTGGATTTCGTCAGTATATTGATTCCCTTCAAGGTGAAAGAAGAATTGTGGTTTGTGTAATTTACAAAGCCCTGAAATATTATTGTGGTAGTCAAATACGAGCAGTATTTCAGCAAATGTAGAATGGAACAAAAATATGGATCCTTTTTGTAGTGTTGATTGATGTTGAGCCACAGCCTAAAAAATTATTCTGCGTTAATACTTGTCCTAGAAAAGCGACGTTTATGTGTTTTGCTGATGCTGTGAGCATTACAGCTTACTGTTTTCGCTGGTGCGGGATGCACTGCAGCCTATATGATTTGTACTGAGGAAATTTCCCTCTTCAAGGTAGAGGAAGATTAAATAATTTTGATTATGGGACCGAAGGAAAGCTTGGTTTAATGAAATAAGGATGAAGCAAAACATTTGTCATTTGAACTACCGGAGGATTCGGATCTTTTGTTTCTGTTGTAAATTCAATATGTTAAGATGTAACTGTTTTACAGAATAGAGGTGACCACAATTTTGCCATTCATGAGAAATGTATCCAGAATAACCACCACAGGCGAAATAACGGATTTGAAAGCGAAAGGTAACTTAAAGAATGAACTAAATGGGAGCAATATGGGTAAGAAATTGTAGTATAACCTGTATAATTAAAATATCTTTACCCTTTTCAGAGTCATCTGTGTGGTTAATTCTTGTGATAACATAATCTTAGATGAAATTGTCTTACTGTTTTATGTGTGAATATATGAGTATGATAAATGTATAATTGCGAGTCTCTTATCAGGTGTATCAACTGGTATAAATGTTTTGGAGTGTAAATAAACATTGTTCTTTTTACTGTGTATGTTTAAGGAAAGTTTCTCCATATTTATCACGTGACAAGACATATGCCGCGAGCGTCAAGAAGAGGACGAATTAGAGCACTGTTGTAGTGGTATAAACACTGTGTTGAAGTAGCATTGAAGTAGCTTGTTGGATTAACTAGTAGTGGATGGAAGTAAAATTTTGAGTAATGCATGTTTATGGATAGTTAGTTTGTAGAATAGACAACAAGTGTGCATGTGTGTGTGTAAATAACATGTGAACCCTATGCTGTCCTGACCTATACTTGCACAAGGCATAATCCTATTGCTATTCACTTTAGTGAATTAATAAGTAGCATTTGATTTATTAAAACGTAAGTGAACCACATTAGTGATGTGGATTTAGATTTTATATTGTCCGTTCATTTAATTTTTATTTTTATACTGTAAGTCATTTTACTTTTATTTTTTATATTGTCAAGTCATTTAACTTTTATTTTTATGTTGTCGATTCATCTAAATTTTTTTATTTAAAAAAAATTAAGTCTCACTTTTGTTCTAAAAAAATTGTGAAAGACAATACTAAGTGGTATTATGTATGACATTTTGTAGTCACATAACTATGAGGAACAATTTCTGTGAATGCAGTTGAGAACCTGAAAGCGAACCGGCTAAACTCTTACGAGAGAGCGGGAGCAGCGAGGAGGAGGACTAGTTGTAAACCGGTGGGTTTCCCAGCAGGACACACTGTCAGCCGGGCCACTTCGAGAGCGCGGTCCACCACACAAGAAGGGTGCGCGGCAAACACTTTCCCTTGCACCTGGAGCTAATGGGCGGCCGCACCGGTGCGACCCTTCGTGAAGGCGATGACCTGAGATGGGCGAGCGGTCCACCACGCGGAAATCCATCTGCTGGCAACGCACCACACGCACGCGACCGTGGCGAGACGGCCGCGGTGAAACGACAGAAGACAGGGGATAAAGGGGCGTGGAGCCTTCTGACAGGTAGTGTCCAGAGAAAATGGCAGACTTCAACGACGCCTATCAATATTTCCTGACGGATGCCCACTGTCGAGCGACAGTAAATCATGGTTCGATGTTCTTTGGTTGCTAAGGGTGGCACAAAGAAGAGCCATTAAGTGTCATCCTTGCCCAGCAATATCAAACCGGCGAGCCAATTGAGGATAACTCAAGAATGTAAAATACAAGGGGCGTGGAGCCTTTTGACACATACTGTCCAGAGAAACTGGCAGACTTCAACGACGCTTATCAACATTTCCTGGTGGATGCCCACTGTCAAGCGACAGTATATCATAGTTCGATGTTCTCTGGTAGCTAAGGGTGGCACAAAGAAGAGCTATTAAGTGTCATCCTTGCCCAGGAATATCAAAATGGAATGTCAAACGAGGATACCGCACGAATTTGACAACACAAACATGGAACCAAATCGAGATGTACGTGACACGGGCCACCAAGAGAAACTTCATGAGAGGGCAGAAAAGGCGGGATTGAACGCAACAGATGGACAAAAATCCCTACTGACAGCTGCGGCGACGAACCCCCCCCCCTCCCCTTATATTGTGCCTCGGAACAGTGGAACTACTGAGTGTGTCAGTGAACAGTGATTATACGGTTCTTAGTCCAATGCATATACATGTGTTCTGTCAGAGAAACTTTGACTCGTGTGTTTTGCAGGGGTTCGATTTATTGGTGTTTATTAGACTGACTCTTGTATTTTGCAGGTGTGCTATTTTTTTTAGACTTTGACTCTTGTATTTTACAGGTGTTTTATTTATTGGTGTTTTTTTTAGAAGTTGACTACTGTACTTTCAGAGCTGTTTTATTTCTCAATGTTTGTTTTTGTGTATTGTATTAGATTTGTGATATTTCGTTTCGTAAATTCATTCCTGTGGCATTGGTTCGTTTATCAGTCAGATAGCTATTCATTCTCATTGGACTGTGATCGATTTGCCTTTGCATGGTGCATATTTATAGTGAGGAACCCCTTAAGGGTAACACTCACATAATTAATTGTAGTTTCAGTGTAATGACATAGTGATCACTGTTTGATAACTAACTGAAATATAGAGGAGTGATTAAATTAGTGCCACAAAGTTATTTTAATTCTACAAATTATTAGTTTTAGGAGATATAGCATTTTTTGGGATAACCACTTTGTAAAACATGTTTTTTCTCTTACCTTTTTTTTTTTTTTTGCTTTTGCGGATTGTGCATTGTAATGTTCTGCTTTATAATACTGATGTTATTTTCATGTTTTTTTTTTAAATTGCTGTGGCACCTTTGCCATTTTCATAAATTTTACTTGTTAATAAACAGTCATAAAATTTCCTGTGATCAGTTGGCTCTTGCAATGAGCAAATACTGGTGAACTTCATAAGGGTAACAACCAGAAATTGTTTTCATATTAATGACACAGGAACCATTGTTTTTACTTGCTGACCGAATTAGGTCCACACTATCTTTTAAATAGGTACTGTGGCGTTTCTGACTATATGCGAGGAGACTGAGTAGTGGAAAGTGTTACTTTTACACATAAACAAGAACGATCTGTCACACTACTACACTTTAAAACACAGATTATATGCAATTCATGTCACACAGTCTTATACGCAACCTACATCTGCTTTCTTTTATGTACTGTATATGATAAGATACTGTCATCCCCCTTCCCTTCTGTGTGAGAGCATGAATGAGCAAATGTATTTCTAGTTGCATGCTTGAGGGTAGCAGACAAGCCTGTCTGCTAGAGAACAGTAGGACCAACGTCAGAACAGGTAGCTATGCTTTCTAAAAGCAAAGAGGTTTCTATCCTTAGTATGGTTCTGTCCGTCCCTTGTCATGTTGGTATAGGAAGCTGCCCCTCTGGTCACTTCCGTTTTGTATCGGGAAGCACGCTCGGTAGGAGCGCAGGTCAGTCTGTCCGCGGCGAGCGTCTGAAGTAGTAAGATCTCCGGCTAAGCACGTGTCTGCTAAGTCCGCAGCACAATGGATTTCTTAAGTTCAGCCTAACTGAAAATTTAATCAACTTTATTTCTGGTTTACCTCTAAAATATCTAATGTTATCTTAAATTGCAATGAAGAGAAATCCAAGATGGCCGCCGAGTGAGATCACAGGTATTTTCTTCGTCCGCTAAAATAACTTATTTAAGAGGAAATAGTGCCACGTTTAAATATTCTTTGTTTTTATTACTTGCTGTAGTGTCCGTTCTTGTCACACAACTGAATATTAGCGTCCAAGCAGAGCTTGTTCTTGAAAAAACTTGTTCTTTAGCTGAGGTCCCGATAATCGCGACATAACCCGTAATTTTGCGTGACATAAACACAACAAATTCTATTCAAGTTTTCTTGATAGTGCAAAAATCGTTTAAAAAAGACAGCTACTAGTTTCATCAGTGTCTATTGTCGCAATAAAAGTGTAATTAAACATTTCTAAATCGTATTTAACTAACACATTTCGTATTGTTTACTAGTTAGATAGACGCGATCTAGGTCTAAATTTTCCGAGTTATAAACGTTTAAAAACCTGACCAAACACGCCTGAGAACTTAAATTCTCTAAAAGCAAAGTAATTACAAATTCATTCTTCTGTTTTTGCATCTCTAAATCAGTAGAAAAACAACAACCACCGCACATAAGATCTTTGTGTCGTTTTTTTTGCTTGCAGACATACAATCTCGCGACCTTGACAAATTCAAAACATTCTTTAAACTTAACTATTCTTTCGAAACTGACCATGAGTGAGAAATGTGGGAGCTGTTATAGGGTAGTGAGTAGAGGGATTTGTTGCCAATCTTGTAGGAAATATTTTCACTGGGGGGGATGCAGTGGGGAGAATGTTGGGAGAACAGAAGAGGCTCTCTCCTGGAACTGCAGAGTATGCAGTAGGAACATTTTGATTGGGGAGCAGGAAAGGAAAATCTGTGCCCTTCAGGCACAGTTGGAGGAAGCAAGGAAGGAACTGATAAGGATCAAGGGAAATAGGGGGGAGGAGGGTGGTTGGGAACTGGCAGCTGGTAGGAGGATAGGAAGAAAGAGAACGCGATCTGATAGTTTTATCATCAACACCAAAAACAGGTATCTGCCACTGCCAGAGTTAAGTGGAGAAGAGCCTCAGGTAGAACGAGTAGCAGGAAATGTGCAGCACACTTCAACCGAGGCCAAGAAGCCTAGGAATGTACAAAGTGTTAGGAAGAAGAAAGTGCTGCTGCTAGGTAGTAGCCATGGGCGAGGTGTAGGCCCTCAGTTACAGGAAAGTTTAGGGGCAGCGTACCAGGCCACCAGTATCTTCAAACCAAATGCAGGGCTAAGTCATGTGATAGAGGACCTAGGGTCTTTATGTAAGGATTTTACAAAAGAGGACCATGTAGTGATAGTGGGTGGGGCGGGAAACAGTTTGGACAGGGATGGGGCATATGAAATAGGTGGTGACCTGGACAAGATAGCTTCCCTGACTCATGGCACCAATGTACACTTTGTTGAGCTGTTCCGACGTCATGATCAGCCACGCCTTGATGGAGCTGTGAGGCGAATCAATGTGGGGCTGGGGATGGCTCTGAGGACGGCCAACTTTGCTCATGTTTCTCTGGTGCCCGTCGGGACTATCAACAGATGGGGTTTCACTAGGCATGGCCTACACCTAAACAGGACTGGGAAGGGAAGATTGGTACAGCTGATTCATGAAAGTATAGGGGGTGGATCTCGGGCCACACATGGTCAAATACCTGTTGTCATAGGTAGGAAAAGTAGGTCTTTTTTAGGATAAATCCAGACAACAGGTTCCCCTGCCTAAAGAGTATCTCTAGCAGTTCAAAAAATACTGAAACAATCACTCACAAGACAGATTATAACACTTCAAAAATCACACATACCAGATGTCACAAAGAAAAACAAACCATCAGAAAGAGTAACATGGGGCATTTCACAGACTTAACAATCCTCCACCAAAACATGCAATCAATAAAAAATAAAATACAAGCATTAGAAGTTGAGCTCCAATCTTTGAACTGCACAGTAGTTTGTATTACTGAGCACTGGTGTAGAGACACAGAAATCCAACATGTAGTATTATCATTGTATGAAAGGGCAAACTCTTACTGCAGAACTACTTCAAGGGGTGGAGGATCATGCATTTATATCAGAAAAGGAACACAGTTCAAATCTAGACATGACCTCAGTACAGTAAGTGAAGACAAACACATTGAAATATCAGCTATTGAATTATCAGGGCTCGATATCACCAAGAAATTAATCATTTTGTGTGTGGTATAGATCTCCCAGTGGTAGTGTGGACACTTTTTTTCAATAAATTAACAGAAGTTCTAGATAAAGTCTCAAGTACAAAGGTCAACATAATTCTGTGTGGGGACATAAACATCAACACTAATATCATAAATGAATCCAGCAGCACCTTCATAAATATCCTTCAAAGTTTTGGCATGTCCCTATTGGTCAATAGTGCAACAAGGGTTACTACAATGACTGCATCAGTAATTGACCATGTGGCCACAAATATAGACAGGGAAAAATGTGATGTAGCTGTAAAAGATCTCGGACTATCAGACCATCTCTGTCAAATAACAACAGTAAAATCAGGCATCGAATCATTCCCTAAACTACAAGCCTATAAACGACATCTATCAGAAATCAAAATAAAAGATTTTTCAAAAGAACTAGAAAAACAAAGCTGGGATGAAGTGTATAAGGAAACCAATGTGAATATGAAATTCTCCAAATTCTCCACATTGTTTAAATTGAACTTTGAAACAGCATTTCCAAAAGTATGCATGACTGTATCAACATCTCACAAAAACAGATGGATAACAGCAGGTATTAAGAAGTCCTCCCAAACACTTAAACACCTCAGTTCCATGAAAAAGATTCACAATGATCCAGAATTCTTAAATTTCTATCATAGATACAAAAAGATTTATAGGAAGGTGCTGATTGCTGCAAAAAAGTCATTTAATGACAAAATAATGTATAATGCAGAGAATAAAAGCAAAGTAGTCTGGGATGTTATAAAAAAGGAAACGGGGAGAGGCAAACAAACGCAGAATAACATACTGCTAAGGGAGGGGGATAAGGTAATAAATGATCCACAACACTTAGCAAACTATGTAAACGAGCATTTTTCAAGTATTGCAGAGAAGTTACAGCAAAAATTCCCCAAAACAAATATAACACCTGCAAAAATTGTTGCACTAGATACAATGATGTTACTTCCAACCACAGAGAATGAAGTCAATAAAACTGTTCAAAAGCTAAAAAATAAAAAGTCAGAAGGCTTAGATGATGTACCAATGTGTGTACTGAAACAATGCATAGGGATTATACAAGGCCCATTAACAAATATAATAAATGAATCCTTCACATCAGGGACATTTCCAGAGCAGCTAAAACAGGCAAGAGTTGTACCTTTGCTTAAGAAAGGTAATGCAGAAGACATAGAAAATTACCGGCCCATTTCCCTGCTGTCAGCATTCTCAAAAATAATAGAAGCAATTATGAAAGACAGATTAATGAATTATCTGAATAAATACAATCTTTTAAGCAAATCACAGTTTGGTTTTCGAAGTGGCAAAAATACAGAGTCAGCCATAGTAGAATTCACAAAAGTTGTACTTAATGCTCTTGATAAAGATGAGTGTGTCACAGGCATATTTTTGGATCTTTATAAGGCTTTTGATACAGTCGACCACAAGATTCTATTAAATAAATTAGAAGCATTAGGTATAAGAGGGGTAGCTAATGACTGGTTTCGATCATACCTAACAGATAGGGTACAAAGAGTAGAGATAACACATACTTCAAATAGATCTAAACATTTAGTAAAATACTTATCAGAACCAAAACATATTAATATAGGGGTTCCACAAGGTAGCATATTAGGACCAATACTATTCTTGATATACATCAATGACTTTCCCAGTAGTGTTACTCATGGTGAGAAAATTCTCTTCGCTGATGACAGCAATATTATAGTCAACGAGAGAACAAGAGAACTCCTTACCGAGAAAGCAAATGAAACTCTCAAGGAAGTTTACGATTGGTCAATAAGCAACAAATTGACATTAAACATAAAGAAAACTAATGCCATGAACTTCAGTTTGAAGAGGAAAAATGACAATGTTAAATTAAATGTAAATGGCACCTCTATAGACTGTGTAACAAATGCAAAATTTCTAGGAATGAATATTGACTCTCAGCTGAAGTGGTGCGAACACACAAAGGTACTTGCAAACAGAATGTCATCAGCATGTTATGCCCTTAGAATTCTATCATCTGTGTGTAACATGCAGTGTCTTTTAGTTACATATTATTCATATGTACACTCAATTCTTAGCTATGGCATTCTTTTTTGGGGAACAAATCCACAAAATATGAACACAATTTTCAAACTCCAGAAAAGAGCCATAAGAATAATAACCAGAAATAGTAGTCGAGCTCATTGTAAAGATCTGTTCAAAACACTGGGAATTTTAACTGCTGCATGTGAACACATTTACCAGTCAGTTGTACACATCAAAAGTAACATTGGCAATTACTGCACAAACAGCTCTGTCCATGACCATGCAACAAGAGATAGACTCAACTTACATTTACCAAGAAAAAATAAACATAAAACTCAAAACAGCATTTTCTACCAAGGAATAAAACTGTACAATAAATTACCAAAAGAGATTAAAGAAATTTCAAAAATACACTTATTTAAGAAGGCAGCTAAAAAGTACCTGTTATGCAATACATTTTATACATTGAAGGATTACTTAGATAAAACAGAGTAGGGGTTTGATAAAAAATATGTTATACAAACAAATAATAATAATAATGATGATTATAAAACATCCAATATTCCACATAACACCTTCACTTTATTATTTTTCTTCTTTTTTCCTTTCTAGAGACACTCTCCCCTCAAGCTATGCATAGCACAATACTAACACCTCTTCCTCTTTCTGAGCTCAACATCTCACTCATTATGAAGGGATGCTGACTCAGTTTTTCAGGATAGCAAATGGGAACTTGCAGTACAGAAAATGGCCCAAGGATCACCTGTGTGTGTGTGTGTGTGTGTGTGTGTGTGTGTGTGTGTGTGTGTGTGTGTGTGTGTGTAGTGAGTGAAGTGTTATGAAACAATGTGTGTATAGTGTGTGCAGTGACTGATAGTGAAATATGAGTGAATAGTGTGGCATTACATTATTTAATGAGTTATTTGTAAATAAATTATTGTATAACAGGAGTAAAATCTAATGATTGTCTCTAACTAGAAGTCTGTAAATATATGTGTATACGAATTAGCTTATTGTAAATTGATCTAAGCTTGTAAATACTTTGACATGTCCTATATCCTTGTAAAAAGAGATCTACGGATGAATAAAACTACTACTACTACGCAGTGTATTTCGAGTGTGAACTTCAGAAAATTTTACAGTAGTTGCTTTGTCACTACTCTGTGAGTAAGGTGGAACCACGTGTAGATCAGTAACTCTAACTAAGATCATCAATCTTAAATGCGAATGTGTGTGAGATTATAACGTCTCGCCTTAACTATATTTTTCAATATATCAACTTTTCTTTATGTTCAACCCACGTGGGGTGTTCTTCGTGAGACCAGTACCACGTGCTTATACAATTTTGACTCATCAGGTTAATAGTAAGACGATAGTAACCAGTTCGAGGTTTTTCTTTTGTAAATTGCTTTTCGATTTAATTTATTTTAATTATCAAAATTATTGTGGAGTTACACTCCTTGTGTAAACCAAGTTAACCACGTGAAGCATGTGGTGTAATCATCAAAGTAGCTCTCAGCTATTCTTTTCGGGAAGATTTCACAGAGAGTTAGTATGAATTTAGTATACCAGTGTGTGGTAATTACATGACGGACAGGATTGCGCTACGAACGTTACTTCTTTGGGTGAAAATTGAATCGGTTGGTTGTGGTTAATTTCCTCTTACATATCTTTCAATGTTCTTCGTGTGTTATTTTATGAATGTAGTGTTGCATGCAGTCTCCCAATCTTGGCTCCCTATTTGATGTGTTCCGTAAGATTACAAACTCACATTTTCGCAATCCAAAATAAGGCACCAGCTTAGTTATGACTCAAGTTTAATATGCTGAAATTTCAATGATCAATGTTAAAATAAATTTCCAAATATAAACTGATTTTTTTATTTTTATTTAAATTCTCTTTTTTATATATGTATCACCAGTTTTCGTATGACTATTAAAAGATTATAATTAATGTTAGTCTGGTTGGAAATTTGGTAAGCTAGATTGGATACCTGGTGAAACAGTTGCTCAGTAATGCAACGTTAACTTCGTCAGATAGCTCACAGCTTTTAAGCCTCTTTTATTGTCTATCAGCACCGCTTTCACATAACAAACTAAAGTAACAACATTACAATATAACTGGCAAACTGAATAAGAGGTCGCATCACACTTATGATACACTTTATTTTTCATATTTACAAGATAAATAAAGACACACACATGACATTAAATGTGTTTGTTATCGCACGACTGCACAATAAAGTAAATGAATACATGGTTACATATACAAAGGAGGTATTAGTAGCGATCGAGACACTGTACACTTATCTATGAAGATTTGCTTTTTTGTGAGTATTAAGTTTCTTCTTCCAGGGAACGATGAATCGACACATTATAAAGTGAAGTAAGATAAATGCCTCTCGAGTGTTAAGGACCATATAAGCATAAGAAAGGATCACACCACAAGTAAATGTAGTTGTAAGTTCATGATATGTGTGAATGTGATAGTGTAAAAATATATGTAGACAATAACAGTTGCAGTACATCACATATCATGGTGCGGAACTAAGGTGGAGCACTACCAAATAATCAAGGGATCAAAAACAAACTACTGTGAGTGTTGACTATCAGTGGAAGCTTCAAACACCTGATTTTACATTGAACTTTTTATACATGTTTATTAATCATATAAACACTGTTTTACACTCATTGGACATAACATACACTATTGATGATACAACTCTGTATACCTCAGCACATGAAATGGTTATCCTTTATACAATGAACATAACAAGTAAATATTGAGCTGCACTTTAAACACTGAGTAAGTATTCGATACAATTGGTATCGTTAAGTTTGCGTTGTGTTTATCAACAACTAAATATTTTGTTCTTGGGGACACAGTTAAGTCTAGCAATGAGACGTAACTGAACACATAAATGCCTTTCCATTAAATTTCTTCAGCCTTGTAGTGTGTAGATCTTTCCTGGAGAATGCTAGAGAGGCGAGGCCACACGTAGTTATTTGAGCAGCGCATAGAATCTATTGTAGCGACTATTGTTTACATCTTTAATTCTTTGAAATTGATAAATATGCTCTGACAAGAAATCACTGTAAACTGAAATAAGATGTATGTCAATTTATGCCATCAAGGAAAACAGAATCTATTATTGTATGAATATTACGTAAAAAAGTAAAACCAAATGAGAGTGAAAGGAGCACTCATATAATTGGGATAGAACGATGTAACGAGATTATAATTTTACAAAATGAACTAAAATAAAATGACAATAAGACTATAATGTATATAAGCAACGATAATAGCATGTCAGCAAATGAATGGGATAAGTTGTACTCGTATTTTTCTTTTGTCATGTGTAGAGTATGTGGAAAGGACACTACAGAAATTTCGTGCAATGTAGTGGTATGAAAAGCCCTTAAAAATGAAGCGCAGAACATACAAAACCTGTCTGCAAAGTGTCAAGCCTGCGTGTGAGATATTTGTGTGTGTGTGTGTGTGTGTGTGTGTGTGTGTGTGTGTGTGTGTGTGTGTGTGTGTGTGTGTGTGTGTGATAAACTAAAGATGACAATACTTTGTGTAACATGAATTTTCTGTGCTTGACAAAGTCGAAAAAAATCAATTTTCTGTGCTTGTTAACATGGTAAAACAGGCAAGAAAATTATCTCATTGACAGATGTAGAATGTACGGCTGGTGTCCCCACTGAAAAAAATGAGAGTGACGAGGTGAAATACATACCTCAGGCCACTGATATGAAAACCAGTTGTCACTGCATTGAAGATTTCACAAAGGATCACACCGCTGAAGAGCTTCACTAATTTGTGCAGTGAAGGCTACTGTGAATGCACGACACAGACACACTGACTTTGTATTAAATATGTGAAAGCTGCTGGAACGGTAATGGAGGTCGAGCTGCAAGCATGCTTTGCAAACTAAACACTGGGCAGATACTGACTGACAATAATGGGACTATGCAGCTACAGCAAGCACTTTGTTATGAAAGAAAACTTATGTATGTATGTGTTAACGGAGCTGACATGCCTATATAAAATAAAGGGTATGCCATTATGGCCAGAGTTATCAACCTCTAAATAAGGAAATAAGCCCAGACACTGTGCACCCCCACATAACATCAGTGCACAGTGGGGGGGGGGGCATGAATCATATTATTATTATTATTATTAGAATTTTTATTTCTCTCGTTCTTTTCTTGTTATACATATAAGGTATATATATATCAAATAATAATAACTTTGTTCCAACAAAACAAGTAGAAATATGCCCTTCAAGGCAATTTGAGGTGTGCCAAGAAACTGACCAAATAAAAATTAAAAATGGTGTAATTATAGTTCCTTTTCAAGTGTCAAACTGTTTTCATGATTTCTTCATAAATGTGGGAAAATCAGAAGTAGACATCACAGCCCACCAGGACAAGATGGATGTCAACTTTGTAAATATGAAACAAAAGCAAGCCTTAAAACATTCAACAGAATTATCCCAAAAGATCAGAAGATGCTATAGTGTGTTTAAAAAACAAGAAATCATCTGGATGGGATGAAATTCCAACCACTGTAGTCAAGGATGTTTGTAACATCATTTCTCATCCATTGGCTAAAATTATTAATCAATCATTTGAGCAAGGATGTTTCATAGATGAGTTAAAATATGCTGAAGTAAGACTGTTGCTCAAGTGAGGCTCACCAGATGAGATGGGAAATTACTGCCCTATTTCCCCACTGCCAGTTTTTGCTAATGTGATAGAAAGGATTGTTGCAATACATCTTGAACACTTTTTTACAGAAAACAATATTATAGTTAAAAATCAGTTTGGATTTCAAAAGGGGAAAAATACAATAAATGCTATAAGGGAATTCTCTAAAAAGATAAGCTCTGCTTTAGACAAGGGTGAAAAGGTCATAGGCATTTTTTGTGATTTGACCAAAGCTTTAGACTTGGTCATTCACTTACTAATTCTTCACAAGTTAGAGAGGTATGGGATCGTGGACAGGGCATTTCTGTGGTTCAAATCTTACTTGTCAGATAGAAAACAGAGGGTTATTCTAAATTCAAATGAAAAAATCATTCTCGGAAAGAGATTTGTACAGGGATCCCAAAGGCCTCAATTTCAAGACCTTATTTTTTTCTGCTGTGCATAAATGATATACCTATAAACATTGATGTTCACCCCGTTTTATTCGCAGATGACACCTCGTTTTTAATTGAAAATGACAATTTAGAACAACTTCATGAGACTGTGGAAAATATAATGGGAAACCTAGAATTATGGTTTCAGCAAACTGGATTAAAACTCAATATCACAAAAACACAATTAGTGCAGTTCAGTGCTAAAACATCATCACAATCTCCCATAAAGATAGCGCATGACGATCAGGAAATGACTGAAACAAGTCATGTAATATTTCTAAGTCCAAATGTTGACAAAAATTTAAATTGGAAGGCACATGTAGACTTCTTAGCAAACAAACTAATCAGACTAACTTTTGTGATGAACGTCTTATCTGGTTCAACCATTATGGACACCAGGAAGATAGTCTACCACAGCTGCTTTGAGACTATAATTCGATACAGAATAATTTTCTAGGGAAACTCTATGAACAGCCTGTGATTACTTACATTTCAAAAGAGAATGATGAGAAACATGTGTTTAGTCCAACGAAGTACACCAAGTCACCTGTCATTTAAAAAATAAAAAAAACTAACCATTCCTCGTCTGTACAGACACGAAATTTTTATTTTCATATGTAAAAATCATAATTCACTTGACAATTTTCATTTCAACCACAATTACAGTACTCATCACAGTCACAGCTTCAAATGACCCTCTCATAATATAAAACTTTAGGCTCAAACATCATTGTATATGGTATTAAAAATGTAGAATAAATTAAATAACACAAATCTGTTAAATATGGACTTTGACCCACTAAAATGATTGTTATCTAATACATTAGTTTAAAAATGTTATTATTCAATTGAAGTGTACATGCAGGACAGTTTGGCAATTTGAAGAGAAAATAAACAATAAAGATTATTTATTGTATAATAGATTGTTAAAATATTTTATAAATTGTATTGCAAGCTGCGAAAAGAAAATAAGTGTTATATATGTTCCTGTTAAGTTGTTCATGTGTAAAAATGCAGAAAAGCCTCCTTAAATATGTTAATTATTATAAACTTATTTTTTTAAAGTAATTTGACATGTCTCCAGTACAAAAATCTATTATTTGTAACTGTACGTTATGAGACAAACTACATTCGACAATATTCATCTGTTTGCCTCCATAAGTGGTAGCAAGTGGATGTATGACGAGTTCTGCCAAGTTAACACTGTTAAAAATGTGTATTCTAGCTGTACATTAAAGAAGTAGGATAAAAAGTTGATGTTGTTGTTGTTGTTGTTGTGGTCGTCAGTCCTGAGACTGGTTTGATGCAGCTCTCCATGCTACTCTATCCTGTGCAAGCTTCTTCATCTCCCAGTACCTACTGCAACCTACATCCTTCTGAATCTGATTAGTGTATTCATCTCTTGGTCTCCCTCTACGATTTTTACTCTCCACACTGCCCTCCAATAATAAATTGGTGATTCCTCTATGCCTCAGAACATGTCCTACCAATCGATCCCTTCTTCTGGTCAAGTTGTGCACGAACTTCTCTTCTCCCCAATCCTATTCAATACTTCCTCATTAGTTATGTGATCTACCCATATAATCTTCAGCATTCTTCTGTAGCACCACATTTCGAAAGCTTCTATTCTCTTCTTGTCCAAACTATTTATCGTCCATGTTTCACTTCCATACATGGCTGCACTCCATACAAATACTTTCAGAAATGACTTCCTGACACTTAAATCTATACTCAATGTTAAAAAAAGTTGATAGGAAAGCAATTTTTTTTTGTTCGCCAATGTCGAGAATCCTGCATCAAAAGGATCGAAGCAGACAAGAAGAATTTGAGCGAGCAGAGAAGGGGCGATCAGGAACTAGTATTGTCATACCAAGCTACAAGCACAATGGCGGTAACAAGAAAAAGAAGTCTGTAAATTTAAATGCTGGATGTATATGTATTGAATAATGAAGGTGTCGTAACATTAATGTCAGTTAAAGTTCGCTCAGAATATGTGTAGCTTCCAATTTATTTCAATCATTCTTTCCCATTTTTTTGATTATTTGATCAGCAATTATCAATCAGTTTCCATTATATATATTATATTTTATGTCTGACACCCTATTCCCAGCCACTATTCAATATACATTTATCCTGTTTCCATATAGCAGACTAGGCATTCCTCAAGCCAATTGTGTAGCTGCCTTCATTAACCCCTCCATGAATGTTTTCTGAGACTGAATATTTCTGAACACACAATAATTGTATGACTTATGTCTGTAGTTGATTTTTTGTCACAATCACATATCAGACTGTTCAAAATTCTACTTTAAGAGTCCACAGAATCTTATCCTTATTAGACTTCTAATTGCATATCTGTTGTATTTGATGTAATTTCTGGCTGATATGAGGTTTTTTTGATGAAACATAAAACAAAGTTTTAAACAAAACATTTGTTTAAAACGTCACACAGATACGTCGATACTCGAAGAAGTCAACACCATCAAATCATGACCACCACCACTCTAAAGTGAACTAAAGAAGCTTCTGTAATAACAAAAGACAACTTTGAAAGATTAGTAGCGCAGTTACACAGGAAAATTTCGTAATCAGTCATACATACTTCCACACTTTTCCACAATGTTTATACATATGATAAAGCAGACGCAATATAAACAAGTTTCTACATCATATGTAACTTCTGCAAAATAGGAACTGAGAATTTATCAAAAGCTGAAGTCAGTTTAATCATACAGGTAATTTGAAAAATTTACTTGCAGCCAGATATTTTGCCTCCATTAAAGAAAGAGATGTAATTTAGTTTTACACATAATTGTTCGTCCATGAAACAAGAGTACAACACTTCATGTTTAACGTCTTATACTTTTGTCCCCACCATAATCAGCTTCACTATAGCTTCGGTCTTGCAGGTCTTCATCCTCCTCAAACTTAATTCCGTCTGTAATTGGTTTATTTGAGATATCTGACTATTCGATTGGCCAATGAAAAATGCGTGTGTTGGTGGGTCTTGAGCTTTCGATCCACCATAAATAGCTTATGACAAATCTGATCATGTATCTTGTGTTAAAGACATCAAACTTACAGCTATTTCTCGATAGAATACAGTAGTATTACTAGGAGGCGACCCACCTGCTATGCATCCTCATTCTGCAGGTGATGGTCGTGGTTCGACATCCATTATACCAAATTCCTCTAAATGTGCTTCACAGATATAGACTGATTTATTTGAATAGAGCTGTCAAATTTCTTTATTTGAAAGCCCAGGAGGTAAGCAACTTTTTTTTACACTTTTTTACACTTTTTTACACTGAAAATGTTTACCCAACTGTTCAATAAATTTAGTTGTTGCATCAATAGAGCCTGTAGTAGTCCATCATCAATATAAAACAGCAGTACCAGATTTTCATTGTACTACATCTGTGGATCTGAACAGCGTTCCCATAAATTATAGTCAGTAAGAAATTAAACAAGACATTCATACCAGGATTTTGAGTTGGGTTAAACCACAGATACTCTTCACTAATTTACATACACATCCTGTACCATCATCAAAGCATTCTGGTTGATAAATACGCCATCCTCAAATCAAACTGTCTTACACACAGATCATGTTGAATTAAACAGGTTCTCTTTGTCTCAAATCTTGTCAACATAAGATATTCCAAAAAGCAGAGTGTATCCTTTTGCCACCAATTGAGCCCTATATCGAACCACTTCATTATTTCCATTTAATTGTGTACAAAAACTTGTACATTAGTTATTCTGGTTTCATAAACTAGTTCTCATGTTATACTTTCCGTCAGAACATTCATTTCTTCCTCTATTGATTTCTTTTACTCTTCAGAATTTTCTGACTGTACAGTAAGACGAACTGATGCCTTTGGGACATCTGATCACTAGTAGATGACGGTATGCCTGTGTCCTTGAAACGTTTGGTACCATCATATTCTAACGATGCTTCTTTGTAATTGTATAACATATTTTCATCATGGGAGTTTTTTAGACTATTATTATATCTGGCGATCGTTATTTGAAACTTCGTTTATCATATTATGTTATTACCATTATATTTCGAAATCTGCTTCTTTACATTTTCTATTTACTCTGAAAACGATTGTTCAATGAAGATAATTTTGTTTCCTTTGCCAGTTATTGACAGATAAACTTACTTTTGGCACTACACAAATTGTAAAATATCTGTTATAGGAACAGTGTTCAACATTACCTAATCGTTCATTCTTGACAAAATATGTTTGCATCCTGAATAATATTTCACATAAAAAGATAATCATGATCTTACTGAACTGCCATCAACAATCTGTTTGTAATGTTGAAATGTAACATCTTTGTTTAGTTATAATTTTTGGAGAGAGTTGCAAAGTGTCTGTGTGAAGTGATGGAGGGGAGTGGACAGGGGGAGACAAGTCAGGAACTTTTCTCCCTTAGGAGTACATAAAATGTAATATTGAAATTCTACAATGTGTAACGTCATTTACATTTGAAATAGTGAAATATTCGAAAAGTGGATCTTCAGGAGGGTTTATTTCAAAAGTTTAGAAGTTTATCTAGTTTCGTTTTTATGTAACTGAACAAAATCTGATTAATGACAGAACTGATTTCATGAACACAAGTTCGACTGACCAATATTACCAACAGAATCTTTTGTTCTTAAACATATCAAGAGCAGACCTTGGCAGAAAGATACCACAAATTCTTACAGAATGACAAGATGTACCAACTTCAACAAGAATCCAAAATGATTAACATAGATTGAGGTAAATCCGATCAGGTGGTATCAATCTGATCATTTACCAGTTTTTCCACTTTTGGATAACTGAGTGTAGCATTTTAACAATCACATTACAGCTGACCATTGTTGTGAATTCTTGACTAATCTAACAGCAACAGTGGCGTGTTGGAGTACACGCATCTAGCAAATCGCTTCGTCAGTAGGTGTGTTTCTTGTGTAGTAAACGCAACAGTGCAAAAACTTCTGCTGGCGCCTGCTACTTCTGAACTGGTAAGTTGCAATATTATTGCTTGCATATGAACATCTTAAGTGATACAGTTTCGGTTTTTTGTTCCTTGCTGATACTGCTTAGTCACTATACAGGCCTAATTACAAAATTGCATTTTTGTAGGGTGAATCCAATCAAGCAAGTATACCAAAGGTTCTGGGACCAACATGGAAATCTACCTAGAAACCAGAATTTCTCCTAAATGCAGTGAAAGCTGTCAAATCAGGAGAATTAAGTATCTGGAAGGTTTCAGAGAAATACACAAGTCCATATATCACATTAAAAGACAAAATATGTAACCAACGAGCGTTAAGCAATATTCAGGAAAAAAGCCTGCTTGAAGGATTATTGTACTGTGCGACATGGTATTTCCTTTGAAGAATAACGATGTTAGGGACATTGTACAGACATATCTCAGTTGAGCAGGGAGAATTGAAAAAAGATTTCGTGATAATCGACCTGAGCACGAGTGGGTAAAATCTTTTCTGAAAAGAAATAAAGACTAACGGTTAGAGCAAGTGAAAATGAGAAGAGGGCAAAGGCAGCAATTACCTGAGAAACAGTGCTTGATTATTTTAAAAACCTTCAAGTGACCTGGAGTGGTGCACCTCACTCCAGCATTATAAACTATGATGAGACAAACTTTTGTGACAATCCCGGACAAGTGAAAGTAATAGTGAAGCAAGGCACAAGACATCCTGAAAGGACAGTGTATAGTTCTAAGTCAAGTATTAGTGTGATAATAGCAGCAGCTTCCGACAGCTGAATCCTTCGACCATACACAGTTTATAGGGAAAAACACCTCTAGGATACTTGGACTGAAGGGGGCATACCTGGTGCAGGTTATAATAGGAATCAAAGTGCTTGGTTTGACAGAACAGTATTTGAATCATGATTTGTTGAAATTGTCTTGCCTTATGCCCAGCAAATAGAGGGACCTTAACTGATTATAGGTGACACTCTCTCAAGCCATCCGTCATATCATGTGATTGAACTGTGCCAGGAATAGGATATTAAATATTTGCTTCTACCACCTAATTCTACTCATTTGTGTCAGCCACTTGCTGTAGCCTTTTTTAGACCTTTAAAACTTGCTTGCAGGAATGTGCTAGATGATTGGAAAAGGAAACCAGAAGAGTGGTACCAAAATCCGAATTTCCTAGGTCATTGAAGAAAACCTCTGAAAATATAGCTATCATGTCCAAATCAAATGTAATGTCTGGGTCCAGGAAAGCAGGAATTTTTCCTTCCTGTACTGATAAAGTCATTTTGCCGATTCCAGAAGCAATCGATAACAATGAACATGGCACCAGCTCATCAGAAGTTTCTTGGGCACCAGCCTTTGGAATGCAATTGAAACAGGTTTGCTCTAATGAAACAAAAGGAAATCCATTCCAAGCAAGGGTTTTTAGACTTAACTCTAGGAAAAGGAATTGTTATCAGCAACTTCAATCAAAATGACAGTTACGGGGCTGCGACCAGGGAGTCCCTATCTGAAACATCTAAGATAACAGCATGAGTCAAATACAAATGAAGAAATGTAAAAAGAGAAGGATAAAGATTGTCATGAGTTTAAGGAATATGATATCGCCATCGCAAAATTTCCTGCAAAAGAATGGTTCAGGTTTTTTATTGGCAAAACTGAAAGCATCTATAATGACTATAAAATGACATTTCTTAGAAAGAAAGTTCTTGATGGCAATGTTTATTTTGTCTTTCCAGAAATTGATGATTTAGCAGAGATAGAAAGAGCCCAAATTATTAAAAAAGTTGTTTGAGAACACAAAAGGCAAGGTAAATTCATTTTTGAAGGAATAGAGGATTATGACATTGAGTAAATACTTTTCACATTGATTATGGCATACAATAACTAAAAATTAGTATTTGTTTGTCAAATTTCGTGAATGCAAATATTTTTATAGCAAAAATCTCAAGTTTAATATGCTTGTAAAATTTGTTTAGTCTAGAAAATGCAAATTTTTGTTGCAAATACAGCAATATATTTAAAAAAAATCAAAACAGTGATCGGATTCACTCAAGTGGAAGTCTGATTCCGTTCCTGCATACAAAATGCGATGGTGATTGGACCCGCCCCAACTGAGGAGGCGAAACTGTTTAACAATTAACTTAAATTAATAACTGCAGTTATGAACTAAAATAAATTAATACATGAATATATCATTATCAAGGTTGTGAAACTAACATAATGATATTTTATTCCAACATCACAGCAACAAATGGACTAAATTGAAAAAAACTGCTGTTCTTGGTCAGATTCATCTCATTTTTTATTTATGTTTATTTGAAAAGCAACATAGGCGCTGTCTGTCCACAACTCTGCTCCTTAAATTGTAAAACTATGTATTTCTCTGTCTCTAGATTCTGACAGATATGCAAAAAAGAAAAAACCTAATTTTTTACTCAATTATTTATCTTCGCATTTATTGGATGATGGGAACAGGGTTTTTTCATTTCCTTACTTACAGTTTCTTGGTCTCTCAAAAATAAGCATCATTCATAGTAAGAAGACTATTTTTTCCAATTCCGACATTCACATAAACTGTGGTTTCTCTTGTCTTTATTTCTTGTTTATCAGTTGCTATCAACTTTTTCCTCAGATCACAGGCACCAGTAGGGTAGGGACAGTGAGTGCAGCTGTCCCTAGTGAGGATTCATTTACTTTAGAAATAGGAAATACGACCTGTAACTATATGCTCCAGATATTTGTGCTCTAAAATACCCAGTAAATTCACTGAAATGTCCTGACATAATTAAATAAAAATTGTATAAAACATTTGTAAAGGGAGTTAGAAATTGAAGCAGACTAGTGAAACCCTTTATAGGAGTTTGGAACTGACTTGTTAATGCATGTGGTAGTATTTCAAAAGCGCAAAATATTTTAAATGTTATCCACATGAAATTTTTAATAGCAGGAAAACAATTAGTTGAAAAAAATAGTGCTTGTGATGGGACAAATAGAAAACAGCAGAAATTGCGGGAAGACTATACTCTGGAATTGTGAATATTGGATTTAATTATACTGTTAGACTGTTTGTGGTTAAAGCACTGATCAGGCGCTAAAACTGCATTTGCACTTGTGCATATATACATACATAGATATACACAGATAACTTCTTCCAGGAAAATAAACACATAACCCATATTAATCATAATCAACCACATATCCCATAGAAGATTTAGCATCAAACGTCTTCCATTTTTGCAAAGGAATCTAAACATAGTACTCCATTCAAAATATCACCAAATTATCAAAACGACCTTCTAGCTTCAAAAATATCTCATTGGACATTTACTTACAATTTTCATGGGACCAGTTCGATTCAGACAGTATGGACAGTATGTCATAACCAAAATAGGCTTTTGGTTGATATTCAGCAGAACAGATACAAGAACAGGCATTTCACAAAAGTCTCTATTTTCCCAATAAGCAATTCCATTATGCTGAGGAGTGTATGGTGCAGCAATTGAATACTTAAGTCCAATTGACACAGTACACTTAGTTACATTCTTATTTTTAGAAACCCTTGCCACCCTCTGTACTTAATTCTTTCACCATAACTTCTACTTGACTCTTTAATATTTTAATGAACAGTGGTAAATTTTACTTAATTTAATTTTTGTATTACAAAATATACATTACCCTGAATCTGAGTCATCCCTAAAAGGAGGAAAGTATCAATGACCCTTCCAACGATTTTTTTCATTGGTTCACTAATATCTGCATAAACTAATTCTCCAGGTTTTGTGGGTTTCTGCACTTTTTCACCAAATGCCAGCTAATGATATTTACCATAGACGCACTGCTCACAAAAGCTACTATAAATCGTTGTCTCTATACTACCCTCATTTAAAATTTGATGCAGATAGTATTTATTTTGATTACTTATTTTTAAGTGTCGTCTCTGTAAAGTATCATGAACTTGAGCAACGTCAAAAGGCTTTTCCTGAAGAACAACCTTTACAGCAAACAATAAAAGTTATTTTTAGCACTCAACATAGCAACACCGACTGCAATATTGATTTTGGAAAACATTCAGGATTTAGCATCTTTTTCAGTTATTTGATCTCTTCCATTTTATGCAGCTTTCTTAACAGAAAATAAGTTACAGGATACCTGTGGGCAAAACCAAACCAAAACATCTCTCTATCTATTTCTGTCCACTGAATATTTGTATATCAATTCGATCTATAAGAAATCTTACAATTTGTGTACCATTTTTAGTACCGCCCATCTTCCTTGGAGTTTCTGTTGGACAGCTGTGATAAACTTATTACAGTTTGGAGGGAGTAAGTTTTATTGCTCAAACAAAGAAAAACGCATGTCAAACATAAAACACAGAATACATTCCATTATCAATGATAACAATACAAATTAGTACATGAAAGAATTAAAAGATTATGTGTCAGTCAGAAATGACAAAGATATAAAAACATCACACACACTGATAAGATATTGTCTGCATGCACATAGACATGACAAAGTAATCGTCACAACAAGCCATATTACGTAACAGTTTCAAATGGTTCATACATGGTGTACCAATTGCACTGATTTGTTATACAATGTGTTACACCATTGTCAATGCTTTACACATCCCACTCCATTTTGTTTATATCTATAGAAAACTGGCGAACCTCACCATTAAAAGTGCATCTCACCATTAAAACTTTCTTCTCAGTTTTTCAAGTGCCTCTGTGCTTACAATTTCTTGAACTTCTCACTGATGTTACATTAGTTGATATAAAAAGCACAGTCTTTTCTTTTATCTCCACTAATGCCGTTAATACACTATCTTATCAAAAGCAGCTGGACGCCCTCACGCAAAGCGGAATTTACCACTAGTTGCCACTTAAATAATACACTGACGGAAAGAAAATCACCACCCCAAAAAAATAATGAATGAAGAGTGATGAAATATCGAGAATACGTTTGTCTAGATAACATACTTAAGTCATTAGCGTTGCAAGACAACAGGTTAATTTTAGCGCGAGATAAGCCACGACCGCCGGCCGCGGTGGTCTCGCGGTTCTAGGCGCGCAGTCCGGAACCGTGCGACTGCTACGGTCGCAGGTTCGAATCCTGCCTCGGGCATGGATGTGTGTGAAGTCCTTAGGTTAGTTAGGTTTAAGTAGTTCTAAGTACTAGGGGACTAATGACCACAGCAGTTGAGTCCCATAGTGCTCAGAGCCATTTGAACCATCTAAAGTTCTGCATCACTCTATGGAACATACGTTGTGGAATCGGACTATTTCAAGGCGTATAGCATCCTTCACGGCTCCCAGGGTCCTTGGACGGTGTCTAGAAACTTCAACTTTTAGTCGCTCCAACTTAAATCGTACGAGCATACAGGCCATGGAATATCGCCGTACTGTGAGATCAAACGATTAGCAAATATTTCCCTCAAAACGTTCATCAAGTGTTGAGCAGTGCGGGCCGTGGCATCATCCAGCTCAAATCAAACGAGCCTCGTATGCACTTGTTTAAGTTGTGGTTCAAAAACGTTTTGGGTCATGTTCACATACTTGCCACATTTGGCGGTAATAGCATGGTCGTTCTCCTCAAAAAAACAAGGCACAAAGATTTCCTCAGCACTGACTGCACACCGAACTGTGACCTTATCTCTGTGGAGAGGTCTCTCATGAATTTCCCCAGGATTCACACAACCCGAGTAACCCTCATTTTGTTTATTAACACATCCTGAAATGTGTAAGTGTGCCTTGTCACTGAAGAAAATGTGCGCATCTTGAGGAACGTTTTCAATCAGGTCTCCCCAGGATTGTCGCCGATTTTTCCGATCCTGTTGTGACAGTTCTCAAGTGAAACTGAAGGTATTCTTGGAAGATCCGAAGTACACTATGGCTAGACAGTGCAACAGACGACGCATGCTCGAGAGTGGAACGTTTAGGGGACTGCAATATTGACCTTCTTACACGCTCAATGTTTTCCGGAGTTCTCACAGTCCTCTGTGCTCCAGCTCTCTTTTTCATAACACTGCCACAGCGATGAAAGTTCTCTACCCATAACAGAATCGATTTACAGTCAGGAAAGCTGTTTCAGGGAGGGATTTGATATCGAGCGTGCATAGTACGCTGTACTGCAACCATAGATCGGTTTTCGGAAAAATAGGTTCCGACAGCAAAAGCACGTTGTTCGTTCTACCATGCCATGTTTGCAAATAACAGTGGTACCAAGGTAAATGCCCACTACCACTGTGACCTTGGAGTCCGTCTCCACTCTTACATTTTCCCTCTTTCTTCGCAGTACCAACTAAAAATTAGGGATAATTCCCAGCCCCACCCTGTATTACTTTATCAACACAGATCAAAATCAGTTTTGCATCACCTCGGTTCCGAGAGTTCAGAAACCTGTACAGAAAATTGGAATAGAGATTAACTTAAACATCATTTCCGCCCTTTTTACTGCTCATGAAAACCACACATTTCATGTTGTACCACCAAACAGCGAGACCTTCAGAGGTGGTTGTCCAAATTGCTGTACACACCGGTACCTCTAATACCCAGTAGCACGTCCTCTAGCACTGATGCGTGCCTGTATTCGTCGTGGCATACTATCCACAACTTCATCAAGGCACTGTTTGTCCAGATTGTCCCACTCCTCAACGGCGATTTGGCGTAGATCCCTCAGAGTGGTTGGTGGGTCACGTCGTCCATAAACAGCCCTTTCCAATCTATCCCAGCCATGTTCGACAGGGTTCATGTCTGGAGAATATGCTCGCCACCCTAGCCAAGCGATATCGTTATCCTGAAGTCATTCACAAGATGTGCACGATGGGGGCGCGAATTAAGTTTAGTCGTTAGTTATTCTTAAAAAATTGGTATCTCAGAAACGATTCTGTTAGTTTATTTAGAGTGAGTTTTTAAACAAACGGCGTTATTAAAAACGGAATTTTCACTTAAGGGCATTCATTGAATGATTTTTTTTTACTAGTTTCATTCAACTTTTGAATATCACTCGCATTTTTAAAACACTGTTGACAACTCGTTTACAGAATTTCGTCGTGGTCTTGCTTCCGCCAGCAATGAACTTCGTGAATGTAGAAGTTGGTTGATCAAAACCGTCGATGTTGTGCACAACAAGGTTGATTAGAATCAATCTGCGATTTGCCGTGAGAAAAACGCGTGCTTAGGCACATCGAGGACTGCAGTGCACTGAATTGTGTATGAATATTTAACTGTGAAAAAGATATGTTCCCCATGGGTCACGCACTTTTTGGCCGAAATCCAAAACCACGCTCGTGTCACTTGGTATAATGCAGAAACAATTTTATCGAAGAATTGCAAAATCCATATTTAACATCGTTACAAGAGACAAAAATTGGATATATTCGTACGAGCCGAAAGCTAATCAACACTCAACTGTTTGGGTGTTCCAAAATGCACGCATGCAAACATGAGTGTTTCTTTCGCGAAGCACTCTCAAAGAAGTGCTAGTTTTTTTGTTTTTCTTAGGTTGCACTACACATGTCGTGGCCACTGCTTCAGAATAGCGAATAACCGTTAATTCCGAACGACACAAAACTATTTGTTTGTCGTAAGTCATCGCTGAAATCAGAAAAATAAGGAATCGTTGCATCACTCTTCATCATGACATTACCTGCCGTCACGCAGCGCGTCAAATAGTATAGTTATTTTCTTTTTGATTTATTTATCAGTTTCCACGTAACCATGCGACCTAAAGTTACTGGGCCATGGGACGTGTCATTACACAGTTTAAAGGAAACTGAACAGAAAATTTATAAGCAAAAGAAGGTTAAGAATCAATTAAGCACAAGAAAAAACTCTAAGAGAGTGTATGAGTTACTAATACGTTACAGAGAACAATTCTCGACTGCTGAGAGGCAGTTTTGAAGTGAGTAGGGTGCGCCATAAGGAAATCTGTCGACTTACATTGGAAGACTTTGGGTTTGTCATTCAATTTTTCCAGTTGTGTTGCAAATTTGTGGTAAATGACATCTGCTGAATACCGCAGATCTTTATGTGCAGTGCTTACAGGAGTGTTACTCGAGTGCAAATCGTCTTTCAGTGAGATGTTCATGGAATTAATGTTGCAATTCGTTCTGAATGAGTTGGTATTGTCAATAACCAATTATCTCAATGGGGTCGCGAGGAGTGGCCACGCGGTTTGAGGCACCACGTCAACGATTGCGTCTCGTGGTCGTGCGATAGCGTTCTCGCTTCCCACGCCCGAGTTCCCGGGTTCGATTCCCGGCGGGGTCAGGGATTTTCTCTGCCTCATGATGGCTGGGTGTTGTGTGATGTCCTTAGGTTAGTTAGGTTTAAGTAGTTCTAAGTTCTAGGGGACTGATGACCATAGATGTTAAGTCCCATAGTGCTCAGAGACATTTGAACCATTTGAACCATCACCGATTGCGCAGCCCCTCCCGCCGGAGATTCGAGTCCTCCCTCGGGCATGGGTGTGTGTGTTGTTGTTAGCATAAGTTTGTTTAAGTAGTGTGTAAGTCTAGGGACCGATGACCCTAGCAGTTTCGTCCCTTAGGAATTGACACATACACCTTAATGGGCGATATGTACGGGGATGTTGGAGTCAGAATTCGAAGACATCTGAACAATGGTCTACATGTAATTAGTGAAATGCCACTGCAGATCAGTTTCAACGTCCTTTTCTGGGCTAAGAAAATTCTTGGTGAGCGCGTAGAATTGCCCCAAAATATAAGATAATAGAGTCAAAGTTGCAATTTCCTGCGGTGTGTAAGACTTTAAAACCTTTCAAAGTAAAGTACCTACCCAGTCATCGTCATACTCCCTACAAGACTGGATGTTAACTGTAAATTACGGCCGGCCGGAGTGGCCGACCGGTTCTAGGCGCTTCAGTCTGGAACCGAGTGACCGCTATGGTCGCAGGTTCGAATTCTGTCTCGGGCATTGATGCGTGTGATGTCATTAGGTTAATTAGGTTTAAGTAGTTCTAAGTTCTCGGGAACTGATGACCACAGATGTTAAGTCCCATAGTGCTCAGAGTCATTTGAACCATTTTTTTTCTTTTTTTTTAAAAAAATTACGGCCGGCCGGAGTGGCCGACCGGTTCTAGGCGCTTCAGTCTGGAACCGAGTGACCGCTACGGTCGCAGGTTCGAATCCTGCCTCGGGCATTGATGTGTGTGATGTCCTTAGATTAGTTAGGTTTAAGTAGTTCAAAGTTCTCGGGGACTGATGACATCAGAAGTAAAGTCCCATAGTGCTCAGAGCCATTTGAACCATTTGTAAATTACGCAACGGAATCGCTATCTCGAAATTCCTAACATAGAATCACAAGGTGGGAAATTGCAATAATCCAACCACTTTACTATCCATTCAGTCAATAGAATAAACCAGTGAACTGAAGAAAAGTACGTGCTCCTTCAAGCAAAAATGCAAATGAAACATAAACCGATTGATTGTTATACTAACAAAATACAGAGTATTTGCATGAATATCCCACGCAAAAACAGAGTTAATTGCTGACGACAATTAACAAGATGGTGAGATGGTTACCGTATCCTAGCTGCACAGTAAATCGTTAATCCAATACAGCCCAATGATTAATTTAGAAACTCCGCATCAAACGATACTAATACATGAATCGGGTTTAGCGGAGCCATGGAAACGGTATACTTTCTATATAAACTCTAACCCCCACGTAGTGAGCCGTGCTGCTGCATACTCTCACCAATATGCTGTCGCGGTAAGTCGGAGGACCATGGTTGCAGTTAAGAATCAGAATCTTGTTCGCCAGGACTCGGACACTTCCAAGTGCCAAGACGTCTCAAACCAGCGACCTGTCTCTGTCCACCATCAATCTGGCTGCAAATGTCAGTCAGTGGAAATGTTACTCTTTTCCACCAATAGCGTGTCAGAGCCACATTAATAAATCCCCACCCCGGGATGTCGTCAGTCACAGGCCAATCACAGCACATCTGGGCCAATCACAGCACATCTTCCTCACTGGTTTGTCCTAGAAACTCCCGTCTGATGTCACATGGCGATGGGCGAATTAGAGCGTAGTTTAAACTTCTGAATTTCCCGAGGGCAAATCACATTCCAAGACTTGTACTTTTCCGCCACAAATTGTGGTGTCCCAGCAAGCACTTGCAATTGTTACCCTCGGCCCTCTCAGGAGGCAAGTCGTGCCACAGACGGGTAACTCCGACAGCAAAAAGGACCGGCAGGTTCCATAAGCTTCCGTCAGTGGCGACTTGACTCGAGCAAGCCAGCACAAAACTCTTGAGTACCCTTGACACACCTGACGCATTCAGAACAGTGTGCGGGCTGTACATTTATCACGTGTTCACAGACTGAAACTATTAGCCCCTTTACCGACGACCACTGTAATTTTATAAAATATGTTTCTCTGCAGTAAACCACTGTAGTGACGGTTTAAGCAGATGCAAGTAAAGCGTATTTCGTAATCAGCACAATCAAATGCTTTTGTCAAATCAAAGAATTTACTTATTGTCCTCAAAATCCAGTTTAGCCCTACTGTTGCCTCACAAAGGAATAAATTGCACCTTCTATCGATACTCTTTTCCTGAAGCCAAACTGCGACTATGACAACAAATTATGTTTACTATTCTTTTGTACAATGCCTTCTCAAAAACTTTAGAAACCACAGGTAACAAGGAACCTGGCCACAAAGTTTACGGTGTCCGGCGGTAGGTACTGTATGCAGCCATACACAGAGAGGGTAACCCTCTAGAGCAGTGACACACAGCTATGATTAGACACGCACAGAGGACACACCCAACACTGACTGTGTTATGCTTCCGTCTATCGTCCTGGAAATTGTTCCCACGAGGGCATCCCTCCAGCATTACTTCATCTGCGTAAAAAATAGTATCAACATATAGGTATCGATACTTCCGGAGAACTTGCATGAATAGTATCGCACAAAGACTACTCACTTGAATAGGTATCGATACTTTGATCGTACTGGAAATCGCTAGTAAAAGTTATACAATCTGTAAACATGCTAGAGAGCACGCCACTTGGCGCATCAGCAGAGAGAACTGCGCAAAACACTGGCTGTCTAATCTGTACTGCAAAATACTTCCAAGGAAGCTTTCTCGCTAGTTTCGTCCAATAAAGGTAAATGAGTTATTTTAGTACTTAATCATTATATTTAAATTGCAAGGTTCTTTTCCTGTTTTTAATGACTTTTTATTTCAGACAGAAGTACAAACTACAAAAAAATAAATTGAGGCACTGGTATTTCTTATCTGAAAGGCTAGGTGGTCCCTTAAATTGGTCTAAGAAGGCTTTTTAGACTTCCTGACGAAGCTGCAGCCTAATTTTAAAGTGCCTGGCGCAAAATATGTAAAAAAATATGGTTCAAGCAAAATATGGAGGTTGTGTGGCTACAGCTGGAGTTAGTTTGTCAGAAATAGCCAAAATTCGTCTCACGCTGTATATTTGGACTGAAACAATGAACGAACAAGGCTTTTTATGTGCTATAGCCCACTTTGTATAAAACGACGAATGTGTATATTTTACCTAGCCACTCGTGCACTAAATGAAAACCATACGGCTGAATATCTATGGAAAGCACTTCCAGATATTCTTGATAACTGGAATATACGAGGGTTGGAACTTTAATAGTGACAACTATTTATTTACAGCTCGTACAAAATAGATATGTGTTTCAAAGTTTTACTGACGATCAAAGTGGTCACCAGCATTGTGTATAACCCGTTGCCAGCGATGTGGAAGTCGTAGGCTACTCTTAGCAGTGCCAGTTGTGTTGACAGTTCGAGTGGCGCGGTCTATTGCCAAACGAATTTGTAGCAGTTCTGAAGCGAATGCCGTGAAGTGTTTCCTTCAGTTTAGAAATAGAGTTGAACTTACGAGGACTTAAGTCAGGTGAGTGCAGTTGGTGGTACAGCACGTAGCAGACCTATCAGTCAACCAAATCAGTAATAGCTTGCACTGTACGTTCTTGAGCATTGTCCTGCAAAATGATGGTCAGGTCCTGCATAAAGTGTCATCACTTCTGTCTCTATGCTGTTCATTTCTGGAACACAACCCCTTAGAAAAATTTGTGAATTACTGTGCTGATGAACCTCCTACGTTATTTGATTTTCAAACAGCAGAGCAGAAGTGAACGTACTCAGACATTTCTCTCTTTACTTATTCTGATCAACACTAAACTGAAACACAATATTTTTAGCGCAACGCAATCTGACTTTCAATAATCCCTATAAAGAAATGGCCCTGACTAACAATAACCTATACCTATCGTGAATCACTTACCTCACAAAAATCTGCGATACTCGAACTACTGCAATACAGCGAGTGCCAATACTGCCAGGTAAATAAAAGATTCCAACTACTGAAGGCACTAACTACTGATAGGCATAGTTAGCAAATGAAAGATTTTGATAGAGAACAAACAACGTATTTACCTTAATAATATTCAAAAGTCATCATATATATATGTTCATGATATACAGTATTACAAATTTACTCTTTCTGATGGGCACACGTCCAGATCGTCCGCTCTCAAAATTCTGCATCTCTCTCCCCACATCCATCACTGCCAGGGGTTCACCTCCAACTGCGCAACGCTACGCGCTGTTCACATCCAACTGCCCAACACTACAATAGCAAATATTCCAACAATGCAAACCAGCCACAGACTTCACATAGCACAGTCAGTGATTTTCATATAGAGCGCTACGTGGTGTTACCAACATAAAAACCTAAACAGCCTACTTACACAGTCAGGCGCCAGCTGCGTCGGACCACTGAAATCCTGAAAGACGCTGAGAAGGGCCTACGGACGTCCTAAACTCAATCGCGTATTCGCACGCCGGTCGTGGGGCCCCACCAAAGCGAGAAGCAATATGGTGAAACAAAAAACTTTAGTCTTCATATGTTGCGATTCAGCCATGGTCAAATTCTGACACGTGCGGCGGACGTTTTCTCCTTACGTGAGGCTGTGACGGTTCGCTTGTAACGGCCGTCAGTAAGTAATTTTTATCACTGTGCTCACCATAAAGATAAAAGAATTTATAAAACGACACTGCTCAGGAGCCAAGCGAAACTACAAGCGAGGAAAATCGTTTGTGAAAGACTGTCGAAGAAAGCTATAGATTGTAACGAACCATACAGTATCCAGAGGTGCTGTGGAAGACGAAATTCCCTGACACTCGACTGCCTGAGCAACGACAGCAGGGCGACAAGGCCGACTGAACGAAAAATATAAACGTATCTAATTATGTACATTTAATCGCTGTATTGTATTTTTAATAGATTATGTGGATCACTCATTTTGCGCCAGGACAGTTTTCTTTGACTTATTTTGAATTTGTATTACCTGAATTGTTTAAGAGATAGAGACATACGAGATTCAGTTTCATGGAGAATACAATGCCAGGATAAAAATTAGTACATCTGGAAAGACTATATCGATTTTGATAGGATGATGTCATATGCTACCTGGGGGGAGGGGTAGTAGAAGTACTGATAATGATTTCAACGTCGTCTCCCAACAGAAGGAGTATACCCGGGCCGCTGAAACATTGCACTTGACGTTTGCGTATGAAGTTGGCAGAGTAACAGAATAACAAGTGAAGAACGATAGGCGCTAGGCGTTCAGCGTGGGGCGCCAGCCAATCACAGCGCAGTGAGCACTGCTGTTGCTCACGTGCTGTGACGTCAAAGTTCCCGCGTTGCCGGCTTTGTTTAGTGAATGTGTATACAACGTGAGTTGTGTGTTGTTTACCGCGTGTTTTCGTTGTACTGTGTGCTATATCGTTGTGACTTTTGTTACGTTGTGAGTTTACGTACTTGAAAATGCCACCGAAAAGACTTCGTTCACCTAGTGACAATCCTTTGCGTCGAGGGGTGCCGCGAAACAGCCAGGCACTGGAGTTGCTACGCAGAACTCGTGAGTTTTACGAACAGGAGAAAAACTACGTAAGCATTCATGGACAGCCATCAATTCCTGCCGACAAAGTGGTGGAACGTACGTCGAAAACTCTTGGTATTAGTGCAGGAACGGTAGCAAGTAAGGGAGTATTACTACAAAACTTGGAAGATACTCAAGTGAGCCGTAATGATTCCGAGCTGTCTGGATCAAATAATACATTTTTATCAACCCCGGGAAAGAAGAAAAAGCGGCCTAGCCCTATTACAGATTTAGATTCTTTCCAGACTGATGCAGTTCGTAGGCATGTTTATGCTTACTACAGCAGAAAAGGGTATCCGACTGTATCTAAGTTATTAATCTCTTTAAAAGAAAGTGAACTCTTCAGGGGTGGTAAAACATCACTAAAAATTGTGCTAAAAATATGGGTTTCCGTTACAAAACGCTAAACGGACGCAAAGTACTGTTAGAGAGGCCACATATTGTTACCGCTCGTAGCATTTTCTTGCACAAAATTGTGGGCAGAGACATTCATTTCATAATTTGGCTAGACGAAACGTGGGTTAATGCCGGGGAAGCTGTCAGTAAATGTTGGACGGATAACACACCCAGCAGTAGCGGCCATCAGCCGATGGGAAGAGGAGTTAGATTAATTGTGGTACATGCAGGCTCCTCCAGTGGTTTTGTCCCTGACGCAATTTTAGTTTTTAGATAAAAAAAGACTGGTGATTACCATGAAGATATGGATCACGCACGATTTGTTGAGTGGTTCAGGAACCTTTTAAAACAATTTCCTGTCCCTACAACAATTGTAATGGACAATGCTCCACATCATTCCGTGATACAGAACAAAGCCCCAACTACAAATGATCGGAAAGAAGTTATGGTGCTGTGGTTACAGGCTCGAAATATTGCAGTGGATATGAGTATGACAAAGGTTCTGTTATATTCTCTTGATAAAGAAAATAAGCCTACGACACCTACATACGTAGTAGACGAAATTGCCAAGGAGCAGGGTCATACTGTAATAAGGCTGCCACCATATCACTGCCATTTCAACCCTATTGAGTTACAAAATTGTTAAGACTTTCGTGGCCACTTGTTGACAAACTGCTTATTTGCTTCTGTCTCGGGTTCTTCGGCCGACGTTCGTGTGATGATTTTGCTGACGTTTCGCCAGCACGAGTGGCTGGCATTGTCAAAGCTTCACCCTCCATTGCCGGAGGTGAACTGGAGCCGGGCTCGCGGCCGCAGACTATATGTACCTTGCGCGCCAACGTCCGAGGGCTTCTCCGCGGTCATTTCCGCGGTCATTTCCGGTGCGTTTCTCCTCTTGCTACCTGCTACGGTCGTTCTCTGCAGTACGGGAAGCCAGGAGCCGTTTACCTTAAGGCTTTCTTCTTTCTTGTTGAAGCTGTTCCCGTGTTTGTGTATTTCTACAGCTTCTCTGTACAAGCGGGTGTGATAGTGCTTCTCTACAGCCAGAACTTCCGTGTCGGTGAATTTTATTACATGTACCTGGTCGGTCTCACTCAGTGCGTGTTCTGCCACGGCCGATTTTTCCACCTGTCCCAACCTGCAATGTCGCTTATGTTCTTTGATCCTGGTGTTGATTGATCTTCCAGTCATTCCGACATAAACTTTCCCGCATGTGCATGGTAAGCGGTATATTCCTGACATTGCAAGTGGGTCCCTTTTATCCTTTGCCGATCTAAGACATTCTTTGATCTTCCTTGTCGGTTTGAAAATTGTCTTTACGCCGTGCTTGTGTAATATACGGCCGATTCTGTCCGTCACTCTGGGAATGTATGGCAGAAAGGCCGTACCCGACATTTCTTTTTCTGGTTTCTTACTTCGCCGGTGGTTTGGCTCTGTTACACTTCTAATATCATTTGTGGAGTACCCATTGCTCCTCAGAACATTTTCCAGGTGTTGCATTTCCCGTTTAAGGTGCTGCGGCTCACATATTCGTGCTGCTCGCGTTACGAGCGTCTGAATCATGCCTCTTTTCTGGCTCGGGTGGTGGTTTGACAGTTTGTGCAGATATCGGTCCGTGTGCGTCGGTTTTCGGTACACGCTATGTCCCAGGTTTTGGCCATCCCTTGTGATCAGCACATCTAGAAATGGTAGTTTTTTGTCCTTTTCCACTTCCATGGTAAATTTTATGTTGGCGTGGAGGTTGTTCAAGTGTCTTAGGAAGTCACCGAGCTGTTCTTCACCATGGCTCCACACGACGAAAGTATCATCGACGTACCTGTACCACACCTTAGGTTTACAAGTCGCCGAGTCCAGTGCCTGTGCTTCGAAATGTTCCATGAAGAAGTTGGCCACCACTGGACTAAGAGGACTACCCATGGCAACGCCTTCCAGCTGTTCGTAGAAATTGCCATTCCACGTGAAATAGCTCGTGGTGAGACAGGCATGGAAGACCTACCACCTCGCCTGTATGGATTACCTAAGATCCATAAGAACAACGTTCCATTAAGACCGATTGTTAGCGCTCCTGGCTCACCGACATATAAACTGGCAAAACACTTGGCCTCTCTGCTCCAGCCGCACGTGGGGAAGACCGACACGTACGTAAAGGACTCAGGACATTTCATCGAGAAGCTGAAGAAACTAAAACTTGCACCAAACGACATCCTGGTCAGCTTTGATATTGTTTCTTTGTTTACGAAAGTGCCACTCAGTGACGCTCTGGAGCACATCGGTTCCATTTTCCCGCAAGACATCATGAAGCTCTTCCATGCCTGTCTCACCACGAGCTATTTCACGTGGAATGGCAATTTCTACGAACAGCTGGAAGGCGTTGCCATGGGTAGTCCTCTTAGTCCAGTGGTGGCCAACTTCTTCATGGAACATTTCGAAGCACAGGCACTGGACTCGGCGACTTGTAAACCTAAGGTGTGGTACAGGTACGTCGATGATACTTTCGTCGTGTGGAGCCATGGTGAAGAACAGCTCGGTGACTTCCTAAGACACTTGAACAACCTCCACGCCAACATAAAATTTACCATGGAAGTGGAAAAGGACAAAAAACTACCATTTCTAGATGTGCTGGTCACAAGGGATGGCCAAAACCTGGGACATAGCGTGTACCGAAAACCGACGCACACGGACCGATATCTGCACAAACTGTCAAACCACCACCCGAGCCAGAAAAGAGGCATGATTCAGACGCTCGTAACGCGAGCAGCACGAATATGTGAGCCGCAGCACCTTAAACGCGAAATGCAACACCTGGAAAATGTTCTGAGGAGCAATGGGTACTCCACAAATGATATTAGAAGTGTAACAGAGCCAAACCACCGGCGAAGTAAGAAACCAGAAAAAGAAATGTCGGGTACGGCCTTTCTGCCATACATTCCCAGAGTGACGGACAGAATCGGCCGTATATTACACAAGCACGGCGTAAAGACAATTTTCAAACCGACAAGGAAGATCAAAGAATGTCTTAGATCGGTAAAGGATAAGAGGGACCCACTTGCAATGTCAGGAATATACCGCTTACCATGCACATGCGGGAAAGTTTATGTCGGAATGACTGGAAGATCAATCAACACCAGGATCAAAGAACATAAGCGACATTGCAGGTTGGGACAGGTGGAAAAATCGGCCGTGGCAGAACACGCACTGAGTGAGACCGACCAGGTACATGTAATAAAATTCACCGACACGGAAGTTCTGGCTGTAGAGAAGCACTATCACACCCGCTTGTACAGAGAAGCTGTAGAAATACGCAAACACGGGAACAGCTTCAACAAGAAAGAAGAAAGCCTTAAGGTAAACGGCTCCTGGCTTCCCGTACTGCAGAGAACGACCGTAGCAGGTAGCAAGAGGAGAAACGCACCGGAAATGACCGCGGAGAAGCCCTCGGACGTTGGCGCGCAAGGTACATATAGTCTGCGGCCGCGAGCCCGGCTCCAGTTCACCTCCGGCAATGGAGGGTGAAGCTTTGACAATGCCAGCCACTCGTGCTGGCGAAACGTCAGCAAAATCATCACACGAACGTCGGCCGAAGAACCCGAGACAGAAGCAAATAAGCAGTTTGTCAACAAGTGGCCACGAAAGTCTTAACAATTTTGTAACTCAATAGGGTTGAAATGGCAGTGATATGGTGGCAGCCTTATTACAGTATGACCCTGCTCCTTGGCAATTTCGTCTACTACGTATGTAGGTGTCGTAGGCTTATTTTCTTTATCAAGAGAATATAACAGAACCTTTGTCATACTCATATCCACTGCAATATTTCGAGCCTGTAACCACAGCACCATAACTTCTTTCCGATCATTTGTAGTTGGGGCTTTGTTCTGTATCACGGAATGATGTGGAGCATTGTCCATTACAATTGTTGTAGGGACAGGAAATTGTTTTAAAAGGTTCCTGAACCACTCAACAAATCGTGCGTGATCCATATCTTCATGGTAATCACCAGCCTTTTTTTATCTAAAAACTAAAATTGCGTCAGGGACAAAACCACTGGAGGAGCCTGCATGTACCACAATTAATCTAACTCCTCTTCCCATCGGCTGATGGCCGCTACTGCTGGGTGTGTTATCCATCCAACATTTCCTGACAGCTTCCCCGGCATTAACCCACGTTTCGTCTAGCCAAATTATGGAATTAATGTCTCTGTCCACAATTTTGTGCAAGAAAATGCTACGAGCGGTAACAAGATGTGCCCTCTCTAACAGTACTTTGCGTCCGTCTAGCGTTTTGTAACGGAAACCCATAATTTTTAGCACAATTTTTAGTGATGTTTTACCACCCCTGAAGAGTTCACTTTCTTTTAAAGAGATTAATAACTTAGCTAAAGTCGGATACTCTTTTCTGATGTAGTAAGCATAAACATGCCTACGAACTGCTTCAGTCTGGAAAGAATCTAAATCTGTGATAGGACTAGGCCACTTTTTCTTCTTTCCCGGGGTTGATAAAAATGTATTATTTGATCCAGACAGCTCGGAATCATTACGGCTCACTTGAGTATCATCCAAGTTTTGTAGTAATACTCCCTTACTTGCTACCGTTCTTGCACTAATACCAAGAGTTTTCGACGTACGTTCCACCACTTTGTCGGCAGGAATTGATGGCTGTCCATGAATGCTTACGTAGTTTTTCTCCTGCTAGTAAAACTCACGAGTTCTGCGTAGCAACTCCAGTGGCTGGCTGTTTAGCGGCACCCCTCGACGCAAAGGATTGTCACTAGGTGAACGAAGTCTTTTCGGTGGCATTTTCCAAGTACGTAAACTCACAACGTAACAAAAGTCAAAACGATATGGCACACAGTACAACGAAAACACGCGGTAAACAACATACAACTCACGTTGTATACACATTCATTAAACAAAGCCGGCAACGCGGGAACTTTGACGTCACAGCACGTGAGCAACAGCAGTGCTCACTGCGCTATGATTGGCTGGCGCCCCACGCTGAACGCCTAGCGCCTATCGTTCTTCACTTGTTACTCTGTTATGCTGCCAACTTCATACTCAAACGTCAAGTGCAATGTTTCAGCGGCCCGGGTATAAGTTCAGTACTTTCTGTTCACATTTACAATAGCGTTGGTGTTATTTGTCTCCTTGTTGGTTGTCTGAACTTCCGACTGTCTGTCACATCTGCCGAGTAAGATGTGGCCGGAATGGCCACACAGAGATGAGCACAAAGTAACCACTCCCCGCTCCTTCACAGCCTCGCCATCCTCCCCAACTTCTGGCCTGGCAGTAGATGGCCGCCCACAGCACAGGTGGAGGACGGCACACCGCTAGTATAAATGTTACAGCATCAGCACCTCTCGACACTTCGCCAGAAGATGATGAGAACGACATCATTCATCGAAATGCCGCAGTATTATAACACTGCAACTCAGCTGAAAACGGGAAGGCTTTTTACCAACAGTATACGCCGGGGAGTCTACATTCATATATCGTAAATCTTATGTAGCTTACGCTAAACCTCTTTGCCAGTTCTGCATTCCTCAACGTGAAGTAAAGGCTTGGTGTTATGTGGTAGAATTAACTATTTTCTTGCTTTTGCATTGGCCATGGTTCATTTAGCAAGATAGATTATGTAATTTTGCGCGCTTTCATCAGGCTTAATCAGCTAGTTGTTTAAGAAGTCAAATATTTCCTCAAGTTTAAAGTAGTTCTCACTATGATTTTCCAGTAGCCTCAGTTCTATTTGGCAGTGAGTTTTTCAGTTTGCTGTCTTTCATTAGCCATTGTCTCGTCTTTTGCACTACTGTAGAGTCACGATATTGTCAAAAGTGGCTACAACTGCCATGCTCGTACCAGCCATGCATATCTGCTACCATGTTGATAAAACATCAAATGCCATTTTAAAGCAAAATATTTATTCAAAACACCACAAAAGTAAGACGATACTAAATGGACGTTAAAGATTGGCTCTCTGGCAACACTGTAATCACATGTACGGTAACTACCTATGTCAGAAAACACTGCAGCACTGTGCAGCAAATGTTTAGCATTTTGGCATAACATGCAGGATATTGAGGGTTCGATTGTGGATGGAGACTTACTTTTCCTATTTGCTAAAGTAATCTGAGTGGTACACCTGGCGTCTTAATCGTCATACAGTAAGTACATAGGGTCTTCTACAAAACATTTGCACATACACACTACGAACACAGAAACGGATGTACAATCGTCTTCATTGATCGGATTGTAAAGAAACTTTTGCATGTCGTGGACGCGAATTGTTTCACACCACTGCATCTACTAGATTCCAAACTTCTTTTGTGCGTACTCTTCCCCAGTGGTCCCATCGATTAATACCAACTGTTATTCTTGCCACGTTCAGGTCCATTACATTTCGTTAGGGCGTTACGTCACCAATAGGCTAGTAACATGCTTTGCAAATAATTTCGATGGGACCATTGGGGGAGGCTTCTTTAAAAGCTGACCAATGAAAATGATTGTACTTCACATCTCTGTGTTCATAGTATGTAACTGCACTTGTTTCGTAATATGACAATTGAGACGCCAGATAAACTACTACGCAGATTAAATAGCAAATAAAAACAAGTAAGTCTCGATCCACAATCGATCCCTCGACCTCCTGCATCCTATGCCAAAACGCTAACCACTGCACCAGCTCAACACTGCTGTGGTTGCTGACAGAGGAGGTCACTACACATGAGATTACAGTGTTGCCAGATTGCCAATCTTTAACGTCCATTTACTGCCAGAAATATGTGCAGTATGAAATTTTGTAACAGACATTTTTGTACTGTCAAATTGTGAGGAATCCCGCTACAAAGTCCCAGTGCGTGAATTTTTCTTCACTCTGCATTTACAATACATATATATTACTGGCCATTAAAATTGGTACACCACGAAGATGACGTGTTACAGACGCGAATTTTAACCAACAGGAAGAAGATGCTGTGATATGATGCAAATGATTAGCTTTCCAGAGCATTCACACAAGGTTGCAGGTGGTGGCTACACCTACAACGTGCTGACATGAGGAAAGTTTCCAACCGATTTCTCATAGACAAACAGCAGTTGACCCTCGTTGCGTGGTGAAACGTTGTTGTGATGCCTCGTGTACGGAGGAGAAATGCGTACCATCGCGTTTCCGACTTTGATAAAGGTCGGATTGTAGCCAATCGCGATTGTGGTTTATCGTATCTCGACATTGCTGCTGGCGTTAGTCAAGATCCAATGACTGTTAGCAGCATATGGAATCGGTGGGTTCAGGAGGGTAATACGGAACGCCACGCTGGATCCCAACGGCCTCGTATCACTAGCAGTCGAGATGACAGGCATCTTATCCGCATGGCTGTAACGGATCGTGCAGCCAAGTCTCAATCCCTGAGTCAACCGATGGAGACGTTGCAAGACAACAACCATCTCCACGAACAGTTCGACGACGTTTGCAGCAGCTTGGACTATCAGCTCGGAGACCATGGCTGCGGTTACCCTTGACACTGGATCACAGACAGGAGCGCCTGCGATAGTGTACTCAATGACGAATCTGGGTGCACGAATGGCAAAACGTCAGTTTTTCGGATGAATCCAAGTTCTGTTTAGAGCATCCTGATGGTCGCATCCGTGTTTGGCGACATAGTGGTGAATGCACATTGGAAGCGTGTATTCGTCATCGCCATACTGGCGTATCCCCCAGCGTGATGATATGGGGTACCATAGCTCACACACCTCGGTCACCTCTTGTTCACATTGACGGCACTTTAAACAGTGGAAGTTACATTTCAGATGTGTTACGACTCGTGGCTCTACCCTTCATTCGATCCCAGCGAAACCCTACATTTCAGCAGGATAATGCACGACCGCATGTTGCAGGTCCTGTATTGGCTTTTCTGGATACAGAAAATGTTCGACTGCTGCCCTGGCCAGCACATGCTCCAGATGTCTCACCAACTGAAAACTTCTGGTCAATGGTGGCCGAGCAACTGGCTCATCACAATACACCATTCACTACTCCTGATGAACTGTGATATCGTTTTAAAGCGGCATGGGCAGCTGTACCTGTACACGCCATCCAAGCTCTGTTTGACTAAATTCCCAGGCGTATCAAGGCCGTTATTATGGCCAGAGGTGGTTGTTATGGGTACTGATTTCTCAGGATCTATGCGACAAAATTGGGTGAAATGTAATCAAATGTCAGTTCTAGTATACTATATTTGTCCAATGAATACCCGTTAATCATCTGCATTTCTTCATGGTGTAGCAATTTTAATGGCCATTACTGTATATATATTCCCATTACAATGCCCAGTTTAACTTACGAGACTTCTCTCTCTACAGAGGAAGATCTGCTGGCAACAGTTCTGCATACTGTGCTCCGTATCAGCGATGCAGTAGTCATTAGACATCGTGAGAGAGCAGAATGGGGCACTGTGCAGAACTCATAGACTTCGAACGTGGTCACGTGATTGGGTGTCACTTGTGTCCTACGTCTGTACGCGAGATTTCCACACTCCTAAACATCCCTAGGTCCACTATTTCTGATGTGATAGTGAAGTGGAAACGTGAAGGGACACGTACAGCGCAAAAGCGTACAAGCCAATCTCGTCTGTTCACTGACAGAGACAGCCGACAGTTGAAGAGGGTCGTAATATGTAATAGGCAGACATCTATCCAGACCATCACGCAGGAATTCCAAACTGCATCAGGATCCACTGTAAGTACTATGACAGTTAGATGGGAAGTGAGAAAACTTGGATTTCATAGTCAAGTGGCTGCTCATAAGAAATGCATCACGCCAGTAAATGCCAAACGACTCCTCGCTTGGCGTAAGGAGCATAAACAATGGAAAAAAACGTTGTGTGGAGTGACGAATCACGTACATAATTTGGCGACCCGATGGTAGGGCGTGGGTATGGCGAATGCCTGGTGAACATTATCTGCCAGCGTCTGTAATGCTAACAGTAAAATTCGGAGGGGTGGTGTATGGTGTGGTCGTGGTTTTCATGGAGGGGGCTTGCACCCCTTATTGTTTTGCGTGGCACGATCAAGCACAGGTCTACATTGATGTTTTAATCAACTTCTTGCTTCCCACTGTTGAAGAGCAATTAAAGTATGGCAACGCCATTTTTCACCATCATCGAGCACCTGTTCATAATGATGCACGGCTTGTGGCGGAGTGGGCACACGAGAATAACATCCCTGTAATGGACTGGCCTGCACACAGTGCTGACCTGAATCCTATGGAACAGCTTAGGGATGTTTTGGAACGCCGACCGACATCGATACCTCTCCTCAGTGCAGCATTCCGTGGAGAACAGGCTGCCATTCCCCAAGAAATCTTCCAGCACCTGATTGAAAGTATGACTGCAAGAGTGGAAGCTGTCATCAAATGTAAGGGTGGGCCAACGCCATACTGAATCTCAGCATTACCGATGGTGTGCGCCACGAACTTGTACGTCATTTTCAGCCGGGTGTCTGGATAGTTTTGATCAGATAGTGTACCTCGAAATGAGTCACCTTTTTCGAACCTATGTGCTAAGGACCCCATACAGCAAAATTCCAGCGTGGTAATACACAATTTCTCTGCATCTTGTAATTATTCCACAGTCTCTGTGCCGTTCTCCCTGCAGCTTTGTCCGTGTGATTGTTCCAGTTTAAGTCGGGACTGAGTGGTGGAAGTCAGGGAGAGCTATATCTGCCACTTTGTGCATGCCGTGTACAAACGGCATAAGCTGACTTAATGCAGCATGATCATGATTCGACCACTCGATGGAAATGCAAACTTGTTCTTGAAGCTCCTCCAGCGGTGTACAATGTGCAAGGTCAGCGCCAAATGAAGCTCTCTCTTGCAAGATGAGTTAGTAGAAAAGACAGTACAAGCAGTTATGGTAGCGTTTCATACCAGGGAAATTACGAAGACCTCACATCATACGGGAAGTGGAAGAAGAATGAGGAATTTGCTACTGCATTGTGGGGCGTTTCCAAACTACATACAGGTACTGCAGTCCAAAGGAGATATAAGTCTCTGAGCGTGCATTCATGTCTGTCACCCAAACATCTCTCTCTCTCTCTCTCTCTCTCTCTCTCTCTCTCTCTCTCTCTTCCAGTATTGTCTTGTACCATGAAACAAACGCCCACCCTTCACACCAGATTACGGTTCAGAAACTACGCTATGCTCGCATCAGTCCTATAAAAAGATCCTCATCAACAGAAAATGCATGAAACAGGTACATTTTATGAGGAAATAGACAAATGCATAGCACCTGCGCCCGACATGTAAAATTAGACACCACACTGCGCTAACTCCATGAACAGAACACAATCTCTTTCACACACAACATTCGTTAAACAAATGTATACACAGGGTTTGCGGTACCCCAGAAACAACTGTCACTGACTTAGAAAATGAGTTTGAACCATATCACGTACATCACTTGTGCTAACAGTTGTGAAGATTTTGTTCCAGTCTTTAGTGTGCATACCAAGAAGGTATTGGAAAGACAGAAACGATCATAGAACATAAACGCTGTCCAAGGGCTACAGGGCTCTGCAATTAAACACGCTATACTGCTTGAGCCTTGCGGTTTCTGACCTATTAGCCGTGTGGAATGAAGTGCTGTTAATATTCCAATGTAAGAAATGTATTTCCAGCAAATGGTACATGTCGTCCCTGCAAGTTCCAAATTTTTCCGCAGCAAAGAAAACATCAATTCTTTGTAACGCAAACTCTACATAGGGTTCTGGAGGTGTTTGAGGCCTGCTGATTACGAAGTCCCAACCTGATTACGGTTCAGAAATTATGATACGTTCACAACACTCCTATAAAATGAGCGTCTGATACTGAAAATGCGTGTGAAGGAACAGCGACATCTTATGAGGAAATAAACACCATGATAAGTAGCCAAAGGAAACGTAACAGTCTTACTGCAGTTTACCACCGCCCCTGGTAACCTTTCTCTTGCACACACAAGTCATGGCCTGATGTTAGGTTGTACTCCTCATGTGCTGGATAATGTGAGCGTTTCGCCTTGACACCCCATCTCTAGAGTGCCTCCTTCCACTATTAAGGTTTGTATATGTAGCATCAGTCCACTTTCCTTCAGAACGCGCAATTTTATTGATTTCAGTCATTACTCATTTCATGGTATTTTTTCTCTAATGGTATGTGTTCTCAGTCAATTTCCATAATTTTACTAGGTTTTCGTGATTTTTACATATTTCATCGTATTTCCATTAATTTTACGTATTTCTTATCAATTTTTCGTGATTATACCAGGTTTTCCTAAAATTTTTGAGATTTTATCTCAGTTTTTGTATTTTTTGACAATTTTCCATATGTCTATGGCCATGTTGCTGTCATACCCATGAGTTTTTGATTCTGTACGATAATATTTGCGTATCTCATACACCAACCTAATAAAAAACGCTAAGACTTCCCCTCTTCCCAATGATTCACAGGCATGCATTTTGGATATCACAATCAAGCAAAATATAGTAACAGTCGCTTGTACTTGTATAAGGCTCAACAAGTAATGCAGGTGATAGATATATTTAAACACGAAGTCTGGAAACAATTCCTTGTACTGCTCTGAACCATCAGAGAGCTTGTCTGCAGACTCATATAGTGCTGCACTTGATGGAAACTCAAAGTCTGGAAACAGTTCTACAGGTTCATTTAGCTTCCAGTCCGTCCTGTAGGGACCTGCAACAGGGAGTTGTCTGGTGTACAGAGTAAATTTCTGTTGCTGCTCAGATTTTGGTTCACAGGCATATGCTATCATTGCTCACCAGATGTGCCTCATCATTTCTGTTTTTTCCTTCCAACTGTGATATGCACCCACAACCCTGTCAAGACATCTACAAACTGTAGATTTCAGGCACTTATTTTTACTATCCCAGTAATAAGTTATTAGTTATTTGACTGTGTGTTGACTGCAGGTAGCCTCTTGGGCCATACAAGTCTACCTTCCCTACCTATAGTGTGCATCTCCCCAGCAGATTCTTTTATAGATGAACAGTTAGGACGTTATGCGTACAAACTGCAGCTGTCCACTGCTGACAGCCCTACACACATACCCATAGAAATTCTGAACGAATATTGCTGATCATAAAGTCTCGATTTCAACCGTTTGTACGTTATTCTCGACAGTGCTCCATCTCTTCAAATAACGAAATACTCTTTGCAAGCCAGCCGGAGTGGCCGAGCGGTTCTAGGCGCTACAGTCTGGAACAGCAAGACCGCTACGGTCGCAGGTTCGAATCCTGCCTCAGGTATGGATGTGTGTGATGTCCTTGGGTTAGTTAGGTTTAAGTAGTTCTAAGTTCTAGGGGACTGGTGACCTCAGAAGTTAACTCCCAATGTGCTCAGAGCCATTTGAACCATTTGAACTCTTTGCAAAATGGTTCAGCGGCGGTTGTAATCACATTTAAATCCATCCTGCTAAAGAGCATAACCTCTTCGATATAATTTATATTAGAAACGTTCGTAACAAGATTGTCAAAAATCTCCAGTAATAAAAACCATCCCAGGCATCACGCCAGTCTTATCACCTGTCCTTTTATACTATGAAGATCCGCACTGATAGCGCATGACTACCCCAATCACACTATTGTGTGTGATAGATGTCCATTGGATGGACAGTCCTTTGTGAGTTCTTATGTGTGAGACAGAACAGCACGTTTGTCAGATGGTATAGGATACCACTGTACTCAAATGCATCGAGTCACTTCCAACCACGTATTCTACAGTTGCACTGCATTTGCTCTATTTTCAGAGTATATGTGTCTGTGTGTGTGATGCGGATGGCTCCCATGACCCAGACTAGAACCGAGTAGGATGTAGCCACTTGAGAGAGAGAGAGAGTGAGAAAGAGAGAGAGAGAGAGAGAGAGAGAGTGAGAGAGTGAGAGAGAGAGCATGTGTTTCAAAAGGAATTCTCAGGTATCAATATCAAAGAGTTGCTGCCACCTGAAGCTTCGTTTTGTCGTTTGTGGATTAGCGAGACTTCCAGTCTGCACAAGCTGGCCCTGTGTGTGGGCCTCTCTCCTGACCTGTATGCATGATAACATGCTAGGCGACTGGTGCATGGACCTGCAGTGTCCCACCCGGCGCAGCCCCCGGCACATCTACCCTGCTGTTGGTGCATAGGCGAGAATGGAAGATTTTTAACAGTGTTATTTTGTGCGGTGATTGCTTCATGAGGGCAGTCCTTGCACTATCAGAAAAAAGCGATTTATTTAATCAGTTATTTGCGATTTATTCTACAAAAAAGCAGAGATTGATGAGCTTTTCCCTTTAAATAAAAGACATCCAACCTCTGGGAATTTAAATTTGTAAATAAACGGTATATCCTTTGCTATGTAATTGAAATTGATTTGAACTTCATATTGTGAGATCCTTCCTCTACAGTATAGACTGAGTCTTTTTCCCACCGATTTCCTGGTGGTTGGAAGGTAGGGGGCTGAGGAATTTACCAGAGGGGAGATGGGTATTTAATTTATCGATTTAATAAATTAATCTGCTATCAAAGGAGTCCTTGTACTGGCGAGAAGTTTTCCCAGAGGGGTGGGGGAGGTGGAAGGTCAGGGGGAGGGGTGGGAGTTTTTCAGAAGGACAGATTACCCCAGGGGGTCATAAATCAATTAACAGAACAATAGGTTAAGGGGCGGGGATCATAAATCAACCAAGATTGCCTCTGAAAGCATGGAACCTGCCATTTCTGGGGCGTTTTGTTAGTAGAGAGAGAGGGGGAGAGAGAGAGAGAGAGAGAGAGCATGTGTTTCAACAGGAATTCTCAGGTATCAATATCAAAGAGTTGCTGCCACCTGAAGCTTCGTTTGTCGTTTGAGGATTAGCGAGACTTCCAGTGTGCACAAGCTGCCCCTGTGTGTGGGCCTCTCTCCTGACCTGTATGCATGATAATATGCATATATTATCTATTAGTTTATATATATATATATTCACATTTTTAATTGTAGAAATGTTCCAGTATTATTTCCAACATGTTTTATTCTTTTCCTTATGTAATGAGGAACATTTTTTCACTGGAATAATCAGGAGTTGGAAGATTCCTACTATTGATGGTTCCTTGGCAAGATGATTTCATTGTGGCATTTGAGATTTTCCTGACATAATAACTGTTTCATTGCTGTATGTGCGTCATGTCGGATAAAGATATGGAAGCTGCACAGCATTTCAATGAGACAGCTGTTTTTCAGGTGCTTATTGACGTATTGCTGCAGTGGCTCTCACTAACTGTTGCCACAAAGAATAATTCAGAAAGTGTGATAGTACTGAAAAGTTTGTGGGACAAATGTAGCATTGGACAACTGGTTCCACAATATGATGTTTGTTTTTTGTGATAGGTGGGTTCACTTCAGAGATATGCAGGTCAACATTGTTTTTTTTAAATGGAATGCTGTAGTTAGGTACTTATTTTCTTGTAGATGCTATCGAGACGAATCCAATGACGTGTAACAGTAACGTGTTTTAAGGTCAACGAAGGGCAAAAAGGTGGCATGAACGTCCATTTATAGAAGGTGTTCGAAATGATGACCATTGTTATCAGTGCAGTGCTGCTATCTTCTTATCATGGATTAAGTGGTATTCCTTATCACTCCAGCACTTATTGAAGCACATACTCTGACAATTCTCTATCTTATATCGTGCCAATAGTAAATATTCTCCAAATATGGCGTATCCATCTAACATGCCACTGATATGTAAACACCATTAGATGGTTTCGCAATACAACACTAATAGGAATGGTAAGACTAGTAACGTCGAATCAAGCGAATGTGAATGATATATTCCTTCAAAGAACAAGTCAATAACGTTTTTCATTTATGGAGAATGCCAATGAAATTTAGTGGGAGTTAGAGATTTACATGCTGAAAGATATCCCTGACATACTCACCCTACACCTTATACATTTAAATATGTGTAAGATAAATTGAGAACAATTGGACTTTAACACATTAGAAACATAACCAGCAAAGGAAAGCTACTAACGAGGAAACAGAAATTGGTACTCCTTCCATTGAGGTTCGAGATCCTTGTGTTACTTCGTGTCAAATCACAAGGGATTCTGGCATGAGCCAGAGTAGTGTTGTTTGTGTTCTGCATATCCATAAATATCATCCTTACCATATCAGTCTCCACCAACTAGTACATATTGTATGCCGATGGGCTAAACTTCAGATTCACAGGGATGATACATTTATTAACTTTATTTTATTTACTGATGAGGCTTCGTTCACGAACCATGGAAATGTTAAATTGCATAACATGTAGTATTGGACAACTTAAAATCCATGTTGGCTGTGACAAGTTGTGCACCAAAAACCATGGCTGGTGAATGTATGGTGTGGGATTCTGGAGGACAGAATGATAGGCCTCTATTTCATCGAAGGAAATCTTAATAGTAGGAAGTATACCACATTCCTGCAAGAAATATTAGGTCTGTTATTGGAAGAAATACCTTTAGGAACAAGGCTCAAAATGTGGTATCAACACAATAGGTGTCCGGCACATTTTTCGCTGATGGCTAGAAATGAGTTGCAGAGAAAATTCCCAAATCGTTGGAATGGACCCCGAGGAGATGTGTCATGGCCGCCTCGTTCGTCAGACTTGACGCCTCTGGATTTTTCTTATGGTGATTCATAAAAGACATTGTTTATAACGAAATTCCAACTACACCTGAAGATATGCAAGACAGAATTGCCAGAGCATGTGCTTCGATAAGTGCCGATGTGACAAGGACTAGCACTCAATCCACAGTAAGAAGATTGCAGCCCTGCACTGATACCAATGGTCATCACTTCGAACACCTTCTGTAAATGGACGTTCATGCCACCTTAGTGACCTTCGTTGACCTTCAAGTACCTTGCTGTTACACATCATTGGATTCTTCTTGATAGCCGAAATCAGAAAATAAGTACCAAACTACAGCATCCTATTTTTTAAAAAAATGACCTTTGTATCTCTGACATGACCCCACCTAGCAACAAAAAACCAACATCATATTGTGGCCCCCGTTGTCACATGCACTATTTATCCCACAAGCGATTCAGGTACCACCGTACTTTCTGAATTATTCTTAGTGGCAAAAGTTAGTGACGCACCTTGTATATGCTGACTCAATTGAAGAGCGCAGGTGCCAAGGGGTGAGGGATGTAACGTCGTTGTAGATGAATCATAGAGCACAGCGACACCCATTGCCCCATGGCATGCACAACGCCAGAAAACTCAGCAAGACATTGGAACCAGCATTGGCAATACTAAGGCATCATCGAGCCCAGGCGATCGAATCCGAGTCATCAAAGACAGGGAAAGAGTCCACACACAAAAACTGAGCGCCAACACTCTGCCTGACCATGGACTGGGCTGCACTTTTTCCCACATCGTGCATGCAACGACCATGGCCCATTTCTCCAGCAAGGGGGCTCTGAATCTCACCATGCATTGTGGTATGTCGACAATGATGTTATAGCCTCACCTCTTGGGTGGCGAGTTGGTGTATACATTGGTGAGCCACTGCAGCAATACGTCAGTAAGCACCTGAAGATTACAAGCAGCTGTCTCATATAAATGTTATGCAGCCTTCAGAACATTGTCTGATGTGATGCCCATGAAGTAAATAAGCAACATGTCCATTGTATATTATTCCTGTATGTGGCGGTATTCAAATAAACTTTGGGAGAAATCCTTTGTCATAGTTTTAAATTGTAATTCAGTCATATTCCATGGATCCCATGGACAGTGGTCTCTGAGCTGTATAAAGAAGTCAAGAATTTATATTTGATTCAATTCGAGTGCGACACAGGGACATAACTTTGCATTATTATTTTACAGTGCTAATAGCAATTACAGATTTACTCAAAATATTTATTTTTTTGGACCAAACTGCTTAGGTCATCGGTCCCTAAGCTTACACACTACTTAATCTAACTTAAACGAACTTACACTATGGACAACACACACACCCATGTCTGAGGGAGGACTCGAACCTCCGACGGGGGGAGTCGCGTGGACCGTGACAAGACGCCCCAGACAGCGCGGCTACCCCGCGCGGCTTTTAAATTTAAGAGGTCCTGTGAAGATATATTTCAGTTGGATAGAAGAGGATGTTTAACAGAAAGTTATTTACTTTTTTTAAACTCTACTACATTATCTACATGGCATTGATGTTCTCTTGTAGGTTGTTGCAGAAGAATATCAAGGATAGTATAACTAACGAGGAAGGCTGACATATTTTCGATTATTCCTGTCAGACATTTCTTATAACTGCTGGTACAGGGGTACTCTTCACAAAGAAGTAATATATTGAATATACAAGTACTGAATGTAAGCTCGGAGATGAACTGTAAAGTGGATGCTACTACTGTCAACACGAGGCGCTGTAAGCAAATGGGAAGAAGACACACAGCCCATGCTAACGACGTTTGAACTGTTGTGCACTACCTTCAGTGCAGTACTGGTACAAGACTGAGTGGGGCAAAAACCAAATAAAATGCCGTAACTGTAACGAGCCACCAGAGATCATGGCTAGTTTATATCAAAATACTCAAAAGGTATTCCTGAATAACCTCGGAAAGTTTTGGTTCTCAGTTGCGTGAATATTATGGTATGTTGATAACGACCACCCTGAAAACTTGGAACAACACATGAAAATAATGAAAATAAACAACCATGACAAGTACCTTATACAAATGCGAGAAAACTTCCACAAGAGAAAGCCATTGCTGTAAAGAATCATGTGATAAACGAGCAAACACACATCAGTAAGACTCACTGCTACACTCAATAAAAAAGACGATAAAAAAAATCAACTCTCTTGCACAAGCAGCCACATTAAAACAAATACGTACCTTCCTCTCTCTCTCTCTCTCTCTCTCTCTCTCTCTCTCTCTCTCTCTCTGTTTCTTTCTCTCTCACTCCCTGCCTTCTGTTCACCTTCTGGTCACATGTACAACCCCTACACGCACACAACTGTACCAAAACAAATACCATTACACACGCACACACACACACACACACACACACACACACACACACACACACATGCGTGCGCGCGCACGCGTGCAAAGCGTACGAAACAAATATCATTTCACACACACATGCATACACAAACATATCACAGATATCTCAAAAATTACACTCGACAGTTTTCAATAACATTCTATCTTTGGCAATAACATCTTACAGTCGGCAACACAAACTATAACAGCATCAAAACAAGTGTTCAGTTCCTAGTATTGTTAAGTATGGAAAACAATAAACCCAAATGACGGTTACAAGAAGGAGAACAGCGCCAAAAATGGAACAAAAATATCGAAAAAAATCAACCACAAAACCTGTAAGTAGAATTTAAAGTATTATTACACCATAGAAAAGCCAACCCCCAGAACTATTTGCAACTTGCAATCTATATATACTTTATCCCAAATGTAAACCAAATAGTAAAAATATGTACATATTCCAGGCCACTTGCAAAGAATAAAGGTGAAACGCGTATGGCACGAAAATTGTGTTTCATTCCCTTGTAGTTAGATAGTCCAAAAGCAAAAATTATGAACATATTGTAGTATGTAAGGTATCTCTCCTAAAGTCGCCAGGAGCTTTTACTCTGGTGTCGCAACAGATATTTGCAATTCAGATTTTTAGTATGGATATTAAAACACAATTAACAACCAGTCCTTCAGCGATGACTGAGCAGTGCTGTTGCATGACACCACCAGTGAGTGCGGGCCAGGACAGTGCTGTCACTGGTTGTATACTGGTTATTCTTTGTGTTTTAATATACCTGCTAATACACATCGATGAAACGAATATCACACTAGACTTATCTGGCATCGTTCTATCGAATGGGCACGTAAAACTCTGAATTAAATATCATTTTATTCGTAGCAGGAAACAAATCGACACTTTCAGTTGACACTGCATATGACGTGAAAGATATGATGAGCAGTCTTTGTTAGGGGTGACTCCAGTTAACATCACAAAAACGAAACTGGAAATATCTGCCGAAACACCAGATAAAATGCGCCTGATGCCTCTTAGGAGGCTACCTTTGTAAAGTAAATACAGGGTGGAGCACAGGAAACGCTTGTTTTTTATAACGCTAGTACTCGAGGACGAGTGGGGGTACTGACCTTGAGCGATCGTTGGCAGACAGCTCAGACAAAGCAGTCGAAGTTGCTATGGAGCAGTGGATCGTATAGCATCGTGTGTTTGCAATCGAGTTCTTTAGAGCCAATGCTTCTGTAGTCATGGCTCAATGTCTTTTCCATCGGAAGTTTAATTTCGGCAGCGAGATGCGTTCCCAGATCGAAACACTATACTCCGATGGTTTGCAGTGTTCATAAGTACTGCATCTCCGGAAAACATACAGCGATAACGATAGTTCTTCTTAGTCCGAGATGATAGCTAGGCAACTATCAGTATCCCTGGGTATGTCACGTCGTTTGCTTCATCGCATCTTACATGACGATCTCAAATTTCACCCATACAAAATAATGGTTGTCAAGCAGCTTAATGAAACTTATTTTGTCCACCACAGAGAATTTTGTGTCACAATGGATGCTATTCTTACGGAAGGTGCAGATTTCCCAGTATTCATGAGTGATGAAACCCATTTTCATGTGGATGGCTATGGTAACGTACATAACTGGGCGTCAGAGCATCCATATGAACTACACCAAGAACATCTCCACAACTGAAAAGTAACAGTGTGGTGCGTTATCTTCAAGATAGAGATTGATCGGTCTTACTTTTTTGCAGTTACTGTGAGTCAGCGCACTATGTCGAAATGTTAAACAACTTTCTTCGTCCAGGACCTGAAAGATGACGAGTGAACATTATAGAAATGTTGTTCCAACAGGATGGGGACACATCTCACATGGCGAGAAGAGCTACGGTGGTTTCGACAAATATTCCCAGGACACGCAATTTCACTATATGGTGATGTTCCTTGGTCCCTATACTCACCCGATCTGTCGATTTGTGACTTCCTGTTATAGATATGTGAACAAGCTCCACACAATCGATGACCTCAGGAAATTGAAACTGTCGACTGAAATGTTGGGCAGAACCAAACACAACTTGCAGGAGAGGATCCAAATTTGTGTCTAGCAAGAAGTACGTCGTCTTAACATTATTTTCTGATGTAATTAAGATACCTACTGTACATTTCAAAAATGCAATGAAAGTATTATAACGGTATGCAAGATTTTTTAAATAACACCAGGTTTAAATTTTTCAGTAATGAAAAACACACATTTCCTGTGCTTCATCCTGGATATACCCGGTATTTCTGAGAGGTCTCTGCAGGTTGTTCTAGACTTAACACCATATACAGGGTGATTCACCAAGATATGTAAATATTTTAATATGTTATTCTACAAGTGAAACAAAAGAAAAAAGTTCATGTAGGTACGCAAATGTTTAGTTACAGAGTTAGGGCTAATAAGAGATTTAGACTGAAATTTAGCAACTTCGCTTACATGAAGCCATCGCAAAACTGTACCAGGTTAAAGTAAAGTATGATTTTCATTTATTTTGTTGTTATTGGTCTGATGAATCTAATAAAACATGTCCCAGACGTGTATCTGCAGTAGTTTTACAGAACATCCAGAGAAGCATAGATTATTACTAAGTTAATTTGTTTACTCTCCATTAAGAATGCAGAAACGTTTATGTCGTTGTTGGCAACCGTTAGTGAGTTGTTTTAGTCGTTTCCTAACCTTGAAATATGTTAGTTTTCCTGTATTATTCAGTGAAAGAACATAATACCAACAATGTATTGAAGTGAAACCACATAGTAACTGCTGTAGTTTGTAGATTAGTTATGAAATAGGGATGGCTTTCAAATTTACGACAGAGGAATACACTGATATGGTGTTTATTTCTGGCAAATGTGGTGGTAATTCTATGGCTGCAGTTAATGAATACTGCATAGGTTATCCATCTCAGAGGATACCGAATGCATGAGCCATTAGTGTAGTATTTAGAATGTCACGGGAGACAGGTTCTCTACGTGGCGTTCATAATCTGTACAGTGCAAGATGATGATGATATTACGGATGGTGTTCAACACAGACTCAACGACTAGGCATTTCACAATCAAAGGTCTGTCGTACACTGAAGTACAATGATCTGTATCCTTGCCCTAAACACAAAGTGTGTCATTTACATCTGGCAGATCCTGCCCTTTTTCTTGGAGTTGTGCAAATAATTAAATACTAATCGGCAGTTACACAAATACATTTTATTTACTGATGGGGCACAGTTTACAAGATATGGTATAAACAGTTTACGTAATGAGCATTTATAGTCTGAAGCAAACCCACATGCAACAGTGCAATGCAATTTTCAGCAGCGTTTTAGTATAAGTGTGTGGTGTGGTATAATCAGCACATACTTTATGTACAATAACTGGCGTTATGTACTGACAATTCCTTCAAGAAGAAATGCCCCACTTGCTCGAAGATGTTCCAATTGCTACACGATTGCAAGTGCATTTTCAACATGATGGCGCACCTCCACATTTCACCAGCGCCGTTACTAATTATTTAAATGAACATTTTCCCCAGAAATTGATTTCTGCATGTCTGTGGCCACCCAGACCGCCCAATTCAACACCAATGGATTTTTGTGTATAGGGGTGGACGAAAGACATAGTTTATGAGACAAAGTCAATATACATGAGGCGTTACTTGCTAGCATTATGAATGGAATAGACGAAATTAAGAATAACTCTGTGAAACTGAAACGAGCAACAAAATCTGTTCATGCATGTGCAGCCAAATGCATTGAACTGGGTGGAGACATTTTTGAACATTTATTGTGAATTTGTTGTGAAATTGTATGTGCACTTAGCATGAATTTACATGTGCTTGATATAAATAAAAGCAGATTATCTGACACATTCATACAGTTTCAGTTAACGTTATTACCACCATTTTTTCAAATTTAAATTCTCTACAACTTCTCTTGAAAAGTTTATGCAGTTGTCTGGAATTTAAAAAACAAATTGGGCTAAGTAGTTAATAAATTAAAAATTTTACGAGATTACTTCTTTGCTTCACTGCACGTTCTGGAAAACTACTGCAGGGCTCAATATCAATGAAGCTGATAAATTTCAGGCAAAATCTTTTATTAGCCTTAGCTCCATGACTAAACATTTGTGGACCTAAGTTATTAGAAACTTGTTTTAGTTTTACTTGTAGAATAACATATTAAAATATTTGCATATCTTCATGAATCATCCGATATAGTTCTTATAACATTCTGAAAATATTATCACTTTAAATTAAATTTCCCCATAAAATGATTTCATAACTCATTATTGAATGTAAATATGCTGAAACTAATTTCTTCATATTTAAATCGAAAATAACAGTAACTGTACACATTGCAAACATAACTTAAACAAAGTGTTTCAATTACTGCTAGACTGTGGGTTTTCCATTTGAAACAGTGACTATCTGTATTCTCCAAAACTTAACGCATTTTGTTTCTTGTACATCATTGTTGGAGACACTATTTTCTATAGCTTGTGCATTTCTGTGAGACAGACTGAACTGTATGTACTTGTCAAAATTCAATGATAGCCCATTTGCTTTGAACTAATAAAGGAGAAAGTGTTCTACACTTCAGCAATAGAGCTTTCTAAATTGTGTACTGTTTAGTGAACTGATAGATGAGCCTCAATTCGACTGATTTACATGCTCATTAGAATTTTATGTAAAGTATATTTTGTAGCAAACCAACTGTGCTCCTGACAACTAGCTAATGGTATCAAAAATCTCTAGAACATTATGAGGATGATATCTAAACTGATTTGTACTTGAGAATATTCTAGTCCAACAATCCCCAGTAAAGGTATCAATTTGACTAACCAGAAATTATAACCAGCATTCCTAACTACCCTCAATGATGATTGCTCTTTTGTGAGATGAAGACTGCAATTTCGAGTCATGGCATGAGAGTGGATTTTAAATGTATCATTACTAAGTGCTTGCACTATGTTTGTAAGATACTAAAGCCGATATCACAAACACAACTAAAGTGACGCCACAGCCTGTGATTTTCTATACTGGCACCATGATCTACCAGTCATATAGGATGTCACAAATTCTGCATAGTTGCAGAGCTTTCAGTAAGGTGCAACTAAAATCGTACGAGCTGGTATTAACGTTATAGAGCAGGTAATTGCATTAAGCTATGACAAGAGTGAAATACACTGAAGACAAAACCCAAATGTTGGATCTGGAAATAGATTTTGTGGAGGAATAAATCTAGAGCAAAAACACTTTTATAAAAGGAGTAACACTTGAAGATCTAATTGCTGTCAGCTATGGCAAACTAATAAATAGCTGGGATTTAAACATCATGTGCAGACGAACCACGCTACCAAGATTTTCGAATAACTTCAAATGGTTCTAACTAACCAACCTAAGGACATCACACACATCCATACCCGAGGCAGGATTGGAACCTGAGACCGTGGTAGTCGCTGTCGACTTCAAATAACTAATTTTTAGTTGAACAGCTCCCACACGACACTTGTAGGATACTTCTGCCACATAATCGTCAATTTCTACAATGTTTGGTCTCACAAATCATGAAGCTTATACGACTCGCTTTTTGGGCAACATAATAATTTTATTTATTTAGTCATCCAAAAATCTTTCCAAGATTGCGTGATAGGCCTGTATCGGCGTGCACACACACACACACACACACACACACACACACTGCTACAGAAAATTTAATATAGGTTGTTGTTCTTGAGCAGGGTCTTTCATATATTACTCAGTTTTAAATGAATAGTAAAATTTTGTTTACAAGTTTGCTGCACGATATTTATTACTTTTAATATCGATTGTCATTCTGATTCCTGATCAGCCTTTGTTTATGTGTATCATGGTCTCAGCTGCCATGGAGTGGTTCAAAAGTAGGATCGAGTTATCACTGTGAAAATTTAATATGGAACTGGCTAGTGCTATGCAGAGACTGTTTATAGACTTCCAGGGACCTCCGGATGTAGTAATGTCCCTACAGCATCAACATTTCTGTGACTGATAAAAAATTCGAGGAAACCAGCTCTGTTCCAACCATACAATCGCCTGGATGAGACCGTATGTTTTGTTCGGAACAAAACCTGCATTGGTGCAGGCTAATGTGGCTGTGAGCCCTCCCAAGTCACTTCAGTATTCTTCTCAACAATTAGGAATTTCGACAGTTTCTTTAAAACAAATTTGCACCCACACATGTTTCAGTTGACGTAATATCTTGAAACGGAGAAATTTCGGAAACTGGATTCTCACAAAACGAGAAGAGCACATCATTTTTGTAAAAATAATAATTTTCAATGATGGGGCACGTTTTCCTCTGTGTTGGTTTGTTAACTGACAAAATTGTCATATTTGGGGTCAAGAAGACACCAGAGTGATCGAAGAGAGCCACATGCATCCACTGCAAAGCACAGTTTGGTGTGGCTTAAAGGCAGGAGGTAATCTACCTCATCCTGTTTGATGATTTTGATGGTAACGCAATAACCGTTAATGGTGAGCGTTATCGTGACATGGTCAGAAACAACTTCTCGCCTCCTCTGGATGAAGTGTATGTAAGCCATTATGGTGTATATAATCCAGTACGGAGACACGTATCACACATCCTGCAAGACAATAACCCTGCTTCATGAAAACTTCCCTCAGTTAGTGATTTCAGTTCTTGGCAGCTTGGAATGGCCTCTCAGAACTTGTGACTTTACACCATGCGACTTCTTTTACGGGGTTATGTGAAGTCCAAAGTATACAAGAACGAACCGCAGACAATTCTCCAACTTAAGGATGAAATTCGACACGGCATCAATGATATCAACAGAGATTAAAAGGTCATCACGAACTTCATAAACCGAGTAAGTGCATGCTGAGACAGGCATCAATGATATCAACAGAGATTAAAGGATCATCACGAACTTCATAAACCGAGTAAGTGCATGCTGAGACAGGGGAAGTGGACGTATGTATAATACAATTTCGGCACTGAAGAGGGAATGTATGTAGACGAAAATAAATAAAAAAGAATTTTTTATTTTGATGCATTTTTACTGAGTTATTATGCTTTTTAAAAATTGCATTATGTAGTAACGACCCTACAGCGTTGTAGCAGTTGCGAAATTGTACATGCCGACCACAGTTCTGACTTTTTGAAGTAATAAAATGAAAACAGTCAAATCGAATGGAGTACAGCAGCAATTTTCCACAGTAGCTGTCACAGAATGCTCGTGTTTCCACAAACAGCCAACAGGGGCATTGGTGGAAAGAAGGTGGTGTAATAAAGTATTACCACAGTCATCTTGTGAAAGCGAGAGTGAGTTGTAATTGTGAAATTAGTCTGTAGAATGGTTTATACAAACAGGTGCATGTGTATCCCAAAGAAATGCAACAACAAGAAGAAGACGACACTACATTAGTCTCTTTTAAGTTTCCTAACGACCCTAGGAGGTGTGGATCACTGCGTTACAGAACAGTTTATTTAAGATTTTCTTGTAACACACAAATATTTTCTGGAGAGTGTCGTATTCTTTAAGAACAAAAAAATTGCAAGTAAACAACAGAAGATCTGACCTTTTGCAGAAAGGCGTTGTACATCTGTTCAAAAATGTGAAGATGTCTTCACTACACTTCCAACCAAGTAAGTGAATGTGGAATATAGGAAACGTGTACATAATACGACAACTACATTACTTAAGCTACCACAATGGTAGCTGAAGGGAAAACCACACAGATGTGATAAGAAACTAACAAAAGCAATAAAACTGTTTCTCAACACAGAAGAATCAATTCCACGATTGTCGCTGTATCTGTGCAATAAATGGCACTAATCTTCAACATATTCGCTTTTTGAAGCAAAAGTACTTTTACAAAAATATTTATGTATTAAAAAGTTAGGTGAAGTGTAGAACTGTGCGAACCATTAGGCTCCCTATAAAGTAGTTATGTGTCAAGGGAAGTGCCTGTCATAATAAGAATAGATACCATACCAAAAGAAATATATTCTTCTTATGCATGAAATGTTTATTTATATTCTCTTGTTTTCAGCAGAGTAATCTGGTATTATACAGGGTGAATCACCTAACATTACCGCTGGATGTATTTCGTAAACCACATCAAATACTGACGAATCGATTCCACAGACCGAACGTGAGGAGAGGGGCTAGTGTAATTGTTTAATACAAACCATACAAAAATGCACGGAAGTATGTTTTTTAACACAAACCTACGTTTTTTAAATGGAACCCCTTTAGTTTTGTTAGCACATCTGAACATATAAACAAATATGTAATCAGTGCAGTTTGTTGCATTGTAAAATGTTAATTACATCCGGAGATATTCTAACCTAAAGTTGACACTTGAGTACCCCTCCTCCACTGTGTATCAGAGAGCACCGAATTATGTATGGATCCAAAGGGAACGGTGATGGACCTTAGGAACAGAAGAGACTGGAACAGCACATTACGTCCACATGCTAACACCTTTTTATTGGTCTTTTTCACTGACGCTCATGTACATTACCATGAGGGGTGAGGTACACGTGCACACGTGATTTCCGTTTTCAATTACGGAGTGGAATAGAGTGTGTCCCGACATGTCAGGCCAATAGATGTTCAATATGGTGTCCATCATTTCCTGCACACAATTGCAATCTCTGGCGTAATGAATGTCGTACACACCGCAGTACATCTGGTGTAATGTCGCCACAGGCTGCCTCAATACGTTGTTTCATATCCTCTGGGGTTGTAGGCACATCAAGGTACACATTCTCCTTTAACGTACCCCACAGAAAGAAGTCCAGAGGTGTAAGATCAGGAGAACGGGCTGGCCAATTTATGCGTCGTTCACGTCCTATGAAACGCCAGTCGAACATCCTGTCTAGGGTCAGCCTAGTGTTAATTGCGGAATGTGCAGGTGCACCATCATGCTGATACCACATACGACGACGCGTTTCCAGTGGGACATTTTCGAGAAACGTTGGCAGATCATTCTGTAGAAACGCGATGTATGTTGCAGCTGTTTGGGCCCCTGCAATGAAGTGAGGGCCAATGAGATGGTCGCCAATGATTCCGCACCATACATTTACAGTCCACGGTCGCTGTCGCTCTACCTATCTGAGCCAGCGAGGATTTTCCACGGACCAGTAATGCATGTTCCGTAGATTCACTGCTCCATGGTTTGTGAAACCCGCTGTGATGTCCGGAATTAAAAAAAAAAGGGAGGGTGGTAATTTTTTGTTTTTTGTTTGTTGAAAGGAAAGAAAGAAAAAAGGGTGAATAAAGGTGAAGGGAAGTGGTTCTATTTTTACTGGAATGAACTTATTGATGGACATCACAAAAATTTATTTTACCTATTTTTTTTTTTACTCATCGAAGAAGACAACACAACACATATAAAAGAAATCATCACACTAATCTTATCCACAGAATGATCATTTCACAAGACACTTTCTAGGTCGACTGACTCTTAAGACTGAACAAGACTCGACTGACTCTACTCTCTCTCTGGACCACAGCCTCTTCACGTCCCTCTGGACCAGAGATTTTAACTGTGACTAGCACGCCGATTATTTAATTAATCGTACAGCCGCTGGGCGCGCGCTTGGCGCGGCATTTAAATGGGGTTAAACGCACACCGCGAGAGGCGTGGGCTAGCGGTGTCTTACAGGTATCGCCACACGGCCCCCTCTACTGGTGCGTAAGTTTTTCAAACTTCGCGGCAGTACCAGATTTGAGTTGACGAACAAGGTTGTGCAGTGTTTGCACCAGCATTATACAACATGTTCAAACATATGACAAGTACATTCATATATAAAGAATTATAGCCTAAAGTACAAAGTTTAAGTAAATATACATAAATTGTTGCACATTACAAAATAGCCACTTTGAAATTGATCAATGGATGATTCATTTTTTTTTTAGAGAGATGCCTGCACCTTTGGCAGTCCTGTTATTAAAACAATAGCTGCTACCCTGTATTCACAGTTCTTATTGTGTCGACCAGTGAGCACTATGCTTTGCCTCAGTTCAGTGTGGTGCGTCGTGCGAAGCACAGTAAAAGTCACAGCACCACAACTTTGTTTACTTTACAGTTTGCACATCAAGACAATAGGTAATGAATCTGCTTACGACAAAAGAACACAAAAGGTCATACAATTTGGTTTTAAGTTGTCGATGACAACAAAGTTCATGTCAGTATTGTTGGTGTTTAAGAGTGGCTGTGCGTGCATGAGTGCAGTAATTTTGATAAAGTGGTCCATCCACCACGCACCGCGGCACTGCGTACAGCCTCGCTCTCGGGTCCGCTGTTGAGGTATAATAGGCGGTGACACGTCTGGCGGCGCCACCCCTTACGACGGACGCGACAGTACTGGTAGCCGCATCCGAAGACCGTACAACGCAGACTTCCAAGCACTTTCCAAGGTAGGGATCACTGTGATACGCATCATTGCACTTTATTGTAGAATTTGAGATTAAACTTATCACTTTGTACGGAAAACACTTTTCTATCATATTTTTACTCTTGACTGGTTGATTTCTCTTTATCAACACTATTTGATTTTTTTTACACTGTTCAGAAGGGAGGTTCGACGTCCTGTTCCTTCTGAGAACACATTTTCACAGACACTTCACTTTTGAGCAAAATTACACTTTGCATCTTTTCTCCTTTTATATTAGGTGCACATAGTAAGACTATTTTGTGTGTAGCCTTCACAAGAGGACATTTAAGTTTTGAATAGGCAAGTTCAAAATTACATAGAAAAAATGGACATGTACATATACATAAAATGATTACCTACTATAGACATGAAATTCAATATACATAATGAACTTCTTCGTAGCTAAGTTGCTACATAGCCATTGAAATACGTTGCTAGTCGTGACCTGTGAAACTCTCCCAAAATTCATATTTATATAGAGAATACTAGTTGTTTACATCTTCAAAAACTTACAATTAGACATGTTTTGCTAGTCATGTCCTGTGAAACTTTACAAAATTCAGATTTATATTGAGATTGCTAGTTGTTTACATTTACAAAATTTTACAATTAGACATGACATGACATATTTATGTACACGAAATTCAGGTTGTGCCATCTATTTCTTGCTGTGCATGTGCACTAACGGAGTACTATCTCCTTCTTTACAGAATATTGAAATCTATGGCATCTGCCATCAAGAATTCTGCAAAACTCGACGAGAGACTCATTTAAATGCTGCAAATTATGAATGGACAAAATATACAAAAGAATAGTGCAAAAACCTCACTACCCCACTATCCATCGTCCAGCAGTGGGCAAGGAGGTGGGAGTAGGATCAAGATAGAAGGATTGGGTTATATTCATATTTACAAAATCTTCATCAATACAGTAGTGTTTTCACACATGTGTGTGACGAATAGTGTATCTGTTTGCGTAACGTATGCATCATAAACTTTGCCATTGCGCAAGTGTCACTGACTTTAAGCCAATTCATGTTGTATTCAGTTTCATCCTTTAAAGTTGATCCAAATTGCTGTTTAAGCAAAAAGAAATTCAATGATCATTGTCAATCACTTCCTGTAAATCAGTCAAAGATTTTTGCAAGAATCAATGTGAGTACCGTATATGGTTTAATTCACTCGTTGAATCAGTCATGTTTAGGTAAATACGCGCTTAATGACACGGTAGTTTATATTCCTGAAAAAAAATTCGGTCAGTAAACGTACTAATAAATGACTATAGGATCCTTCCATAAGAGGTGTACTTTAGTGAGTATCACGTAGTAAAATAAATATATGAATTCCCTGTAGGTAAAGGAAAATGAATGCGCTTTAGTTTCCATAAAGACAAGAAAATCGCTGTGTCCACGAAGACAGCTGCGTCGTACTGCTTCACACACAAATCTTCAAAAACTTATCCACTTTGCTGAAGGAGAAAGAAAAATCTCATACACTAAAGTATGTTTTCTTGTAATCGTGAATTTTACGTCGTACCGGTAGTCGTGTAGTTTTTGTTTCCCGGTCGAGAACATGAGCAGAGAGCGGGAGACTTCGTATCCTAGCAATTCTTTTATGAGAGTCGCATTTTCTTAACTCTGGTCCAGACAGAACGACATAAAATTGCATAACTTATATACACTCCTGGAAATTGAAATAAGAACACCGTGAATTCATTGTCCCAGGAAGGGGAAACTTTATTGACACATTCCTGGGGTCAGATACATCACATGATCACACTGACAGAATCACAGGCACATAGACACAGGCAACAGAGCATGCACAAACTCGGCACTAGTACAGTGTATATCCACCTTTCGCAGCAATGCAGGCTGCTATTCTCCCATGGAGACGATCGTAGAGAGGCTGGATGAAGTTCTGTGGAACGGTTTGCCATGCCATTTCCACCTGACGCCTCAGCTGGACCAGCGTTCGTGCTGCACGTGCAGACCGCGTGAGACGACGCTTCATCCAGTCCCAAACATGCTCAATGGGGGACAGATCCGGAGATCTTGCTGGCCAGGGTAGTTGACTTACACCTTCTAGAGCACGTTGGGTGGCACGGGATACATGCGGACGTGCATTGTCCTGTTGGAACAGCTAGTTACCTTACCGGTCTAGGAATGGTAGAACGATGGGTTTGATGACGGTTTGGATGTGCCGTACACTATTCAGTGTCCCCTCGACGATCACCAGAGGTGTACGGCCAGTGTAGGAGATCGCTCCCCACACCATGATGCCGGGTGTTGGCCCTGTGTGCCTCTGTCGTATGCAGTCCTGATTGTGGCGCTCACCTGCACGGCGCCAAACACGCATACGACCATCATTGGCACCAAGGCAGAAGCGACTCTCATCGCTGAAGACGACACGTCTCCATTCGTCCCTCCATTCACGCTTGTCGCGACACCACTGGAGGCGGGCTGCACGATGTTGGGGCGTGAGCGGAAGACGGCCTAACGGTGTGCGGGACCGTAGCCCAGCTTCATGGAGACGGTTGCGAATGGTCCTCGCCGATACCCCAGGAGCAACAGTGTCCCTAATTTGCTGGGAAGTGGCGGTGCGGTCCCCTACGGCACTACGTAGGATCCTACGGTCTTGGCGTGCATCCGTGCGTCGCTGCGGTCCGGTCCCAGGTCGACGGGCACGTGCACCTTCCGCCGACCACTAGCGACAACATCGATGTACTGTGGAGACCTCGCGCCCCAAGTGTTGAGCAATTCGGTGGTACGTCCACCCGGCCTCCCGCATGCCCACTATATGCCCTTGGTCAAAGTCTGTCAACTGCACATACGGTTCACGTCCACGCTGTCGCAGCATGCTACCAGTGTTAAAGACTGCGATGGAGCTCCGTATGCCACGGCAAACTGGCTGACACTGACGGCGGCGGTGCACAAATGCTGCGCAGCTAGCGCCATTCGACGGCCAACACCGCGGTTCCTGGTGTGTCCGCTGTGCCGTGCGTGTGATCATTGCTTGTACAGCCCTCCCGCAGTGTCCGGAGCAAGTATGGTGGGTCTGACATACCGGTGTCAATGTGTTCTTTTTTCCATTTCCAGGAGTGTACTATCCCACTTACACAAATACATATGTCCATGTCCTCACAGTATCAAGTAATGAGTGCTAGATTTCACCTAAATTACTTCACAGGATAAAAACATTTTTTTAAATAGTGTTAATGTTAGTGAGTTCATAAGTTCGTAACCATTAAACACGACCTTCGTAAATGTAGAATACGAATCTTACGAAGGCAGCCTGCTTGCATGGTACTACACAATTAGCCTGTGTAAAGAATGAGATTCTATAACGACAGCAATTTTTATTCGCTACGTAAGCAGATTATTTATTTCGCTGTGGCTGATAAACATTTTTCCTCCACAATGACCTATGTACAAAATTTACGTTTGTTACGATGGAGAGCACACAAACTCTTTATGCCAAGCGTGAAATAATGGTTTTTTAAATAGGGCACATACCAAATAAGTTTTTCTTTCTCCTTTTTTATTGCCTACACGGCGAATCATTTCTCATTAACATCTATCAGTATTCATACACACGTATCGTTTTCATTCATACAGCTTCATATAATTAATATTCACCTTTCTTCTCATAGAACAGCTTCAATATAAATCGCAAATTATCAAATAATACTACGTGGTGGCATCATTGGCTCACACACAACGAAATCCTCATCATCATCATAAAAACTATCTTATAAACTAAAATTCACATTCATTCTTTCACACTCATTTCAGCACAATCATTCACTCATGCTGGCGTATAGTATAGCATTCTGGTGGCTCTCAAATTCATCACAGTTATTAACATAATAAAATCTTTTTTCTTGTACATAGTTTCCTGTTCTAGAAAATGCCTGTTTAAGGAGTAAGTTTGGTCGCTAACTTCGTTGTCCTTGGCTAGTAGTCAAATTATTCGTAGCATAGTAAATATAACGTAGATTAAATAGTTCTTGGATTGCATGTAATGTTTAACGTAGATTTGCTATAGTTTAATGCGTTATGATTCTTTGCATTGACTAACAATTAACACTAACATTTCAGCTGTAACTAGCACATCCTTTCTCTTTCTCTTACTTTACATACTGCTTTAAGTGGTGGTGGGCGTAAAGTCCTTTAACTTTCTGTGTTGTAGGGTATGCTAATAAATAACATCCAGGGTGAGGAATATCGACGATCCGGTATGGACCTGAGTAAACTAATTGCCATTTCTTAAGCAAACGTTTTAGCCTCGTAGATTTGGGATGGGTTGTGAGCAATACCAAATCATCAATTTCGAACACACGTGTCGGTCTGACCCGTTTATCAAATTTTTTCTTCCGGAGCTCCGCAGTGTGTGCCAGGGTAATGGCAGCTTGCCTTACCTTTTCCTGCAAAGAAATATCGTTCGAAGACAACATAGGCAGGGGACTTGACCATGAGTTTTTTTCTGGTTCGTCTGATAATAACTCGGCAGGTGAGAATCCGGTTGAACTATGTGGCAAATTGTTCACAATGTACTCGATCGAAGCGAGGTATTCTATCCATTTGGAATGTTTTGTAGAAGAATGGATGCGCAAAAATTGATTAAATTCTTTAAAAATTCGCTCAACAGGGTTACCCTGTGGGTGAAATCGGGAAGTAAGAACATGTTTAATATCGGAATCTTGCAGAAATGATTTCCACTTTGCACTCGTAAAGTACGATGCATTGTCCGTTAGGACAGCGACAGGTTTTCCGACGCGGGCTAGGTAGTCGGCCGAAAAGCGTCGAATGATAGCCGCAACAGTGGCTGTGCGCAAGGCGTACAATTTCACATACTTAGTAAAAACGTCCAATATAGCCAAAATGTATTTAGCACCACCGCGGGATTGTGGATAGGGTCCGCCAATGTATACGGAAATCAAATCAAGCGGTTGCTTTGGAAGAATGGGATGCAATTCAATTGATGTATGTTTGTTCAAATATTTTGCCTTCTGGCAAATGATACATTTGCGAATGACCTGCAGGACTCTACGTCGCATGTTAGGAAAATAGCAGAAGCGTAGGATCTTGGCGGCACATTTATTAATGCCATAATGTCCCCAGGTTTTGTGGGTGAACAAAATGAAGTCGTCAACATAAGCTTCCGGTAAACATACCAACCAACGCTCTGACACGAGATGGGAACGATGAAACAGTACACCATTGTTGATCTTGTAGTAATTTTGAAGATTAGAATTTGAATTCTGACATAATTTTGTTTTTACTGTAGACCACCTAGGATCGGCATCTTGTAACTGTGCAAAATCCCTGCAGATTCGGTGATAGTAGCGGTTGTAGGATTCGTCATACATTAACATGACCTGAAAGTCGGAAGTTTGCTCATGCAAATCTGAAAGATTTTTCGCATCGTGCGGAAGACGAGAAAGAGCGTCCGCAACAATATTGGTTTCGCCGGAGATGTAAATAATTTCGAAATCGTATTCTTGTAACGACAAACACCAACGAGTGAGCCGGGAATGAAGTAATTTGCAAGACAGTAAAAATGATAAAGCTTGGTGGCCTGTATAGATGCGTGTATGTTTTCCCCAGAGAAAATATTGAAATTTTCGCATAGACCAAATAATTGCAAGGGTCTCGAGTTCCGTAACTGAATACGATCTCTCGCATTCAGTTAAGGTGCGACTGGCAAAACTGATAGGTTTTACTATTGTTCGATCATGTTCAACAGACAGTTGAAACAAAAAGGCCCCAAGTCCATAAGATGACGCATCGGTCGATAGGCAGAAGTCTTTTGACATGTCCGGATGACAGAGGAGTGGTGCGTGGATTAATGATTGTTTAATTTTTTCAAAATCGGCTTGACATTCTGTAGTCCATCGCCAAAGGGAATTTTTCTTTAGAAGATTTAGAAGATGTGGGCTGTTAAGAGCTTGCTGTGTCACGAACTTTCTGAAAAATGACGAAAGACCCAAAAATGCTTTAAGTTGTTTTTTGGTTCGGGGTGCAGGAAAGTTGCGAATTGCTTCAGTCTTTTTAGAGTCCGGCCTGATGCCTTCCGGCGTGATGATGTGGCCAAGGAACTTAATCTGTTGTCGGGCGAACCTTGATTTTTCCAAATTGATTGTCACGCCTGCATCGGCGAATTTAATCAAAATTTGTCTTAGAAGATCGACATGTTCTTCCCAGGTGGCAGTCGCCACAACTAAATCATCCACATAGGGAGTGATTTGTGAAAGTAAATCTGGCCCGAGGACGTCGTCAAGCGCCTCGATAAAGATTCCTGCACTTATTCGTAACCCGAATGGAAAAACACGGAATTGGTATGATCGTCCTTCGCACAAAAATGCGGTATATTTACGTGATTCAGGATGTAGAAGAACCTGGTAGTAGGACGACCGTAGGTCGATATTAGTCAGAAATTTGGCGTTGTGAAATTTCAGGAGTTGTTCGTCCAGATTTACAGGGCGAGTATTTACCGGTATAATAATTTTGTTGATTTCGCGTGCATCGAGAACAAGACGCACGCTTCCATCGGGTTTCGAAACTGACAACAAAGGGTTGCAATACGGCGAGTGCGAATTTTCTATGATTTTCCAACGTAGCATTCTGTTAATTTCCTGCATAACCGCTGGTTTTTTAGACCACGGTATATTGTAGTGTGTACGACAAAATGTTAGGTGGGGTTTGACATCCATCTTGTACACATACCCACGTATGATACCAGGTTTATCTTGAAAGACTACTGAAAATTGTTGAAGAAGGTGAAACAGATTCTGTTTTTGCAAATCAGTTAGATGGTAGGCTTCGGCACACTTTTCCCACAGAGTTTTACTATCAGCATTGTAAGAAGAATTGCAATTGTTTGTCATAGAAAAATTAGTGATGGGCACAGATTGTACTTTCAAGTGACGTACGTCCCGATAAGAATTGTTGTTATTAATTGTTTTAGATAAAGGTATCAAAATTCTTTGCTTTTCAACCGTCAATTTGCAGATACCATTCCCTAAGTCAATCACTGCTCGATACTGATTTAAGAAATCGATGCCGAAAAGACATGGAACTGTTAAATTATCCACAATAAGGAAATGATAACGAACATGCACGTTGGAAACAACAAAAGTTAGAAGAGCTTGTAATTTGACAGTTTTTGATTTGTTTCCAGTGGCACCGATGATTCGGCAGTTCTGCACTGGAAACGTCGGAAGTTTAGAACCTTTATCTAGATCCAAGTACAGGGAACGCTTGCTGACGCTCCAGTGTCGAATAACACTTCTACAATGGATTTCTCTAACGATAAAACAGCAGTTGCCTGAACCGTTACCTTTACTTTGTCGTTATTACTAGACTTATTATTCTCGGCAAGAAGGTCATGTTCCATAGTGTGTCCGTCTTGGAATCTCAAAAAACAATTTGCAAGATTATTTGCGCCCGTGCTCACGTTCTCGACCGGGGGTTGGGCGCTTACGCCGGTCTGCTCATGTTTTCCGCCGCGTTATTAGGCGACGCATTTTGGTCATCACTTACCTCAATAATATTTATCCTTTGTTCATGGACATGTTTGGTATTCGGTGGAGTTTGATTACCGCAGTCCTGATTATTAGCATTGTTTGTTGGTACAAAGTGTCGTGCATTTGGAAACATATAATTGTAGTTGTGTGGTGTATAGTTCGGGTTTCCCCACTGCGGGGGTGGATAACTGACTCTAGAATTTTGACAATTTGAATTATTCTGCTGATATGGCGAATTTCTCTCAAAATAACCAGGGTTGTATCTTCCATCCTGACGTCTGTTTTGATTGTTGTTGTTTCGGTTACGGTTGTTGTTGCCTCTGGAGTACTGATTGTTGTCGAAACTACCATTGCGTCTGTTGCCATTACTATTACTTTTTCGGTAAAATTGACCATTACCAAAACTGTTGTAATTGTTGGAATTTTGGAATCGGGGATCGCAAGATTGCTGCGAATATTGTGTGAAGTTGGGCTGTTGTGATTTTTGCCCCTGATTTTGAGGAAGCGGGTTTGCATTCCACATGTTACCGCTGTTGTTATTTTGACTGAAATTATGGCAATTGTTTTGGCGAGAGTTGGAATTAGCATTATAAATATGTGGAGTGTTCCCTGAATCTCCTCTAAACACAAGGTCTACTTCATTCAAATAATCTAGAAATTTCTTGATGTTAGTTTCCGGAACACCAATTAATTGTGTCCGGTAATGCAGGGGTAAATGATTTTTTAAGGTGTTAATCACATCGGCAAGATCGGCCGGTTTTGACCAATAAAGTGTTTTGTCCAGGTATCTTTCAAAATATTGACGCAAAGTTTCTTTACGAGGGTTGTATGGTTCGGGATTGTGAACTTCACGTCGAAGTTGTTTTTGCTCATGTTCTGACCAGAATTCCTGCAGAAAAGCCTCTTCAAATTGCTTGAAAGTTAAATTTTGCCTTTTTATTTCAACTCCCCATCTGGATGCTAGCCCCCTCCACAGATTACTTACAAAAAAAAATCTTTTCCGCATCTGACCAGTTGTGCGGAAACATTCCGTCAAAAGACCTAATAAAAACAATCGGGTGCACCGCTTGGGTATCATCGGAACTGAACGTTGGAAAATAGGCATGTTTAATCATGTTACCGTCAACAATACCGGCATGGCACTATAGGGCCTGAACTATTGTTCCCTGGTGAAACTTCATGGCATAAGGGTGGTTGAGAATTACTGTTTTGTGCTATCACTGAGAGCGGCTCTGTTTGATGTTTTTCGCTCGCAAGTGATTCGCTGTTAGACTGTGGAACAAACTGCACAGTGAAATTAGGCGGTGAACTCGTTGTGAGTGGGGTTGTAGGCGGAACAGTAACTACGTTAGAATCGGGAGTTAATAACTGAGAAATTTGGTTTTTTAAAGTGTTGGTCTCGGTTTGCACCTGCGACATGGCCTGGTGTAAAATCTCTTTTGTAGCGGTTTCTACCCTTTGCTCAATGAGCTTGTTGCAAATACCACATTCGTGCACTAATTTTTCTGCAATGTTTGCGTTACACTCTAAAGAAAGCGATTCTGTTTTTTCCTCCAAATGGGAAATTTTTTCTTTCATTTCTAATTGTTGTAAGCATACTACGCTAACTTGTTGAGTAATACCTTCGATATCCATCGAAATTTTATTTTGTGAGGTGGTTTGATTTTGCAAGAAATTCTGAACTAGATCATTGACCTGAGCGTGAGCGTTCGTGACCTGATCCAACTTGGTTTTACATGACTGCATTTCGGAATTTGTCACTGTTTGATATTTAACAAAGGAATTTTCGTGAGTGTTTACACGACATGACAATTCGTTGAAACTTTCGGTCAATTGTGTCGTTTTTGAATTAAGTTCTGAGACTTGGTTAGCCTGTTTTTCCAGAGTAGATGTTACCTCAGAAGACAATTGATCGATTTTGCTGTTTAATTCTTTTGTACTCTGCTCCTGTTTATCAAATCTAGTGACTAGTTTATCAAACCTTTCATTAAGGATGCTATCCATACTTCGCGTAAGAAGTTGTATTAAAATTCCGTACTGATTCGGATCAATGTTTGGATCATTGTTCCTTTCACTAGAGTTGTGCAAATTAGGATCGGAGTGGGAAATCCCTAGTTGGACACGTTTACTATCGTTTTCCATAGGGTCAGGATTATTGGGTGTGTCACCTGATGAATTACTTTCGTTACTTAGTATTATTTGATGTGATACACCTGCAGTAAATTCCATAGATTCTGGGCTGGAAAAGCCTAGGAAAGGGGATGCTGATGATACAGTAGCATCACCATTATCAGTTTGCTGTTGCTGTTGTTCCATTTTTGCCAATAATTAACAAACGTGAAATATACAAATAGTACGCCCAGAATGGCGATGGCTTACAAAGTACAAAAGATAAATAAAATTTAAATAGTTAGACGGTAATAACTATTACTTGATAGAATTTCCAAAAATGTCTGAATTATTATTGTGGTTGTAACCGTATTCACGTAGCTAATCTGAAAGTGGTGACATGACGTAACAAACAGGATTGACTCATAACAATGACTTCTGCATATCTTACTGTTGAATTTCAATGTTACAATAATAGAAATTCCATTGACAAAGGGTATGATTCTTGTTTAGGGAAAGGCATGGGAAATGGGAATAAAAGTTAGCATAGGCGGGAGGCGCACGCTGGACAATGGCATAGCAGAACAAATGCTTTTGCACTACTCACCGCGCTGCGTTGAAGCTTGCAGAAATCTTGTTAATCTTGAAACAACGTTAGCTCTCGTTTTCATATTGGGCATGAAAGAGAAAATTACAGTTTTTTTGCCAATGTACAAGACAATAAATATTACTACACGTATGATTTTACTTTAATTTGCCCTTGTTAAGTTCATTCCAGTAAAATCCGAAGATTGGCGTCCTGTCACGGTCGCCAGTGTGATGTCCGGAATTAAAAAAAAAGGGAGGGTGGTAATTTTTTGTTTTTTGTTTGTTGAAAGGAAAGAAAGAAAAAAGGGTGAATAAAGGTGAAGGGAAGTGGTTCTATTTTCACTGGAATGAACTTATTGATGGACATCACAAAAATTTATTTTACCTTTTTTTTTTTTTACTCATCGAAGAAGACAACACAACACATATAAAAGAAATCATCACACTAATCTTATCCACAGAATGATCGTTTCACAAGACACTTTCTAGCTCGACTGACTCTTAAGACTGAACAAGACTCGACTGACTCTACTCTCTCTCTGGACCACAGCCTCTTCATGTCCCTCTGGACCAGAGATTTTAACTGTGACTAGCACGCCGATTATTTAATTAATCGTACAGCCGCTGGGCGCGCGCTTGGCGCGGCATTTAAATGGGGTTAAACGCACACCGCGAGAGGCGTGGGCTAGCGGTGTCTTACAGGTATCGCCACACCGCTTCATCGGTAAACAAGTAGAACTGCAACGCATTCTCTGTTAATGGCCATTGACAGAATTGCTCTCGATGATTAAAGTTATCACCATGTAATTGCTGATGTAGCGACACATGAAACGGGTGAAAGCGGTGACTATGCAGTATGCTCATGACACTACTTTGACTCAGTCCACCGGTTCTCGCAATGTCCCGTGTACTCATGTGTGGGTTCATGGCAACAGCAGCTAACACACCAACTGCACCCGCTTCTCCTGTGACGGGCCTGTTACGGACCCGTTTGCGTGCTACGACCATACCTGTTGCATACATTTGGCGGTAGATGTTTTGCAGTGTGCGGCACATTGGATGCTCTCTGTCCGGGTACCGTTCTGCATACACCCTGCAGGCTTCGGCTGCATTTCGTCGACACTCGCCATAGATGAGTATCATCTCCGCCTTTTCAGACATCGAATACACTATGGTCACAGTTCCTACAACACTACACTATCACAGACGTCTGGTAACACGGTGTACTACAGTTGGTCTGCGTGTGGAGACGAATGCAGAATAACAACAGCAGCAAGCGCTACATGCGGACAGTGCGACAGCTAGACCAAACCACAACAGTGCACTACAGCCACACTCGTAAACACGGTCGACATCGTAAACATGTCCCTGCAGATGCTGCTCGCCGACCGTGGCCCGTGTTTGTTACAACACGCAACTGAACGTCGGAGGCTTCAAGCGTCAACTTTAGGTTACAATATCTCCGGATGTAATTAACATTTTACAATGCAACAAATGGCACTGATAGCGTATTTGTTTATATGTTCAGATGTGCTAACAAAACTAATGGGGTTCCATTAAAAAAAACTTAGGTTTGTGTTAAAAACATACTTCAGTACATTTTTGTATGGTTTGTATTAAACAATTACACTAGCCCCTCTCCTCATGTTCGGTCTGTGGAATCGATTCGTCAGTATTTGATGTGGTTTACGAAATATATCCAGCGGTAACGTTAGGTGACTCACCCTGTATACGTTTCCAAAAGTATTTCTTCACCATTAAGTTGTAGCTTACGTCACTCAGTAAGGGAGATTTGGCTGCTTTTACAAGTATTTCATGATCACTCAAGTCTCTTGATAATTTGATGATGTTTGGAACCCAAAAATGAAAAGACTAGTTCAATAATTAACTAGAAAAATAATTAAAAACAAACTTTAATTTCGTAGATGCTTTCTCGACACTTGAGGCGCCAATGTCGCACCAACTGTCAGACGGGTTCAATTTTCACAACAGTGATTGTCGTGGCTGTATATGTTAGACTGCGATATTGGGCTAGTTCATAAGTTCATAGCGTTTTTGTTTTGCATGCTAGTATTCTTCCAGTTGCAATGGATTTATTTATCGATTGTCATATTTTATTTTAGTTCACTGATGCTATTTCAGCTTACTTATTGTCATTTACCATTTGGAGATAGTGAGTAGAGCTGTGGACACTAGAGTATGGATTGCTATGTGTAACATTTCCTACATAATCTTCTGTGTGGGTTCAGTAAAGAAGTAACAGCAATGGAGATGGCCAGAAATATTTTTACAGTGTATCATGGGCTTACTGCAAAAACCCATTAACTCCAATTTTTGACATTTTCGAGTTATGTACACAGACGGTATCAGAAAACGAATATCTTTCGTCTGGAGAAACCAGTTAAGAGCATTTATTACTCTAAGGAGTTAGAAATATATGCCAAGATTCCACTAAGTACATGAGTGATTGTTTTTCACAGCAAAAATCATTCAGGTGCAATTGAATGATTTTTCCAGTACCCTTCAATATGCTTGATGAAATAGTTTGAACAATGATTATCCTTCAACTTTACTTAATAGATTTCAGCAGAAAAAGAAACCACAACTTACTGGATTTAAATTTTATAAGTTGACTGATGCAAGCTTGTATTTCTTACGTCAGCTTCGTTTATCAGACTGTGGTAAATTTGTGTATCATATTTCCAATGGCCAACAATAGTGTACGTGATTCCACATAGGCTGTAATAATATAATTATACTACAATATGTGAACAATGCAAGAACAGCATTATTGTCGATTATTTCAGTTTTTCTATTATTTCAGTTTGCTTGAATAAGAGCCTATTGTCACAGTAGCTGCTGCTAGTTCAGTGAGTGTGGAAGCATTTTGCTGTTTGCCTAGAGTGTGTTTAATTCTAAAATGTATTCAGGAAGTGCCCAATTGTATCATTGACCAAGGAAACGATACTCATAGCAGATGATAATGGAAGTAAGCAATGGAATAATACAATATTGTAAACATGAAATGAACTGTTACAGTATACTGACGTTTTAAAATCAATAAATTAATTTTATTTTATATTTTTACTTTAAGGTAATGAATGTGTATCTCCAAGTGTGTAAACTGGAAGCAGAGTTCATGATGCAAGCAGAGTATTCAATGAAGTCCTCATAGAGTCAATTGGGGAAGATAAACCGAAGCAAGAACTGTATCAGGTGAGTTCACAGGGGAATTATTTAAGTGAAAGTGTCAATCAAAGTGTAGAGGCAGTTGATCTTGACTCAGATTGCTCCATCAAGGATCCTAACTACGAACCAGATTTAAGTGATACAGATAGTACAGATCTCCTGATCAAAGAAATCAGTGCTGTAAAGGAAACTACTAGTGGTAAACGATCAAGATGGAAGAAAAGTGATCCTAAAAATTGGAAGAAGAATGTAATTAAGAAGTGTAAAATTGAAAACAAAAAGCCAAAGCCAGTTAACTGTGAAAGATGTAGATATAAGCACAACAAAAATTTCTCTGATGAAATTAGGTACTGTATTTGTAGAAGCTTCTGGGATTGTGATTATAAAAGTGAAAAGGGTTTTATTCATTGCAACACACTGAGTTTAACTCCAGCATGGAGAGAAAGTATTGCTCAGCCACTGAAAATACATCAAGATTCTAAGGTATACTACCTGAACATAGACAATAAAAAAGTCAGAGTATGTAAGAAATTCTTTATAAAAACTCTTTGTATTTTGGCTGTATACAAGGGCGATGTACTTGAGGACAATATTATGGAAATAGAAGAAGATGTAGATGAAGACGAAATGGGAGATACGATACTGCGTGAAGAGTTTGACAGAGCACTGAAAGACCTGAGTCGAAACAAGGCCCCCGGAGTAGACAACATTCCATTAGAACTACTGACGGCCTTGGGAGAGTCACTCCTGACAAAACTCTACCAGCTGGTGAGCAAGATGTATGAGACAGGCGAAATACCCTCAGACTTCAAGAAGAATATAATAATTCCAATCCCAAAGAAAGCAGGTGCTGACAGATGTGAAAATTACCGAACTATCAGTTTAATAAGCCACGGCTGCAAAATACTAACGCGAATTCTTTACAGACGAATGGAAAAACTGGTAGATGCAGACCTCGGGGAGGATCAGTTTGGATTCCGTCGAAATGTTGGAACACGTGAGGCAATACTGACCTTACGACTTACCTTAGAAGAAAGATTAAGGAAAGGCAAACCTACGTTTCTAGCATTTGTAGACTTAGAGAAAGCTTTTGACAATGTTGACTGGAATACTCTCTTTCAAATTCTAAAGGTGGCAGGGGTAAAATACAGGGAGCGAAAGGCTATTTATAATTTGTACAGAAACCAGATGGCAGTCATAAGAGTCGAGGGGCATGAAAGGGAAGCAGTGGTTGGGAAAGGAGTGAGACAGGGTTGTAGCCTCTCCCCGATGTTATTCAATCTGTATATTGAGCAAGCAGTAAAGGAAACAAAAGAAAAATTTGGAGTAGGTATTAAAATTCATGGAGACGAAGTAAAAACTTTGAGGTTCGCCGATGACATTGTAATTCTGTCAGAGACAGCAAAGGACTTGGAAGAGCAGTTGAACGGAATGGACAGTGTCTTGAAAGGAGGATATAAGATGAACATTAACAAAAGCAAAACGAGGATAATGGAATGTAGTCAAATTAAATCGGGTGATGCTGAGGGAATTAGATTAGGAAATGAGACACTTAAAGTAGTAAAGGAGTTTTGCTATTTAGGAAGTAAAATAACTGATGATGGTCGAAGTAGAGAGGATATAAAATGTAGACTGGCAATGGCAAGGAAAGCGTTTCTGAAGAAGAGAAATTTGTTAACATCGAATATAGATTTATGTATCAGGAAGTCGTTTCTGAAAGTATTTGTTTGGAGTGTAGCCATGCATGGAAGTGAAACATGGACGATAACTAGTTTGGACAAGAAGAGAATAGAAGCTTTCGAAATGTGGTGCTACAGAAGAATACTGAAGATAAGGTGGATAGATCACGTAACTAATGAGGAGGTATTGAATAGGATTGGGGAGAAGAGAAATTTGTGGCACAACTTGACTAGAAGAAGGGATCGGTTGGTAGGACATGTTTTGAGGCATCAAGGGATCACAAATTTAGCATTGGAGGGCAGCGTGGAGGTAAAAATCGTAGAGGGAGACCGAGAGATGAGTACACTAAGCAGATTCAGAAGGATGTAGGTTGCAGTAGGTACTGAAGCAGCTTGCACAGGATAGAGTAGCATGGAGAGCTGCATCAAACCAGTCTCAGGACTGAAGACAACAAGAACAACAACAATAGGCACTGCATATAAGGGAAAAGTCGGGAGTGGACTGTTCGTTGGAAGTGATAAGAGAGGTAAAGGAATTCAAAAAAATGTGTGTGAAATCTTATGGGACTTAACTGCTAAGGTCATCAGTCCCTAAGCTTACGCACTACTTAATCTAAAGTATCCTAAGGACAGACACACACCCCCATGCCCGAGGGAGGACTCGAACCTCTACCAGGGCCAGCCGCACAGACCATGACTGCAGCGTCCTAGACCACTCGGCTAATCCCGCGCGGCGCAAAGGAATTCCTCACAATAAAACTAAACCTACTGAAGTGCATAAAGTTAAAGACCACATAGAAAAGTTTCCTGCAATGGAATCTCACTACTCAAGGAAATCCACAAAACGATTGTATTTAGACTCCAAACTAAGTATATCCAAAATGTATAGTCTATAAAAAGAAGATTGTAAGGATTCCGAACCAGTCAGTGAAATAACATATAAAAGAATATTTTGTCAGGACTATAGTCTGGTCGTCTATAAGCCAAAAAAAGTACAGTGTCAAAAATGTGTGAGTAATGAGAAATCAAAAAGTAATGAAGAAAATAAAGCTTTAAAAGCAGAGTATAAGGAGCATATGGCAAGGAAAAATGAATGCAACCAAGCAAAAGGTGCCAATAAAGAAAAATGTCAGGTAGAAAAGACATTTATGTATTCCATGTTTGATTTGCAATCTGTCTTCCATATACCTGCAAGTGACATCAGCCTGATGTACTACAGGCTGAAAATCTGTAAATACAATTTAACTGTCTACGAACTATCTGATCCAAATGATGCATTCCGCTACGCTTGGCCTAAGCTAAATGGAAAGATAGGTAGCTCCGAAATTGGTTCCTGCATCGTGCAGTATATTAAACAGTTTCGACCAGGTATAAAGCACATTTTGTTATTCTCTGACACCTGCGGCGGTCAAAATAGGAAGCATTGTTTCTGTACTTGGTTCAGACAGCAAATTTAGACATTATTAAACACAAATTCCTCGAACCTGGGCATACCTTCGTGGAAGTGGGTAGAATGCACAGTGCAATTGAATGTGCGAAAAAATATGTTTCTGTTTATACTATTCAGGATTGGCTTACTATATTCAGATTTAAAAGATCTAAAAGAGTTTGGAACAAGAAAAGTTCTTTTTATGCAGTACATTAAATGAAAAATGTAGAATTCAAGGATTTATCTAAACTTTCAGCATCTATCATTAAAAATAGAAGTACTGACATTCATGGAAATAAAGTTAACTGGCTAAAGGTGAAATGTTTTCGCTACCAGAAAACCAATCGAGGAGTGATCGAATACAGATACGATCACACATCGGATTATAAAGAAATACATAAGTTTGGAAACAGATGTCCTTTAAATATGGCAAATATTCACTTAGAAGATCTTTATCCCAACATTCTGCCAATAAACAAAAAGAAAAAGAACTGCCTGATACACTTATGCGAAAATGGTGTCATTCCTGAAGAATTTCACTCTTGGTATATATCTCTTCCTACATCAGCTGCAGCCATTGATACATTTCCTGAGCCAGGTGTAGAAGACAGCGTCAGCAGTGAAGCAGATCTATAGAGTGTAGATGAAAAGAACCTTCCACAGTGTTTTTCAATTGTTAAGTGATATTATAAAATGACTCATTATTGTGATTCACATAATTCAGGGATGTGTTTATTTATGTAACTTTGCACAAGTTGATAAATAATAACTATGTTGACTTCCAAAACGAATCATGTGATGCAATATTTGTATTTCATCTTAACTAATGAAAAGTTATAACCTTTACTAGATATCACCACTAGTTAGTTATTGCATTGCAACAGTTCATTTGTTGATTTAATTATTTATGGCTCACTAAGGAATATAAAAATCCATTTTTCTCGAAACTAGATAAAACGGAGTTAGTGGGTTTTTGTAGTAAGCCCACGATTATGTGATAATGTCATTCGACAGTGCAAAGCAAGAAAATGGTTTTATTGTTTTAAGGAGGATCGTTTTAGCATTAGTGACTCTCTACATTCAGAAAAACCTTGAGGATATGAAGAGATCGCTTAAATTCATTAATCTGCAATGATACACATCACTGTATTCGAGAACTGGCAACTGTGATGAACTGTGATCATTCTACCAAAGTGCATGCAATTGGGAAGATCTAAATAGAATTTGGGAAGGTGAGTCAAATTAAGACCTCAATCTGAACTGGACAGAAATGAGTTAAAAATGTAATGCTGCACAAGGCTCCTAGGAAAGAATGTTGGCTAAGACTTAAACCAGAGAGACCAAGTTTTCTCCCAAGATGGCGATAGAATGGCTAATTTTGGTTATTTACAGTCTCTTGCCGCTAATGAAACAGTTTTCTGGAATAAAAATAACAACCAATTAAATGAAATTTTACAGTATGGAGAAGTGCTATTTAAATCTTATCACATGACTTGGTTGTGGCTCACTGCAAGATGTTATTAAAAAGTTGGGTTTCTTTCCTGTCCCTCCTTATATGTTTACCAATGTTTGTTGATGACAAGAGCTAGACTTGGTGGCCTGCTAACCAATCCCATTTACCACAGTTATAATCATGTACCTGAGGGAGGCAGCTACTCCAGTCTAAATGTAGTGGACTTGCATTGAGGAGGATATGGGCTTATGCCCTGTCCAGCCATCCTGACTTGCGTTTTCCCCTGTTTCCCCTTGTTGCTAAGCTGAATATTGGGATATTTCCTTTAACAGGGCCATGGCCAATGTCCTGGAATAACCGCCCCTTGTACTATTTTATTTTGTTAATTTTTACATGTACATACTTTTTCTATATGTTTCCGACAAGTCCAACACTATTGTGGTGGTTGTTCTATAGACAAATAAACAAAGAAGAACATTATCAAAAGGACCAACAAAATGAATGTAACTGTTGAGACACTGGCCTCATGTTTGGGAGGTTGGAGTTTGTTTTGTCCAGCCATCGTCATTTAGAATATCTATGACTTTTATAAACCATTTCAGGCAGGTGCCAGGATGATTCCCTCATCTGGTTAACAGGAAGTCATGTTTCCTATTCTCAAAAGCATCTTTATATATTCTTTTGCTCATGTTTTTAGCTATTGACTTTCATTGTATTACCATGCCAACTGCTATGTCATTGTGAGATGACGAATAAACAAATAAACAAAATACTGTAACTGTAAAAACTGACTTATTCGAAGTTCGCACAGTCTAATTACGCATACAGTTGCCACTCCCACTGCACTACTATCAGGGCCTGTTCAGCGCACTAGGGGGTTATTTCATTAACATTCGCACCCACCAAATGAAAATAAAGAAAAAATATTTAAAAAATTGGATTAAAAACTCAATGTCATGAAAATCATTGCCATCAGTTTTAAGTTTCTTCATTCCCTTACATCTCAGTTTAGTACTTCAATCTTCAAAAAACTGAAAATCCCAACCAGTATTTAATTTCAAGTATCTGCTTGGCAAAATTATTTTAAATTGGTAACCAAGTACCATACAATTTTTTTCAACTGTAGTTCTTAAATATTCACATCCAGTAATGTAATATAAATTATTTACTTCTAACACAGTAATCTGTTTAAACAAATTGCAAGTGTTTATATTACTGATCTTATTCAGTAGAGACTCCTTTTATATAGAATAAAAATTATTAGTTTTCTAAATAAGGACAAATATGACTCATGCATGAGGACAAGTTTAAATCTACCATAATTGTTGAGAGAAACAATAAACCAAGAGAGAAACAAGTTAAAAGTATACAAAACATAATGCTTCTGGAGAAGAAGAGCCGTCTGAGGAAACTGATACAGAAATATTCCAAGAAATAGAAAAGCCAAATTTTCGCTACTTTATAAATGTAAAAAATAACGAATTATCAGCTTGATTATCATTTGCCAATAAAAATTTTTTACCATTATCAATATATACAACACCACATGCATCTAAATATATAACATTTTTTCCTAGCTTATCTAACCTATCACACAATCGAAGCATTGCATTTTATGTGGTGAATACTACTATAAAGATATTTGTTGTTGTATTATTTACTACATAATAATTCTCGAACTGTACTTCGATTGCACCATATGTTCATTAATAGAATTTATATCTATATTATACAATCGATCATCCAATAGCATCTCATAAGACTGTTGTAGATCTGCAACATACTCAGTTTTAGTCATATTTTGCCATTGTCCAAATTTTCCCCATTATAGGTTTCGACCTATCTTAGCAAAGGCAAATTTTTCTGCATTTTCTATCCAACCTTTCTGTCACTGTTTTGATATGTAACTCATTAATTTCAAAATCATGGGGTCTGGTTTCTCATTTCATTTTCATAAAGTCTTTCACATAATTTTTAAACAACATGTTGCTTTTATTTCTACAATGCTACACTTCATAGACATCTGAAATCTTGTATCTTTTTTCTACAGCTTTCTTTAGTTCATAATTAACCTAAGTTCTAATGAAACATCCGTCAACATTATTGTGATGCTTTTAATTATTTTGCGTTCTTGCATTTGACACACAAAGGGAACAAAAGTTCTTCATCCATACTTGCAAAGCTGGATGATACACAGGTCTAGGAGCCAATACTTTACACTTCATTAAACCATACTTTTTTTTGGAATAATACTGTGGTGTCTTATTTTTCTAGGATGTTTCCCAGGATAATAATGATAATATTTTGCAGTCAGATAAAGATTACACACATCATAATATCTTATTTTTGCCTTAATGCCATTTATATTTTACTGTGTTAAATCAACCACCATAAAAGCAAATCCTGGATTCAAGTGCTCAACAGCTTCAGGTAACTGTTTCAGTTTCCTCTTAAGTTTTTTTTTAATATCCTGATGAGCTGATCAAATTACATTCCCAAATTTCTACTAAATTGCATGCAAATTTCGTATTTCACTTCTTGCTGTCGAAGTCCTTTCCATCGTTTCTTTATTTTCTTTGTTAATTGTGTCACCTTCAAAACATTTTTACAATCATGCCAAAAACAGCCATGATAGTGATAAACAGTATTTATTTCTTTATTAAAACCATCTACTTTAGCTCCAGCAATGTTTACTTCTCCACCATTAAGAGCATGCTGAATATTATTACTATTTAAACTGTATAACCAAGTTATGGATTCTTTACTGTAACTTTCCTTCTGTTCTTTATCCAACACAGCAATTCTTCGTTCAGGAAAATATTTAGACCTATATATACCCATATGAATTCTGGCAATTATTAAATAAGAGAATGGATCTATATTTGATATTTATAAGAGCTGTTTCTTTAGCTCTAAACAGCATCTTCTCAATATGTGTACATCAGAATTACAATAATCGTTAATATCTTACTTCTATTTAAAACATGATTTTCTTTAATTTTTTTTAGTTTCATTGTTTCAACATAATAATATGCGATACCAATTTTCCTTTGTGTTGAACAAATACAGAGAGTAACCTTTTTCCAATTCTTTCAAATCATATGTTTTTGGAAAAGCGGCAAGTGGACCTCGCACAAACTTACTGCTGTCTGTAATTTTTGAAACTAATTATTTTACCTCTCATAATATTAATTTAGTACCTGAGTAGATATCATATGGTTTTATTGGATTTTCAACACAATACTTCAGAATTAACTGTAAATAGTAACCTTTAGTATAATGAACTAGAAAAGAATAATAAGGTACTGGCAGAAGTAAAGCTGTGAGTACCGGGCGTGAGTCGTGCTTCGGTAGCTCAGTTGGTAGAGCACTTGCCCGCGAAAGGCAAAGGTCCCGAGTTCGAGTCTCGGTCGGGCACACAGTTTTAATCTGCCAGGAAGTTTCAATAATTCTGATGTTTATCAGTTTTCATTCACCTACAAACTTCATAATTTCCCTTAAATTTATAAACAGTATCACAATTAATTTCTTATTGAACTTAATAATCAAATCACATACCTCAATGTTTAGGTACAAGGAACCCGCTTTTATATTCCCTTTTCACAACATTTAAACTGTTCTACTGTAACTACTTTATAGCACTGGAAAACGAAATAATCTTTTAAATCTCTGTTAATAGAACAAATGTCATTATTACAGTTTTGACAACCATTGGCTATTAAATCCTCATCAAATTTTCTTTCACAAATACAACCACTTTGCAATTGGTATTCCAGGTAACATTTATTATTTTTAGTTTTCTACCATTTGTTTACAGTTTCAGCAAAGTGCAAAGCCACATTTATGTTGTTTGCCTTACATTTTTTACATTTATAAGCTGTATCACAAACTTCTTGGTGATTTCTTACACTTTTTGTTTACAACAGTACCTAAAGCAGTTTTCGTAATATTACATATTTTCCACAGGATTGTGTCCTGTACCATTACATAGTATACAAATAGCTCTCTCTATTTTACGGCTGAGCTTGTTCTCGTTCCTACATGGTTTATTACATATACTACAATAATATGATGAGCCTAAGAAGGCTGACATAGTGTTAATTACACAAAAATGGTTGTGATAATTATAAAGATATACTTTTATTGCTTTTGCAGTATAATGATTCCCAGTATAATGATTCTCAGTATAATGATTCTCAGCACATACAACATTTATTTGGATATGTATTCTTGCTCAACAATTTTAATATCATCTAGAGTAAATCCTTCTTCTTCGTTGAATTTTCCTAATTGGCTACACAAAATGTTTCTTAACTCTTTTTGTAGCTTGAATTTATTGCCTCTGATCTTCTTAATCTCAACTTCTGTTAGTGTTCTTTCAAAGACAGTATTTGTATGACATGTTAATGACACTGTTATTGCCCTAGGACAACACACGTTATCATTACTATTAATTCTTGTAATATACTTTTTTGTCTTTTATCATCAGCTAGATCAATTATCTTACTACCTCCACCACTACCTTTAGGAGTCACTAACATCTGAACATTACCCATCAGATAATTGATAGCTTTGATTTTATTGCACAAAACTTGGACATATTTTTTAGTATATCTTATGACTTATATCCTGAATTGGGTAAAATTTTTTTGGATTTGCTTTTGTTGTATTCAAGTACCTCCTTATCCAATATTTGTTCCCTACTTAGCAACTTGTAGCATAGCATTGACTGCTTTCTTTACATAATCTGTTTTCACAACAATGGTATCGAGTTTACTAATATTAGCACCGTTATAGAAAATTTTGTAGTTAACAGAACAGGCTTTAAATTTTTAATTACATATGGATCTTATTTTTTTAATCATAAATAAATCCATTTTGGATGGTTTGTCACCTTCATTTGCTCAAATAGTTTACTACAGAATGGATAAATGAGATATAGTCTCACTATATTTTATTGTCTCAGTCATCTAGTCTTTCCAAACACATCAATGTCAAACCTGTAAAAATAATGTTTAATAATTTGCCCTTGATCTAGTTATATGGAATAATTTTGGATGAATTGGAAGTTATAGTAACACAATTGAATCAATTCTGCTTTCTTTAATTTGTATTACCTTCTAATACCAAGGTATTTAACTAAGGCTTTGAGCTCAACTACTTGTTTTTGAGATATCTTGTAGGGAGAGGTAAATTATGTAATCTAATTAAATTAATTACATCATGGTTTATTAATCTGCTACATCTAATTAAATTATTTCTTCTAGACTGGTCATGAAGTTGACTGAATGTAAAATATCTCAAAGTCTGAGTAATTTTAGGTTCTATTAAGGGAATAAAATTTTAGGAGCTTTCTGAAAAACAACAATTTAAGAACTTCTTCATAAAACAGAAAATGTAGTGATTAGCTAATTTTCATTTTTATTTGTTTTATTTAACTTTCATTTTTATTTACAGTTACATCGATGCTAAATCTTACACCTACTTCAATGCTTGTATTTAGATGTAGGATTTAAGTAAAACAACCAAATTCTTTAATTTCTTACAATTAATAATTACTTCATAGTCATTATTTACTATAGGTAAAAATAGTTTAGAATGTACATAATTGGAAAATGTTTTTAAATGCTACTTGTAATAGGCAATTGAAACATATTTTCCACATACACATAGGACTTGCTCATTATTATTAATATTTTTAAGACCTTTTAATCACATTCTGTACAAATGTGTTCTGGCTTATCGTTTGTGTACATGTGCGAATAAAAATTACCAATTAACATCTCCACTTTGCATTTTTTACACTTTTTGGAGGCCTCCATTCATTTAGAATCCATTTTTTATTACATTTAAGTAAAATTAGCCACTAGCTTCAGGTACATTTAAGTCATTTCCCTATTCTAAATAAACGTTTGTATAAAAAAATGAATCTCCTTTCTTGCTCCGAGCACTAGATAACTGTATACAGACAATATTTACACTCTTAATTTTTCTGTCACTAGCATTTCTACTACATATTTTTTATTTTATTTACGAGTTTTAGTGCAATACATGCTTCATGAAAAAGGAATTCAGATCTGTAATCAGTTTTAGACACACTCTTAAGGAAACTATAAAACTACATTTTTGAACACCTAAATTTTATATTAAATGGAGTCACTTAAGATATTAAATACACGAAATTAAATCAGTAGACTGTAAAATTGACCGCTGGATTTTAGAAACATTATGTAGAATTTAATCAAAAGAGAAAAACACTTATAAATTGTATTATATTAAGTGGGGTCGATTGTAGACCTTATCAACAATTAATTTAAATATAATGATAATCAAGTTTTAATCATGATTTATCATTATTTGTTTTAAAGCTAATGCTATTTCTGAAACTTTAAACATTACAGATACAGTTAAACCAATAAAAAATAATGTCGACAAAGACAATAAAATAAACTGTGGTAAAGTTTCCAGACTTGCTTCCAAGGCAAGTATAACATATCACAAAAAACTATATTTATCAATTAATCTGGTTTATATTCCTTAATTTTATCATCTAAACACAAAGAAGGTAAATTATTCAAAAATTGGGTTACACATGAGTCTTGCCATCCTTTAGATAACATGGCGAATGTAAACTATAAAAAACTACAAAATTAAAAGAGTAAGAAAATAAGCAAATACAACACCATTTAAGAAGTTATGGTAGCTAACATTAACAACCAAAAATATAATTTCTGATGTTGTAGAGTTGAAGAAGGAACAAATTAATTATATTACCACATCTAAACAGTGTGCAAAGGAAAATTCTCAAAAGTAGGTGTTGTATTGCCTCAGAATCATCTTTCTGAAAGATAATGTTGTTATAATAGTAAAATACCCAACAAGATAAAATGTGCTTAATATTTTCTTAATATTTTCTTTGGTACACGCAGACTAGATAAAAGTAAAGAAATCTACAATATTCACTTCAACATTCTATCTCATTTTGTTGAGAAATTATGTGCAAAATTTAATGTTAATGATAATGAAATAAATTAGAAGAGGAATTATATTTATGATGAAACTTTGACTAAGCCTGATATAGAATTTGTCTAAAAATATTGTATCTAATAAATTGTTATTCTATATAAACAAGGTGATTGCAGACCTTGTCACAACAAGCTCAGTTATATTAATAAACATGGGCATATGATCATAATGAAAATAATAATTCTTGGTTTAAAGCACAAGAGCTAGCTGAAGTATTGGAATATAACAATACAACTGAAGCAATCCTATATCTTTTAGACAACAATATAGGAAAAGTTGCAAAGATTTGAAGAGTAGAAAATCTCAACTATGGCCATTAATTATCAGATCAAAAATTAAATTAGATTAACTGTTTCAAGATTCGATAGCTCGAGAAGTTTTGCCATCAATTAGCATACATAGAGGATATAAGGTAAAAAATAAATTATAGATCTCCACAGAAATCAGGTAGGGCAAAAAAGCTTATCTTATACAAGGCATCTACAAGAAAAAATAAAAATATGGAGAAACGAATTGGAGGAGATACTAATACAAAATTTGAGAGAAACGACTAACTATTTTTCTGGAAACATTTTCGGGACCCAACATATATATATGTATACCTACCACTACAGTCACTACACAGTAGTTAATAGTAATATAAAAATTAAATATAATATGAAACTGAACTTCATACTGTATTAAAAATGTTTTGCTGAGTAATAATTTTGAAAATGGTTAAGGGAACATAACTAAAGAAACGATACAATATTTTGGCCTATAAGGATTTTATTTTGTGCAAATGAAATGGTGAACTTAATGAGATTTGTAGTATTGTTTAATCTTGTCATATATGACACTTTCAGTATATGGATTGAAGCTTGTTATTCTTATTAGTAAATCGTTTTCCACGCAAAGTTTGTTTCTATAGTTGTTTTTTTAAACTCAAGCTAGAAAAATCACATTCACATAAGTAAGCTATGTTTGCAAGCACTCAATACTCTTCCTTTCATTTGATCCAAAATGGGATTAGGCTCAATTCTTGAAATAAAGTTTCCAACAAAGAATAAAGAATTACACAATAGTTCTATCAGCAAGTCTTTTGCAGATGCTGATGGTTTTGACTTTTTAACGGATTTATTATCATTAGCAGGCCATGAGGATTTCTTGGAAAGTAACATCTACAACCAAAAATCATTATTAATTAACACTCATGAATAAGCAAACAGCTATCAGAGGAATTAATGTGAAACTGTCAGATTATTTGAGTTTGCTCTATGGGGATGTCCTTACTATCGTTTTGAAAAGGAGGTGGTTTAACTTAACTGTTACTTTCCTATATTGGGTGAAATACAATAACATGAAAATTATAGACATGTTTAATACGGTAAACATAAAATCTAAGTTATTACTAGTAAATTATTTCAGTATAAGTACCTGAAACTAGAGGCCAGTGCTTCAAGATGATCCTTCATAGCATCCGCTGTTTCTTTATTAACTCTGATTCTATATCTTTCCAAGAAATCATCGAGGATAACTAGTAAATTAAGTAAATTCTTTCAAAATAAATACCTCAAACTAAAGGCCAATGCTTCAAGATGATCCTTCACGGCACCTGCTGTTTCTTTATTTACTTTGATTGAATATGTTTCCAAGAAACCATTGCGGAGTGGGAATGAATCAAAACAGCTGTCTTTCACTTCACTGGACCATCTTTCAAGATCTTAAATAGTTGCTTCTATTTTATCTTGTACTTAGAACTTATGGATATCCTTTCCTTGCAACTATAAATTGAGGCTACAAAGAGCACTGAATACGTCACCCAAATATGAAAGACATGTTAGCCAGTTTTTGTCATTTAAAATGTAACAGAAACTGCTTACAGATTTTGCATCACTTTTTTGCTCCAATAGCAAGATTCTCAGCTCATCTCGAAGCTCAAATAATTTTGATACCACTTTCCCTCTTGACAACCTTCGTACTTCTTAGTGCAGAAGGAGTGTTTTGTGCTCACTGCCCTTCTCACCGACAGTATGTCAAACAATTTTGAGTTTTTAGGCCTAGATGTAATGTAATTCACAATTTTTACTGCATCATTAATGATTTTCTTAGGCTTTGAAGAAGACCTTTACATACAAGGGCATCTCGGCACAGGCTACACTGAGTCCATTGAACAGAAGGATCAGTGAAACCTGAGGAAATGCCAGAAGTAGCACAGGCACCATCAGACATCAGTGCAACACATTTTGTCCATAAAGCCATCAAGATATTAAAATAATTCTTTCTCTATTGTTGTTGTTGACAAAGATTTACAGAAAAGCATTTCTTCTTCTATACTCCCATCAAATCCAAACCTAAGAAAGCCAAAAGAATAGACTCACTGGCTATATCTGTGCCTTCATCAAACTGAAATGAAAGGTACTCACTTTGCTTGATAACTGTGATGATGGAGTGTTTTCCAAACTCTGCCATTTCATTGATCCTCCTCTATACTGTTGTTTCATAGATGTATTTCGTCAATTAGTCTTGTGTGCTTCTCGCTAAATAAAGCATCAGATACTATTTTGGCCGGTAAAATACTATGCTCTCCTACAGTGAGAGCTGCCTCCATTCTGGCTATCTATAATATCAGTCGATATGAAGCAATTGTAACTTGTTTATTATGTACTCCAGAAGTCGATTTTGTCATAATTCGTTTTGAATTTAAAAATTCTCGTTTTTTGTATCAGAAAAAATCGATTGACTTACTTATATATTCTGGACGTTGCTTTGATAACTGTCTTTTCAATTTTGAAAGTTTCATACTCTCGTTAGGAAGCCCTTCAAAGCCCACAACACATTGAGGAAGTGGCTCTAGATCAGTGCAGAAAATACAAACCCATATTTCAAATAATCATCATTGTATTAACGAAAGCAAAATTTTTCTTTTTTCTGGAAGGAGTTCAGTTCACTAACTTCACTAGCACAGTCACCTTTAGGTGTAATACATGATGCACTGGTACAAGGCGTGAAAGATAAGACGTAATTACATGAAGTCTGTCTTTTTCAGCATGATCCTATTTGAACACATGCGCTTCTAATGAAATAAAATGAAACAAACCGCCATAATAAACACGCATGCACACCAACAAACAAACAAAGCACACTCTTTCAAGTATGAGTCACATTGTCACAAGTGAAAGGGAAACTGGTATTGTATTATTGCAAATAGCGTTGAGTCCTGCACTTGTGCTGTTCTCATTTGGCCTAGATTACGCTATTAAGCCACAATAGTTTCTTCCTTAGAATGATTTTTGGTATAGCTGTTCAGATTGTTAAACTTTCCTCTTTAAATAAGATTTCATCTTCTCAATCAGTGACATATTTTACTCAATTATTTTAAAAATCGTCCAGTGACCCACCTAAATCCATATTGCGATCCACTAGTAGGTTGTATATCAATTTTTCCTAACTTTTATTTTAATATCAAAATATATCCTATCTTCTTTAATAAAACAATAGGCTTAACTAATATTATAGTCTGTATCAAGCAGTTTTAAATTTTCAATTATAAATTCCATTCACATATAAATTTTTTATAAAATATTTTTATTTTATCTTTCCAGCTATTACGTGAATTATCAACCACAAACATTTAACATGTTCCTTATCTACTTTCTTCCTCAAGACCTTCTCCACAATATGCAATACCTTCAACTTATATGTGATTCGCTTAGAATGAATAAAGCTTTCACTATCAAACATTTTTTTTGACCAATTGGCTGTGTATCCTGTTTCAAAGTTCCATTAAGTTTACTGATTCCCAATTTGTCACTTATTTTAAATTTTGGTTTATAATTAGATACAATGACAGTTAGCTAACTTCTATTGGCTTCATTTATATTTCCATTATTATTTCCTGGTAAGTAAAATTTTTCTACATGATTTCTTTGAGTGTTCTGTTAAATCTTTCTTCAACAAATGTTTTTATTTTTTGAAAAGTTGAGTAACAGTTGAAATTATATTTTCTATGAGTTCTTTAAAATCTTTATTGTAGAATTATTTTCCATTACATTTTTGCGGATTTCTTGATGATCTTACTTGAAATGTTGATTGAAATGTATTATCCACTTTTCTACATTTTTTATCTTTATCTGGAATAGCCAAGCAAGTTTTGAAAAAATATGTACAACAGTTAATAAAAATTTATGTTCTTTGTTGTTGTGGTCTTCAGTCCTGAGACTGGTTTGATGCAGCTCTCCATGCTACTCTATCCTGTGCAAGCTTCTTCATCTCCCAGTACCTACTGCAACCTACATCCTTCTGAATCTGCTTAGTGTATTCATCTCTTGGTCTCCCTCTACGATTTTTACCCTCCACGCTGCCCTCCAGTACTAAATTTGTGATCCCTTGATGCCTCAACACATGTCCTACCAACCGATCCCTTCTTCTAGTCTCCCCAATCCTATTCAATACCTCTTCATTAGTTATGTGATCTACCCATCTAATCCTCAGCATTCTTCTGTAGCACCACATTTCGAAAGCTTCTATTCTCTGCTTGTCAAAACTATTTATCATCCACATTTCACTTCCATACGTGGTTACGTTCCATACAAATACTTTCAGGAACGACTTCCTATATTCAATGTTAACAAATTTCTCTTCTTCAGAAACGCTTTCCTTGCCATTGCCAGTCTACATTTTATATTCTCTCTACTTCGACCATCATCAATTATTTTGCAGCCCAAATAGTAAATCTCCTTTACTACTTTAAGTGTTTCATTTCCTAATCTAATACCCTCAACATCACCCGACTTCATTCAACCACATTCCATTATCCTCGTTTTGCTTTTGTTGATGTTCATCTTATATCCTCCTTTCAGGACACTGCCCATTCCGATCAACTGCTGTTCCAAGTTCTTTGCTGTCTCTGACAGAATTACAATGTCATCGGCGAACCTCAAAGTTTTTATTTCTTCTCCATGGATTATAATACGTACTCCGAATTTTTCTTTTGTTTCCTTCACTGATTGCTCAACATACAGATTGAATAACATCGGGGAGAGGCGACAACCCTGTCTCACTCCCTTCCCAACCACTGCTTCCCTTTCGTGCCTCCCAACACTTATAACTGCCATTTGGTTTCTATACAAATTGTAAATTGGCTTTCGCTCCCTATATTTTACCCCTGCCACCTTCAGAATATGAAAGATAGTATTCCAGTCAACATTCTCAAAAGCTTTCCCTAAGTCTATAAGTCTACAAATATTAGAAATGTAGGTTTGACTTTCCTTAATCTAGCTTCTAAGATTAGTTGTAGGGTCAGTATTGAATCACTTGTTCCAATACTTCTAGTGAATCCAAACTGATCTTTGCCTAGTTTTTCCATTTATCTGTAAAGAACGCGCGTTAGTATTTTGCAGCCATGACTTACTAAACTGATTGGTCGGGTATTTTCACATTTGTCAACACCTGCTTTCATTGGGATTTGAATTATTATATTCTTCTTCAAGTCTGAGGGTATTTCGCCTGTGTCATCATCTTGCTCACCAGATGGTAGAGTTTTGTCAGGACAGGCTCTCCCAAGATCGTCAGTAGTTCTAATGGAATGTTGTCTACTCCCGGGGACTTGTTTCGACTCAGGTCTTTCAGTGCTCTGTCAAACTCTTCTCGCAGTATCATATCTCCCATTTCATCTTCATCTACATCCTCTTCCATTTCCATAATATTGTCCTCAAGTACATCGCCCTTGTATAGATCCTCTATATACTCCTTCCACCATTCTGCTTTCCCTTCTTTGCTTAGAACTGGGTTTCCATCTGAGCTCTTAATATTCATACAAGTGGTTCTCTTATCTCCAAACGTCTCTTTAATTATCATGTAGGCTGTATCTATTTTACCCCTAGTGAGACAGTCCTCTACATCCTTACATTTATCCTCTATCCATCCCTGTTTAGCCATTTTGCACTTCCTGTCGATCTCATTTTTGAGACGTTTGTATTCCTTTTGCCTGCTTCATTTTTATATTTTCTCCTTTCATCAATTAAATTCAATATTTCTTCTGTTACCCAAGGATTTCTACTAGTCCTCGTCTTTTTACCTACTTGATCCTCTGCTGCCTTCACTACTTCATCCCTCAAAGCTACCCATTCTTCTTCTACTGTATTTCTTTCCTCTATTCCTGTCAATTGTTCCTTGATGCTCTCCCTGAAACTCTGTACAACCTCTGGTTTAGTCAGTTATCCAGGTCCCATCTCCTTAAATTCCCACCTTTTTGCAATTTCTTCAGTATTAATCTACAGTTCATAACCAATAGAGTGTGGTCAGAGTCCACATTTGCCCCTGGAAATGTCTTACAATTTAGAAACAGGTTCCTAAATCTCTGTCTTAGCATTATATAATCCATGTGAAATCTGTCAGTATCTCCAGGCTTCTTCCATGTATACAACCTTCTTTTATGATTCTTGAACCAAGTGTTAGCTATGATTAAGTTGTGCTCTGTGCAAAATTCTACCAGGCGGCTTCCTCTTTAATTTCTTACCCCCAATCCATATTCACCTACTATGTTTCCTTCTCTCCTTTTTCCTACTATCGAATTCCAATCACCCATAACTATTAAATTATCATCACCCTTCACTATGTGAATAATTTATTTTATTTCATCATACATTTCATCAATTTCTTCATCATCTGCAGAGCTAGTTGGCATATAAACTTGTACTACTGTAGTAGGTGTGGGCTTCGTATCTATCTTGGGCACAATAATGCGTTCACTATGCTGTTTGTAGTAGCTTACCTGCATTCCTATTTTTCTATTCATTATTAAACCTACTCCTACATTACCCCTATTTGATTTTGTGTTTATAACCCTGTAGCCACCTGACCAGAAGTCTTGTTCCTCCTGCCACCGAACTTCACTGATTCTCACGATATCTAACTTTAACCTATCCATTTCCCTTTTTAAATTTTCTAACCTACCTGCCCGATTAAGTGATCTGACATTCCACACTCCGATCTGTAGAACGCCAGATTTCTTTCTCCTGATAACGGCATCCTCTTGAGTAGTCCCCGCCCAGAGATCCGAAGATTTGAATATATAAGTTTTTAATTTTTTAAAATTTTCTTCTTGTATGGAACTGATACAACCTTTTTGGAATAAAGCTAAAGCTTTGCTGAAACAGTACTTCATTACACGGAAACTGGGGAGAATATAAATTCATACCTTTGACAGTAATCTATTTTTAGTCAAAAGATTCATCAGTCTGTTGTACCTTCATATGTCCTATCATCAACTGTTAATGTATCGCCACAAAATTCTACTGGTATATTATCAACAAATTTAGATGTACGAACAGGATATAATGCAAAAACCTGACCTTCACTACAGTTTATATAGTCTAGCATTCTTTGAATTACAGATACTTTTTAACATCACCCTCTTTTACTTTGTTAACAACACCCTGTGCTTTTCTATCTTTAACCTTTCAGTACATTTTTTATTTCTGTTTCACTTCATTTATAGACATCCTTTGGACTTTCAGTTTTTTAATTTGTGGCATATTGTCAAATTCATCAAAACAGCGATGATGTTGATAAGGACTCATTTGTTTTTCAGTATCTCTGTTTTCTACATTAGTTTTGAAACCTTATCTGTTATTCCTTCAATTGTGTCAATAACAGGCAGTTCACCTTTTTTATATTTTTCATGCTCTTTTCTTGGTTGTTTCTTCCATTTTAGGAATTTTTCTTTTAATTTTTTCATTAATTTCCAGTTTTCTTTTCGTTTTTTAAAACCTCTGGTATATATATCACAAACATTTGTTATAGACGAAAAATATTAGTAAAAATAATTTTAGTTAAGAAATTAATTTCCTTACATCTGTATTTCCCTTCTTTAGGCTTCCCCGTTGTGCCTATTGCAAAAAATACCGATATGGGCCTCATGCCAACATTTACGACATTTACTTCCAAAAATCATCAAATTTTAGACCGCCACCAGCAAATTCATGATATATTTGACACAAATTTGTATCATGGTCTCTAGAAATATTTAAAAAAGTTAAATTATCCTTTACTAATTATTTTGGTACTTTTTAATATGTCTAAGCTAAATACAAACAGTCGATTCCTGTATGTCTGCCTCTAGTAAAATATTCTCTAACTACATCCTGATTTTCAAGAATGAAATCGTCGAATATGACAACTGAATTATCTCCACATTCATCTAGTGCTATAATTTCATCACTATTTACAGTATTAGTATCTATTTTTCTGTAATTTTTGTCGTCAATATTATGCATCTTTTTATAAATTCCTTGTATTTCAATGGATCTAAACTTTTAGAATAAACATATAAGTGACTGATTTTGTTATAACTCAACCATCCTGAAACTAAAATATAATTTTCAACCATTAATGTTGTTTTTCCATAGCAACTTGGTCCTATTACTGCACATTGAACAGAATTCGATAAAGGCTTACCTTATTTATTTTTTGATTTCTTCTCTGGAATTAATATCTTAGGTTCCCAATATGTTTTCATTTAAATAAATATTTTTTATTAATTTTAAATTAATTGCTTATTTGAGCTGAGTGGTTAAGGCCAATTCACACTGACCATCACGATACCATCACGTTGTGGCGCCATTGTGTCATGGTGTATTCACACTGTTCATCATGTCATAGTTTAAGTCAATTCAAGTCACGCGATCTCAATTCGCATGGCTGTCCTCAGGTGGTTTTTTCTCGGGAATTACGATCTTCCAAAGATTGTATTCAACTATTTTTATGAGCAAAGTGCACATATACGACACAGTAGGATATATAAGTGTATACTGGAGTCTACGTTTGTAGGAAAATGGCATTTATTGGACAGAAATCGTTTGCAGCCTGCAGAGGTAGCTTCTACATTGGAGAAGAACGATGGAAATGCGAAGCAGGGTAAAAAAGAATGTGGGTCCGAAAAATGGCATTACGTGGTACAGAAGGGGAATTTCATACATTATAGAAGGAGCTTGAGAGAAAGGAATCTGCATTTTATATTTTATGAAGTCGAAGCACCAGTTCTTTTATTTGTTATGTCAAATTGCACCCAGAATTACTAAAAGGTATACATTAGTATGAGATGCTATTCACATCCTATGAAGAATTAGTTTGTCTAAGATTAAGTTTAGTTACCAATCTAGTGCAAATTTTTATGCAATAGACATATCTCCACCGATATCTTTCCCTTCAAAATTTGTAGGTTTTCTTATATTTTGTATTTGGTTTTTAATATTTCAATTGCCTTATTTGTACCAGAGTTAGCTAGTGAAACTAGATGAATATTGACCACTGATGCTTGCAAAACTGTTTCCCACAGTAAATAAGATTGGCAAAACGCATATCTAAGCAAACAACTCTAATGCATTACTTTATTTATAGTTCACAAATGATGCATTTTTCCACTGTTGCAGTGTCCAAAGGTTTCAGCCCACTCCTTTACCAGACATCACAATTCCTTGACAACATACAAATAAATTAAATTGACTTATGAACTTGATTCTACCTACATTATCTTTTTCACTTCAAGTTTCAGCCATATTGCAATCCATTTCCTTGTAAAATATTAAATACGGTTTAGGTATGCATAAAAATCACTTTATAAATACAGAAGTGGGCCATCTAATTTAGTACACTCATGTCACACGGTTCAGGCTGCTGTCTCACTGCTTCTATTAATCTTTCGTCATTTATTAGAAATTTTAACAAAAGAAATATCGAATTGAAACAGTTTATAAGGAATAACAAACAACAAACAATTTGTATCCACAATGTTCATGGCCACATATTGGGAGGAAATGAATTTGGAGGTCACATGATCAACACGGATAGATGACATCAACTGTCAAACCTTTTTTCTTGAGAAACCTTGACAGTGCCATTTCGTGAATTAAAACGGCATGACAGAACAGCTAGTGTGGATTCCACGATTTGAAATGTATTGCAGAGAAACCCAGAAAATTCTAGTCATGTGTAAAATAGCTAAGTAGATCTAAATCTTCCGTTCAGTCCCTTGTTGACCAGTCTGGTGTGGCAGCTGAAGAGACAAAAATTAAAGCTGATTTTTTAAATTTTGATGTCCAAGAAATCGTTCACACAGCAGAACTGTGCATAATACTGGCATTTGATCATAACACAGATTCCAATATGGACGGTATAGAAATAAGCATACTTGGCGTAGAGAAGCAACTTGAAGTTCTTCGAATGAATAAATCACCGCATCCAGATGGAATCACAGTTCAATTTCACAACAGGTACTCTGAGGCATTGGCCCCTTACCTATATTGCATTTTATCATGATTCTCTGGGTAGATCACATAACTAATGAGGAAGTATTGAATAGGATTGGGGAGAAGAGAAGTTTGTGGCAAAACTTGACAAGAAGAAGGGATCGGTTGGTAGGACATGTTCTGAGGCATCAAGGGATCACCAATTTAATATTGGAGGGCAGCGTGGAGGGTAAAAATCGTAGAGGGAGACCAAGAGATGAATACACTAAGCAGATTCAGAAGGATGTAGGTTGCAGTAGGTACTGGGAGATGAAGAAGCTTGCACAGGATAGAGTAGCATGGAGAGCTGCATCAGACCAGTCTCAGGACTCAAGACCATAACAAACAAAAACAAACAACATGAATCTCTTACCCAGCACAGAGCCCCAAGCGACTGGAAAAAATGCAGGTGACTCCAGTATATAAGGTATCAGACTGTGGTGGGGCGGGTTCGGTCGTCTGCATTCTCTCTTTCACTTATCGAAAGTCCATCTACCTTGATATGCTTCTCTCCAACGTCCCTTCACTCTGTAGGAGCAGAAACTTGCTAGGCAGTGTAAAGCAGCGTTGATGAAACCACTACATAATACCTACTACACAGAGGTCGCGTAAATCGAGTTGAAAGACAGTTTCTGAAAATTCAGTTTTAAAAAATCGGGCGTTCGGAAGATGCAGTCTACTTGTAGAAAGCATTTATAATTAGACTGAGTCTGCTGTTTAGTCATATGGAAACATGTAAAATGGCTGCAAAGTTCGAATTTAATATGGTGATGCTCTCTCATTCAAAGTTCACTGTCTGTACAACATAGTTACACTCCAAAAGCAGCCAGAATTTTTGCATGTCCGACGCGACTAATTTTCATGTTCCAACAGGTACCGACTCACAACTATTCGCGAGTTAAACATTCGGTCGTTTCAGTGGTGTTCTTCAAAAGAAGTGCTTGCCAAAGTCTTCTGTACAGAGCACAAAACATGCCATGCAGAACTATTACTACGACCAGAAAGTTCACACGATCATAACTCTCAAACTATTTAATTTAGAACCACGAAACTTTCGTAGAAATGTTCGTAACTCCAGTCACTTCAGTCACAAGGTATTCCAACCGCAATTAACTCACTACTTCTTCAATTTTCAGAGTATTTTTATGGTGCTATCTAACATTGTGTTATCCCTAGGCCAGTTAGCAAACGACTATCTCGAACTACTCTACTCACTGCCCAATCTACTATCTTCACTCAGGAACAGCTTAATTCTGATTGACTGTTGATCTAAATGACTAATTAGAATGTTCCTTCCAGTTATTCTCGCGACAAAACGTGCCTTCTCCAATCAATAATCTGATAGTAATTAATGTCATTAACATTTCAATTTCTAGTATATTGTTTAATCAAAAAAAGCGAAGTTCAAATTATTCTTCAAATTGGTAGATAAACTTATTCCACTTCTAACTTTCATTCTGGCTGCTTTTATACAAAAATAAGTTCACACTGACATATTTCATCTGAAGCATGTTTGCACCGTAAATTTCCCATGGTCTATTTGTACAAGATTTTATGGAAAATGACATTAAATTTTAATGTATGTCCCACATACACTCTCTCAATCATTCTCATGCACTCACACAAAAAATATAATCAAATAATAATTTTGCCGATTTTTGTGTTACTTAATGCACAATGACTGAAGTCATGAATTCATTGATATTTATGTACTTGTAACTTGGTAATGACTTCAACTGATAATGAAAGTTAAATTGTACCTGTTCCTAACGTGGTTTTAAGAAACAAACATTGGTTTTAGGACTTTCAGGTAATTTTCTCTATCTCTGGAACTACAATAAATAAAAATCGGAGATTTTGACAGCATCATTCCAATAGTAACAAAAGGCTGTGTACCAAATTTGAACAAAATTGGATAATAACTAATATGGATTATTTAGGTTTGTAAATCTTTGTATTGACTGACTGTTACGCTATGCAGTTCTCAAGACAGGCAGCATCAGCTGTGATGTGACCAAAGCGAAAAAACCATAGCCATCCTGCAGCCACCGTACCAAATGTCTATGTGCCTTACTGCAACAAATGCCATCTCGTAAGAACTTGCTACATTACAAGATGTACGAAATTGCAGGCCAATATTCCTAATTTCTGTCTGCTGTAGAACCCTTTAACACATTTTCAGTTCGAGCATAATAAACTGTCTTGAGGGTAAGCAGCTTATGTCCAAGAAATTATTGCATGTGCAAACCTCAGTTTGCCCTTTTCTGACTTGACAGACTGAGAACTATGAATGAAGGCCAACAAGCAGTTTCCATGATTCTAGACTTCCAGAAAGCATTTGACGTAGTGCCCCTTTGCATGCTGTTAATGAAGGTAAGAGCATATGGAATAAGTTCACAGATATGTGACTGACTCGAAGGTATTAAATAATAGAACATTGTCCTCGACGCCAAGTGTTCATCAGAGACAAGGGTATCGTCAGGAGTGCCTCAAGGAATTGGGATAGGACCGCTCTTATACTCTACATATGTAAATGATTTGATGGACATGGTGGGCAACTGTCTGTATTTGTTTGCCGATGACGTTGTGGTCTACAGTACTATGTCAAAGCTGAATGACTGTAACTACAAGAAGAATTAGACAAAATTTCCATTTGATGTGATGAATGGCAGTTAGCCCTAAATGTGGAAAAATATAAGTTAATGTGGATGAGTAGTAACAACAAATCTGTAATGTTTGGATACAGTATTACTAGTGTCCAGCTTGAGACAGTCAAGTCATTTAAATATCTGGGCATAACATTGCAAAGCGTTATAAGGTGGAATGAGCATGTGGAAACTATGGTAGTGAAAGCAAATGATCAGTATCAGTTTATTGGGAGAACTTCAGGAAAGAGTGGTTCACCTTATAACACCTCTGTACATACTTTGTGCCAAACGTGACACTAACATACAATAAGTGTTACCTCTGGCAGGGATTTTGAAGTTTGACTGTGTGTTTACCTAATGGGCAGAGTGTGTCGAACATGAATTTCGTATCAATGGCAATTAGTAGAAAGACTTTAATTTTGAATGCTAAGAACGTAATGAAGTTCTCATGAATGAAATAATAAATGGTCGCTAGCCTAATTAGGCATAATAATTTGAAACATTAAGTTCAAAGAATTTATATATAATTTTGCAAAAAGGACGTTTATTCTTTTTCTCTTTGTAAAGTGCAAATGAACACACATGCCTGTCAGACGAACTGAACAGTATATAGCAGTAGTTATCATTTGAATAAACTGGCAATCACAGGAAGACAAATGCCATTTTACTACTATTAATAATAATTACTATCTCAATCATTAATTAATTCAACACCAAAGTGTTATCAAAGACATCACGAGACTAAGTGAAGCATGACAAGAGTCCTGGTTTAACTAACCAATAAACATCACAAATGTAATAAAATAAAGCTGTACAAATACTTTTTCATACTCTCTCTTTTATGGAAATACTTCAGATTCCTTTAGCAAAAACAATATTTAGTTTAACTTTCTCATAATCGAAAAGAATATAGTGGGGCCCATAAACTATCATTTATTCTTCATGCAAATTCTGTAACTATTTCAGAGACAAATTGCATTACACTAATTTGAATTTTTAACCCCACTTCAATTTGTTTATATTTCAAATGTTATTCTCAAATAAAACTTCAGAAATTAGTTTATGTTAATAGTCAAGGAAAAATCAAATTTCCTGTAAGTCAAATTATGTGTCTTTTTCATTAACTGTGAAGCAGGTGGTTTAACTAGCAACGTTTGTACACTTTAACACTGAAACTTTGACACATTCAAATTAGAATCAAGTCAATGGTTATTCAGAAACAAGATACTCAGTCTTTTGCACATTTAGAATAGGACTGTAAAACGGTTTTATGATCAGGACAATTTCAAAGTTCACACTCATGTTTTTATCACTTGAATAATTTTGAAAAAGGACACACTCGAACATACTGATCCATACTAAGATACATATCTGATTTCCTGAAGTTGACGAAGCAGCAGCGCAATAGTGGTGGGAAGCATGTCGTGGCTGTCTGAGCTCACCTCTTGCAGTTTAAGGCTCTTCTCAAATTTCTTCTTGGCGTCGTATTAATCATTTCAGAGCCATTCAATAATACAACAGCATCATATTACAGCCAAAACCACATCCAAGGCAATTTCAACATAAATTGGCTTACGAATGCCTCACGTGGCACCTACAGTGTTGACTGTACAATTGCTGGCCACTGACTGCATAATGTGCTCTCTCTCTTAACGCCCAGATTGTCTGGCAAATCCATCTTTTCCCGCTCGCCAAGCCCCTTCCGCAGTGGAGGGGGTTCCCTACACCCTTTCCTTTATATAATACAACTTCCCTAAGTATAAAACAGTATTCAAAGTACAATTTTTCTTTTACAAGCATACATATTTTATGAAGTTTCATTTTTTAAACATTATTAAATCTTTACAAAATATACATTATAAACTTCCACTTTAACTCTGACAATTCAAAGATCTTAACTGGTACAGACAATCACTTCAAAGTTACATACACATAATTACATTGCATGGCCTACTTACTATCGAGAATGGTGCTACAACCTGTAGGAGATTGTGTTACTTGTTATTGAGTACTGCTCGAGTGTTTTGTATCCATACCATGTCAGATTGAAGGAGGAGATCGAAGTAATTCAGAGGAGGGCTGCTAAATTTTTTACCGGTATGTATGAACAACACATAAGTGTTATGAAAATGCTTTGGGATCTAAAAAGGGAATCCCTGGAGAGAAGACGACGTTGTTTTCGGGAAACACTACTGACATAATTTAGAGAACTGATATTTGAACCTGCCTCCTGGACGATTTTGCTCCCGCCAACATGCATCATGTGTAAGAACCATGAAGATGGTATGACAAATTAGGGCTCATAGGGAGGTGTACAGACAGTCGTTTTCCCTCACTCTGTTTGTGAGTAGAACAGGAGGGGAAATGACAAGCATTGCTACAGGGTACCCTCCACCACTTACCTTAGTATGATGGCTTTTGGAGTATCTACAGCTATGTAGATGTAGATGTAGAATATTTTAATGGAACATGCCATGATGTGATATGACAGCCAATGTGAATTTGATGTGACGGCCAGTGTCAATTGGCCTTAAGTCATCTGTTCTTAAAAAAGATTGACTCTACCTACATAAGAAAGTTATACCAATGTTGCACTAGTTGCTTTTTATACATTTCTTACTCCAGGTATTACACTGAAAACTAATGAAATGTATTGTGATGGATGAACAACAGATGTTTCTGTTGGTCAATATAGTTTGAATAACTCATAAATATTTATTCATTCAAGAAAGCCTAATGTACATATTAAAGAAGATGATATTTTAAAGAGAACTAATATTGTGAGTAATGTTAGATTATATATGGATAACGAAGATAGTGTTTGAAGTATATTAGGATTTAGTAACCAAACTGTTGAAGGAAATGAAAAAACTGTTGCCGATGGTGTTCTTAAAATTATTCCATTAGAATTAATAAACATATATTTTAATTGGGCTGGTGGGATATTTATAAAACAACTGTTCATTTTCATCTAAAAACTAATATTATTGTTTTATTCCAGCCTAAAGCTGAATTTGGTAGACAGCTATCTTCTGGACCACATTATCCCGTATATACTGTAATTTTTGACACTACCGAATTTATAAATAATTGTAACTAATGAAAATGATACTTTAACTGACTTCAGTGGTGCTACTGTAACAGTTATTTTACAAGTGTCATAATAAATCTTATCCTTATTAAATAATGAACAAGTCGTGAGCTATCAGTTTTACACATTCCCTGTGAATGGGAAGACTAAAAATCCTAAATCTTCCCAACAGTGATACAGAGCTTTCCTTACTCATGGCACCAAAGTACATTCTGTTGAGCTCTTCTGGAGATATGATCGACCACATCTTGATGGAAATGTGAGGCAAATCAGTGTAGGGTTAGGGATGGCTCTGAGGGCAACCAACTTTGCTTTGGGACTATCAACAGTAGGGGTTTCATTAGGAATGGCCTACACCTAAACAGGACTGGGAAGGGAAGTATACCAATCTGATCTAATATAATATAATATAATAGGGGGTGGATCTCGAGCCACACATGGTCAAATAATTGTTGTCATGGTTAGGAAAAGTAATTCTCTTTTAGGATAAATCCAGACAAAACGTTGCCCTGCATAAATAGTATCTCCAGCATTTAAAAAAATACTGAAACAGTCACTCACAAGACAGATTTTAACACTCCAAGTACTACACATACCATATGTCACAAAGAAACACAAACCATTGGGAAAAGTAACACGGGGCATTTCGCAGACTTAACAACCCTCCATCTAAACGTGCAACTATTAGAAGTTAAGCTCCAATCTTTGAACTGCACAATAGTTTGAGATACTGAGCATTGGTGTAGAGACACAGAAATCCAATGTGTAGTACCATCATTGTATGAAAGGGCAAATACTTACTGCAGAACTGCTTAAAGGGGTGGAGGATCATGCATTTACATCAGAAAAGGAACACATTTCAAATTTAAACATGACCTCAGTAGAGTAAGGGAAGACAAACACTTTGAAATCTCAGGTATTGAATTAACAGGGCTTCATATCACCAAGAACTTAATCATTTTGTGTGTGTATAGATCTCCCAAATTTTTCAATAAATTATCAGAAGTTTTAGATAAATTCACAGAGGGCAACATAATTCTGTATGGGGATTCTAACATCAACACTGATATCATAAAAGAATCCATCAGCACCCTTATAAATATCGTTCAAAGTTTTGGCATGTCCCATTTGATCAATAGTGCAACAAGGGTTATTACAATGACTGTATCAGCAGTTGGCCATGTGGCGATAAAAATGAACAGGGAAAAATGTGATGTAGCTGTAAAAGATATAGGACTATCAGACCATCTGAGTGAAATAACAAAAGTAAATTCAGGGATTGAATCATTCCCTAAACTACAAACCTACAAACGACATCTGTCAGAAATCAAAATAAAAGATTTTTCAAAAGAACTAGCAAAACAAAACTGGGATGAAGTGTATAACGAAACCAATGTCACTTAAATTCTCTAAATTCTCTGCATTATTTAAACTGAACTTTGAAAAGGCATTTCCAAAAGTATGCAGTCTGTATCAACGTCTCACAAAAATATATGTATAACAGCAAGTATAAGAAGTTGTTACAAACACTTAAGTACCTCAGTTCCATGAAAAAGTCGCAATGATCCAGAATTCTTAAATTTCTATCGTAGATACAAAAAGATCTATAGGAAGGTGCTGATTTCTGCAAAAAAGTCATTTAATGATGGAATAATATATAATGCAAGGAATAAAAGCAAAGCAGTTTGGGATGTTATGAAAAAGGAAATGGGGAGAGGCAAACAAATGTAAAATACCATACTGTTAAGGCAGCGGGATAAGGTAATAAATGATCAACAACACTTAGCAAACTATGTAAAAGAGCATTTCTCAAGTATTGCAGAGAAGTTACAGAAAAAATTCTCCAAAACAAATATAACACCTGTAAATAATGTTGCACTAAATACAACAATATTACTTCCAACCATAGAGAATGAAGTCAATAAAACCTTTCAAAAACTAAAAAATAAAACGTCAGTAGGGTTAGATGAAGTACCAAAGTGTGTACTGAAACAATGCATAGAGATTATAAAGACCCTTTAACAAATATAATAAATGAATCCTTCAAATCAGGGACATTTCCAGAACAGTTAAAACAGGCAAGAGTTGTGCCTTTGCTTAAGAAAGGTAATGCAGAAGGAATAGAAAATTACTAGCCAATTTCCCTGGTGTCACCATTCTCAAAAATAATAGAAGCAATTATGAAAGACAGATTAATGAATTACCTGTATAAACACAATATTTTAAGTGAATCATCTTGGTTTCCGGAGTGGCAAAAATACGGAGTCAGCCATAGTAGAATTCACAGAAGTTGTACTTGATGCCCTTGATAAAGATGAGTGTGTCACAGGCATATTTTTGGATCTTTCTAAGGCGTATTATTCAGTCGACCAAAAGATTCTATGAAATAAATTAGAATCATTAGGAATAAGAGAAGTAGCTAATGAGTGGTTTCGATCATACCTAGCAGATAGGGTAGAAAGAGTAGAGATAACACATACTTCAAATAGATCTAATGATTTAGTAAAAAACTTATCAGAACCAAAATACATTAATATAGGGGTTCTGCAAGGTAGCATACTAGAACCCATGCTATTCCTGACATACATCAGCGACTTTCCCAGTTGTGTTACACATGATGGAAAAATTCTCTTCGCTGTTGACAGCAATATTATAGTCACTGGGAACACAAGAGAACTCCTTGCAGAGAAAACAAATGGAACTCTCAAAGACGTTTATGACTGGTCAATAAGCAATAAAGTGACATTGAACATAAAGAAAACTAACGCCATGAATTTAAGTTTGAAGAGGAAAACTGACAATATTAAATTTAGATGTCACCTCTATAGACTGTGTAACAATGTAAAATTTCAGGGAATGAATATTGTTTCCCAGTTGAGGTGGTGTGAACACAGTAAGGTACTTGCAAAAAGGATGTTATCACCATATCACCATGTTATGCCCTTAGAATCCTATCATCAGTTTGTAACCTGCAGTGTCTTTTAGTTACACACTATTCAGATGTACACTCAGTTTTTAGATATGGGCTTCTTTTTTGGGGAATCAATGCACAAAATATGAACACAATTTTCAAACTCCAGAAAATAGCCATAAGAAAAATAATGAAAGATAGTAGTCGAGCTCATTTTAAAGATCTGTTCAAAACACTGGGGGTTCTAACTGCTCCATGTGAATACATTTACCAGTCAGTTGTACACATCAAAAGTAGCATTGGTAATTACTGCACAAACAACTCTGTCTATGACCATGGAACAAGAGGTAGAATCAACCTACATTTACCAAGAAGAAATAAACATAAAACTCAAAACAGCATTTATTATCAACGAATAAAACTGTACAGTAAATTACCATAAGAGATTAAAGAAATTGCTAAAATACACTTATTTAAAAAGGTAGCTATAAAGTACCTGTTAGATTAGATTAGATTAGATTAGATTAGATTAATACTTGTTCCATAGATCATGAATACGACACTTCGTAATGATGTGGAACGTGTCAGGTTAATAAAAGATGTCTGTACGAGAAATTACATTACACAAAATATTGCATGACACTAATGATTAAGGTTTTTTTTTTACTTAGTTTATATCTAAAAATTCAGCCAATGAGTAGAAGGAGTTGTCATCTAGAAATTCTTTTAATTTATTTTTAAATGTTAGTTGGCTATCTGTCAGGCTTTTGATGCTGTTTGGTAGGTGACCAAAGACTTTTGTGGCAGCATAATTTACCCCTTTCTGTGCCAAAGTCAGATTTAACCCTGCATAGTGAAGATCATCCTTTCTCCTGGTGTTATAGGTATGCACACTGCTATTACTTTTGAATTGGGTTGGATTATTATCAACAAATTTCATAAGGGAATATATATACTGTGAGGTTACTGTAAGGATCCCTAGATCCTTAAATAGATGTCTGCAGGATGACCGTGGGTGGGCTCCAGCAATTATTCTGATTACACGTTTTTGTGCAATGAATACTTTTCTACTCAACGATGAATTACCCCAGAGTATGATGCCATACGAAAGCAGTGAATGAAAGTAGGCATAGTAAGCTAATTTACTGAGATTCTTATCACCAAAATTTGCAATAACCCTAATAGCATACGTAGCTGAACTCAGACGTTTCAGCAGACCATCAATGTGTTGCTTCCAGTTTAACCTCTCATCAATGAACACACCTAAAAATTTTGAAAATTCTACCTTAGCTACAGACTTCTGTTCAAATTCTATATTTATTACTGGAGTTGTGCCATTTACTGTACGGAACTGTATATACTGTGTTTTATCAAAATTTAAAGAGAGTCCGTTTGCTGAGAACCACTTAATAATTTTGTGAAAAACATCATTTACAATTACATCACTTAGTTCTTGGTTTTTGGATGTTATTACTATACTTGTATCATCAGCAAAAAGAACTAACTTTGCATCTTCATCAATGTGGAATGGTAAGTCATTAATGTACATCAAGAACAGTAAAGGACCTAAGACCGAACCCTGTGGGACCCCGTGCTTGATAGCACCCCAGTTTAAGGAATCAGCTGTTGTTTTAACATTACACGAACCACTTATTTCAACTTTCTGCATTCTTCCAGTTAAGTATGAATTAAACCATTTGTGCACTGCCCCACTCAAACCATAATGATTTAGCTTATCTAAAAGAATTCCATGATTTACACAATCAAAGGCCCTTGAGAGATCACAAAAAATACCAATGGGTGATGTCCAGTTATTCAGAGAATTTAATATTTGATCAGTGAAAGCATATATAGCATTTTCTGTTGAAAAGCCTTTCTGATTTTGATTTTATATATTGAAGTATTACATGGATAAAACAGAGTAGGGGTTTGGTAAAAAAAGTTATACAAATAGATAATAATAATGATAATAAAACATCCAACATTCCACATGACACCATCACTCTATGTTTTTTCCTTTCTTTTTTCCTTTTCTAGAAAAACTTACCCCCAAGCTATGCATAGTACAATACTAACACCACTTCTTCTTTCTGAGCTCAACATCTCACTCTTTATAGAGGGATGCTGACTCAGTTTTTCAGTAAAGTAAATGCGGAGTTGCGCTACAGGAAATGGCCCAGAGATCACCAGTGTGTGTGTGGTGAGCGAAGTGTTACGAAGCAATGTGTGTAAAGAGTGTGCACTGACTGATAGTGAGATATGAGTGAACAGTATGGCATTACATTTTTTAATAAGTTGTTTCTAAAAAAACTATTGTACACCATGAGTAAATCTAAAGATTGTCTGTAACTACAAGCCTGTAAATGTATACAAATCAACTTATTTTAAATTCGTCTAAACTTGTAATTGCTTTGACATGTGCTATATCTATGTAAAAAAAGATCTATGGATGAATAAAGCTACTACTACTACCACTAGAGATTTAAAAAAAATTGGTGGATGGTTGGGTTCATCCTAATCATGCTCAACTTTATATGAGCTTCAGTATTATCGAAGCTGATGATACAGATTATCCAACCGATGACAGAAAATCTAACAAAAAATTGATTGACAACTAGGTGGCGAAGCTCTTCGAGGTTATCACAATAAGCAAAGGAAACAATATTTTGTCTAGAATGGAACATACTTTTTATTTCTTTATCTGCCATTATTCAGTTGTCTTCATGTCCATCCAATGAGTTAACTACAGAGGGTCATATCCTTAACAACAATAAGATAAAAAGTAAGAAAAATGAACTACTTTATCCTTTACAAATAATGGGTGTTTTTTCAAAGATTATAAAAAATTATTTAGGAAGGAGATTTAACTGTAATTTTTATTTAGAGTTCTCATGCAGATGATGCCCTCCTTCGTTAGGCTGGCCATAATCAAGCTGGCGCTGAAGGAATGACCACATTTCCTAAGAAGAGCAAAATTGTTTTGGAAACAATGGAAATCTGAGTTCCTGTCATTAGGACTATTCACTGGAGCTAGAGCAAGAAATACTAAAAAAATTGAATATTTCCATATCTTTCTTTGAATCACAAACAATAGATATTGCTGGGTGGAATGGAAAGAAATTTTGAACTAGTTATCATCAATTACTATAATTCTGCAGAATTTGATATGCCTTATTTCATTATCTTTGTTTTTCAGAAAAATAGGAAGACTAATAAATTGCTTGAATTTTCCATGTTTGATCACTCCAAATTACAGAATATTTATGTAAAGAATGGAAGAAATGAAGTTTTTACTCAAGAAATGTGGAATCTAGAGCCACCAAATAATTATCTGAAACCATATGATGTTTTCCTAGATGTTAAGAGAGTCACATAATTGACTAGGTATTTGTACATAAACTCTTCCAATTTTATTAAGAAATTATTCCATCTGTGTGATAAATATGTCTGGGAAAATGAATATGTTAACTACTCAGAAAAGAACAATGAAGCCGTGTGCCACATTCTGATAAAATTCAAATGATAGACTCGCCTATATAGTCATATATGGCAAGAAAAATTTAACATATGGTGCTCAGAATGGAATTTTGAGTGAAAATGCTTAACCTTAATAAAATTTTGATCGATATAAATGGAGATTCTGCTCAAGAAGCTCAACAACACAAACAGTCCTGATTTGTTTAAAAAGACTGCTGAGTTAGAAGTAAATAATTCATATTATATTAAAATCCAGATACAGTGAAAAAAATTCTATGGAGCTTGATAATAAATTTAAAATTGTTTTGCAAAACAGATTCTTGAAATTAATTGATGGTTTGGATTTTCAGTATTTAAGATGGAGATATTAAATGGAGAAATAAGGTAATGAAGAAACTTAGAAATGTTGATAATTTTTTAGAATAATGTTGATGAAATGACCTAGTAGTGGCTGAATGGGCCCACTGACGTGAAAATTTATACCGTCTATCAGTTGGAACAACACGAGCGCCCCTACAGGCGAGAAATCAGCCGTAAGATTAACTTTTGTTTTTGATTATTTTTCTTCTAAATTAACCAAATAGTTATTATATTTTTATGTTCGAAACATCAGTAAATTATCGAGAGATAAATGTAAAAACAGAGGAATCTCACTGATTCAGTGCCATAAACTACAATTTATTCATTAAGAAATGCTTTATATGAGTAATTGTAACTTATAATGTTAGAAACAAGAGAATATAAACTCATACTTCTTGCACGAGAAACAGATTTCTTTAGTTGTCTGTCCTTACTATGATAGGCACTCTCCTTAACACCTTACAATTATGTGTGAAGTCTAATGATTTGCGCATTATTAAACTGCATTCTAGTTTCCAGTGCATGAATATTTTAATGTTAATTGTTTTTGTTTGAAAAGTGAAAGTGTTGAAAATTCTGGTCGTTTGTGACTCAGATTTAGCAACAATAGTGGAACTGTTTTGTTCTCTGTTGGGTAACACTTTATTAACTTTCGATGTTCTTCTATCGCCTTTGTATGGTTTTTCTTTCAGCTACACTTATGGTCGCTTACTTGGTACGTTACATAATATAGGTATTACATTTCATAAAAGTTTCCTGCATTCCTGACCCACTATGAATGCAAGTGTAGCGAACAAAACGTCTAGAAGTCTTTCTGCAGAAAATCAGGTCTCTTGCTGTTTAATAGTTTCTTTATTTAAGAGAAAATGACATTCTTATATAAATGTATGATATCCCATACCGCATGCAGAAGTGTTCCTTGTTGGCCGCTTGGAGCACTATGGTCGCAGAAAATCACAATAATGGGCAGCAGTGTCACTTCTGTTGTTATAGGTTGTACGGGGTCTATGAACATCAATCAATACACTCACTGCGATAATTTTGTGTCATATTCTGGGTTCGAAAGGTTACTTTGTGAACCCGGAACATTAAAAAAAATTCAAACATATCGCAGCGAGTGTATCGATTAATGTTCACAGCCGCTCGTGATTCATCCACTATCCAGTATGAGTATGTGAGTATGAGTATCGATGAGGAAGTAGAACTGTGATAGTGTGTTGTTTGTTTATTGTTTTGTATAATGTGTAATGTAGTGTAAACAGTACGGACTAGACTGTAACTAACAGTGTTCTTCAGCGCGATTGTTATTTCTTCAACGAGTAATATCCAATAATTTATAGAAAAATGGCTGCAGCTTCGGGAACGATGTCATTTCAGGAGAAACAAGCAGAGAGAATGAAGAAACTGAGAGAGCTTCACAGTAAAAGGGTAAATGTCACATTTCATTTGAAGCATCATTTTGTTCTTTGTTCGTTCAATGGTATAAAGAGTACTAAATTAAATGATAAAATGTGGTGTAAGATGTTTCGTTGATTTCTTTAGTAATTTGGTACTAGTGTACAGATGATTTTAAAGTACCATGCTTATCGACAGTTAAAGAGTGCCCAGTTTCCTATTACATATGACTATAAATTGCCTTTTTGCTTTTAAATGAGCGTGAAGTTTTTTTTTAATAGCTATTGTTTGTTTATAAATTGTTGATGCAGAAGTTTTAATATTTCGTACTCCATCGTGTTATTATCGGCCTTTACTAGGCCACCTTTTGTTTTTAATTGACCACCATGTCTCCACTATGGAACTCGTAGTAGGTTAGATTCAAAGTGGCTGCATTTATTTGTAATAAAACCCATATTGGGAGACCGATTTGTGTTGTGAAATCGATTGTTTCCGAAGTTGTGTTCACACCAAAGACTAGTTTGACACAGTTCGCTACGCCACTCAACCCTGCGCTGTCTTCATCATCAAATAAGAATTGGAACCTACATCCATTGAAACCTGGCTACTGTATTAGTTGATTCGTCTCCTGCAACAATCACCCCCTCCCCCCCCCCCCCCCAGTTCCCCCTAATAAGTAATGGATGGTTCCTTGGATTCTAAGAATGTGTGCTACCCTTCTTTTAGTCAGGTTAAACAACAATTTTTCCTCCCCAAGTCTGTTTAGTATCTCCTCTTCAGTAATGCTATCAACTCGTGTAATCGTCAGGATTTTTTGTCTGACTTGTTTACTGTCTAGATTTCTTTCCATACAAGACAACACTCCAGACAATTCCTTTTAAAAATACTTCCGAATGTGTAAATTTCTAGGGTACATATTTGATTTCAACAAACACTTCTCTTGCCGTTGCCAGTCAAAATTTCATATCCTCTCTGCTTTGGCCATCATCCATAATTACTAACCAAATGGCAAAACTTATGTACTACTTTCAGTGCCTCATTTCTTAATCTAATTTCCTCAGCATCATCTGATTTAATTTGACTATGTTCCACTACCTGTTCCCCCCTCCCCCTCCTTTCGATATCCTCCTTTCAAGGCCATGTCAATTCAGTTTAGCTGCTCTTCCAAGTCCTGCGCTGTCTTTGACAGAATTACAGTGAGATTAGCAAAACTCAAAGTTTTTAATTCTTCTTCATAAACATTAATTCTTTCTCCAGGTTTTTCTTTGGTTTTCCTTTGGGTCTACTGATTACTCAGAGTATAGATGAAACAAAATCAGGGATAAACTACATCCCTATCTCACTCCCTTCTCAACCACTGCAGCTCATTCATGCCCTTTGACACTTATAATTGCTGTGTGGATCTGCACAAGTTGTATATAATCTTTCTTTACCAAGCTGATATCTTCAGAATTTCAAGGAATGTATTCCAGTTAACATTGCAAAGTGTACTTTGAGTTTACAAATGCTACCTTTCCCATAGTTATAAATGGATCTAGAGGCTTGATTTGTCATCTAGTCATTACTGCTTCGCCAGTTTCTGGATTCTGCGAATCTATTTTAGACATCTGTATTCCTTTTTGTCAGTTTCATTTGCATTCTTATATTTTCTCCTTTCATCAATAAAATTTAATATCTCCTGTGATATCCAAAGATTTCTACCAGCCTTTGTCATCTACTGCATTCCTTTCCCCTATTTCAGCCAGCCATTCATAAGGCTTAGTAACATCTGGTTCTTTCAAAATAATTATTTCTCGTCTCCTTAATTTCCTACTCTTTTGCAGTCTCTTCAATCAACAGTAAATTATGGACAGAGTCCACGTCTGCCCTTGAAAATGTCTTAAACTTTAATATTTGGTTCTACCATCTCAGTCTTACCATTAAATAATAGCTCTGCAACCTTCCAGTGTAACCATGTCTTTCTGCATATACAGTTTTCTTTCAAGTTTATTAGTGTTAGCAATGATAAAATTATGCTCTTTGCAAAATTCGGTAAAAACGAGTGTGGCAGTATCACCTGTTGGCTTTGATCCATGGTGCTATCAAGATGACAGACAACACTATTTCAAGCTTAGACAATATGATGACCAAAATGTCACTCATTACGTATGCAAACAAACACAGATATGATACAACAAATTACTTACTGTTTTTAATTAAATTTAATTATTAGAACAAACATATTTATATATCGAAAAGTAAATGACGAAACACATAGTTTTCCTGAAAATGTATGCCTATCTTGATTTGCAAAATCCCTTATACGTGGAATCTGATAAGGTGCCCGGAACTACTTTGCACCTCAACACTTTGAGCTGCAGACATATTTACATAATATATGTGTAAATCTTCTCATGCAATTTTCTCGGAATTGCCAGAGTAGTGTGCCTTACTACTTGCACATTATGTTGTTTCAACGGTCTATTAAAGGTGTACAAAGTTTGAAGTAAATCCGTGATCCCAGCGTCATGGTCTCTCCATGTAAGTGTTTTCACCAGTAAGGTGTTATCAGTTTTAACTCTCAAGGATTTGTTCAGAAGAGTTACTTTTTGTTTGTGTAACTTCCCACTAGTTGTTATGTCAATTCATCCTTCAAGCTCAAAGCTAATTTTTCTATTAATGAACGGAAAGTCTTGCCATAACTTACCATTGGTTTATCATGTATCCTGACACATGCATAACTTTTGTCATGTGATATAACTCACCAAGATAATGGATAAACATACTGGAAGCAGTCAGTACTTTGCCACAAATTACATAATGTGAACAAGGCGTAATACTGTCAACATGCTGCATGAAAACTGAACTTCACTCAAAACCAAAAATATGGCATTGTTTTCAAGGCTTTGTTTGAATAAGATTTTAAAAATTGTTTCTTACATAAATTGAACTGTTAGTGCCTAATTTTTAGAGGTGGTGTGTATAATGTTAATATTTTCCAAATTTTGTGTAGTAATTGCAGTAATATGAGGGAACTTAGCTAGCTTTATGAAAGAATGCATGCTATCATTTCAGTTGATTAGTTTGAAAAGAGAGAATAAGATGACTGCTACATAAGACTAAAATCTGGAACATTTCACTCTTTGTGGCCACCATAACGTATTGTTACAAATATGGGCTGTGCCCAAAAACATAAGATAAAGCACTTATTCAGGTTTAGGTGTCCATATTCTTATAGTTTTCTATATTTACAGTGTATCAGTTATGTGTAACAATGTTTCATATGATAAATGGTTCATAGAAACATGCAACAGGCAGCAGTATTCACACTAGGTTTCTAGCTCATGCTCTTTCTGTAGCAAAAGTAAATGCAGAACCCAAACATAGGTTCCACAGCTATGGTAAGACTTAATATTGACTATTGATTACTGAAAGCAGTTACCTGGACAGACGGAGTTAGGAAGGAGGGGGGGGCACGAAGACAGAGAGAGATAGATAGATAGAATGTCTGCGTGAGTCATGAGTGGAGTCTTCCTCCCTTCCCCTCCCGCTGCCCCCTTTTTCATCCCCCTCTCCCCCGTCTATCTCTCGTATGCTCTACCCTCCTTCCGTCTTGTTGCGCTGTCACTGAACACTGATTCCCCCATCTAAATACCTGCCTCGCTTGATGCCGCATCATCCTTCGTGCTGTGTGTATCCTTCCCCACCCTGTCCCTACCTCCAACTGCTTTCAGCAACTGATAAATAATAGCCAGTCTCACACTGCTAGAGTGTGCATTTGGGTGTCTATGCGGTTGTGTCTGCCCAGAATATACATTGTTGTTTTTCATCTGGTAAATCTATTTTGACCATAACCACCCTGCCAATCTATTGTTCGTTTGTAGTTTGACATTGTTTTCTATATGTGAACAGAAGTTTGATACTTAAATGAGAAATCGTTTGCTTCCCTCCTGCTAAAAGTGAAAGAACTGAAAATCTTAACATGATTCTGCTTTTGACTCTGTTGCTATTATATTATATATATCACATGATTGTTTCAGAATGAAGCACGCCAGTTGAATCACCAAGAAGTAGTGGAAGAAGACAAGCGCAACAACCTCCCAACCAATTGGGAAGCAAGGAAACGAAGAGCGGAGTGGATTTTAAATGATGAAAAGAAAAGAAGAGAGGCTGAAGAAGGTGTAAGTCACGCTATTTACCTGTAGAGTTTTTATTGGTATGTAGCGGCAGGTGTATTTGTGGGTTTCCAGCTGAGCCGGTTTTATCTTTGTACAGTACTGATTCAAACCTTAATGCCCATTGTCTTGCAGTGAAAGAAAGCCAGGTCTCATCTACAGTGACAAAGGAGAGAGAGTTTACTGCATTGTAAGTCAGCTCATGCACTGTACTTGAATTGCTCATTTGGCAGGTGGCTACCAATCAAAGACGAGTATAGGAGTTAGACTGATTCAAACCGTTTTCAAATGCCTCAGAATGCTCATATTATAGTTTTCTGTTTTATAGCATGCATTACCTATGTTGTATTTTTAATTTTGCGCTGCAGATGGAACAAAATTGCAATTCCAAACCATCATTATGAAATCTTTAACAAGATTCTCATTAATTATTTTATGTCTTCTAAAATACATCCATTGTGTTTGTAGTTAATTTCCTCCAAATTTTTTTGTGGGCTTTGTTAGTGGCATGACAGTTGTTTCTCTAGAGGACCTGTGCAAGATACTTTGAATGAAAAAGTGCTGGAAGATATTGATCCACAGAGTTCTGAGTGTTAGTTTTGCACTCTCCCAGATTTCTTCAATAGTGCTTCTGTTTAGTGATTAGAATTGTGCATTAATCATTCTTTTCTTATTACTACATTTTGAGGAAAGTCTGGTTCACCTATAAAACCAGCATGTCATATTTTTATGGAGTACATTTCATGTAATACCTGCACACACACACACACACACACACACACACACACACACACACACACACACACACACACATTAAAATTTATGGCACATTGATCTCTCTCATTCCTGTGTTCCCGCCAGGTGCTCACACTGTCAGTACAAGTAGGTACTGATCCTTTAAGCATTCAGAAAATTACAGAAGTGTTGAGCAGAGATGTCAAGAGAACAAAATCTTTACACTGTTAAGAATACTCTCCTCTTCACATGTGAAGTGAGTATTTGGGCTGTGAGGGGAAATGGCACGGGAGATCTGTTTGCAGACTACATCTGGTAACAGTGTCTGTGGAGGCCTTGGTGGGACCTCTCAGCATACTGAGCAAGGGAGTTTTTGTCACTGCAAATACACCGTCCCTGCATGGCCAAGGTATATGGGAGGAATTTTTGGTGTGAAAGGGATGAAAGCTGTCAGAATGTAGGTAATGTTGGTGGTTGGTGTGCTTATCCAAAGGCCTCACCTTTAGCCCCACACCCAGATTTAACCACTCTGGACTTGTCAAAGACTTACTCTCCTTATCCTGATTCCTGCAATGGAAGCCCTTCTTTGTTGCCAATCCCTCCAAACAAAACCACACTAATTTCAATAGTGAACTGTGCCTCTTCCAGTTCATACCACCATCCAACCGTGACCCTTCCCCCATCCCAGTTAACCTCCCTGTGATCACTTTGCAGGAATTCCTTACTTCCAACTTAGCTAAAAAATACTTCTCCAGGTCGCATCCTCAGAACACCAAACTTTCAGTAGAAGAAAGAACAGCTATACATAACCTCAAAACAAATTCTGGCGCAATCATCCTACCTGCAGACAAAGGCTCCACCACTGTTGTTATGAACTGCAGTGACTACCTGGCTGAAGGCATCCATCAGTTATCTGACTCCTCCACCTATAAATTCTGCCAGAGTGATCCTGTCCCAGAAATCCAACACAAACTCCATTCCCTGCTTAAAGGGCGAGGACCTCCCCAGAACATCTCCCATCAATCCATTTCCTTCCTCACCCTTTTGACACCCCAAAATCCACAAACCCCACAGTCCTGGACACCCTACTGTGGCCTGTTATTGCACCCCCACTGAAAGAATTTCGGCCTTCATTGACCAAAATCTCTAAACATTTGCCCATAATCTAGTCTCCCACGTCAGAGACACCAACCAGTTCCTTTACCGACTCTCCACCATCCCCACCCCCATACCTCCTTGATCCCTACTCACCACTGTTGACACCACCTCCCTATACACCAACATCCCTCATACCCATGGTCCTACTGCTATTGAATACTACCTTTCCCACTATCCTTCAGACTTCAAACCTACTACCTTATTCCTCATACCCCTTACTAACTTTAACCTAATCCACAATTACTTATCATTTGAAGGGAAGGTATATAAACAAAACTGCAACATAGCCATGGGAACCCACATAATGCGCTCCTTTGACAACCTTTTTATGGACCATCTAGAGGAGACCTTCCTAGCCTCCCAAAAGACCAAACCCCTATTCTGGTTCAGGTTCAAAGATGACATCTTCATGATCTGTTCTCAGGGCCAAGACACCGTGTCTTTGTTCCTTCACAGTGTCGACATATCCTCTCCCATCTGCTTCACATCGTCCTTCTCAACCCAGCAAGTCACATTCCTAGATGTTGACCTTCTCCTTTCTGTTGGCTCCATCCACACCCTTGTCCACATTAATCCCACCAACAGTATCTGCATTTTGACAGCTGTCATCCGTTTCACAACAAAAGATCCATCCCATATGGCCTGGCCACCCGGGGATGGCATATTTGCAGTGACAAAAACTCGCATGCTCAGTATGCTGAGGGTCTCACCGAGGCCTTCACAGACAGGCACTCTCCCTCATACGTAGTCTGCAGACAGAACTCCCGTGCTATTTCCCCTTACACCCCAAATCCTCGCACCACCCTCAAAAGCCAGCCACAAAAGTGGTCCCCTTGTCACGAACCCGCTCTACTGTTCAGGAAAAGTTATCTCCATAAGGACACCGCTACGGTGTGGCTAATGGCTGCATAATACTTTAGTAGAGCTGGCCATCCATGATGTCTCCCTTGTTGATGCTGCTGAGTCTGCGTTGTCCATGTGGCTTCTCGTTGTCTAGGCGATGATTCCTTTGCTGCTCTGGGTCCAAGAAGAGGTGCGGGTTTTTAAATTATTACTGGACTATCGAAAAATGACGCAGTACTCCATGGTTTCTTTGTATCAAAAACAAATTTATTGCCAAAACTATATACACAACTACACTCAGCCGTGGCCAACACTCAAGTGTCGATAAACCCGTTGTAGACCAAAGATCACGGTCGTAAGCTACAAAGAACTTACAATTCCAGTATCGATTATTGATCGCAACACCTAACTTAGTATTATCTTAAGCAAAAGCTTTTTTAACATGACTTTAGTGTATAATAAAATAAAATGATGTCTATTTGTCAGTTCCATTACAATAGCCCCCCCCCCCCCCCCCCCCCCCCCCCCCCCCGAAGAATTTTGTAAGTATGAAAATGCGAACAAAATTTTGACATCAGAATAATGGAACTTCCAAGAATATGATTTTAAATAAATTAAAATTTTTAATAGGATTGTTTCCTTTTAATTACGCTAACACGGAAATTGTTATACTAAGTAAAGGAAAACATACAATTTTTAACTTTAGAGTAAATGAAATACAAAAGAAGATTCACAATTTTCACTTAGAAGAGTCCATAATGTTGTAGCACTTCACATGAAACCGTTGAAAGACTAACTTTTACCCCCCTGTGGGTTCGGGGGTAAGAATAGGCCCACGGTATTCCTGCCTGTCGTAAGAGGCGACTAAAAGGAGTCTCAAACGTTTCGGCCTTATGTGATGGTCCCCTACCGGGTTTGACCTCCATCTTCTAAATTCTTCCGAAGAGCGAGCTGATTGGGGAAGGGCGCCTTACAAGGTGCAATGTGTCCATCGCTCATTACCATCTCTAGCTTGGTTGGTCGTCGTCGCATAGCTGTCCCGCCCACTCACCATCTCTAGGGCGTGGCTTTGTTCTTGGGTGCGGTTTTTGCAGTCTGCTCTGCTGTGTCGCTTTATGCGCCAATGACGATCATGGACTACATTTCACCTGAAATCCAGCACGGTAGCCAGTCCGTTGTGGTGGGGCCGCCATGTACCCTGTCGGTTGTAGCCCCCTGACAACACAGGGATCGCTCTACTGATGCCTGCGCCGTTAACTCCCCGCGTATGCCAAGGAGTAGATGCCTGTCTCCTTGGGGCATCGGGACTCCCGGCAATGGCCATCCCGCCAGGTGGTCGTTGCTGAGGCTGGGTGGCGCCCGTGGGGAGGGCCCTTGGTCGGAGTAGGTGGCATCAGGGCGGATGACCCGCGATGAAGCGTGGTACATCATCTCTTGCTGGCGGCCAGCCGCCAGCAGTCTCTAAGCGTTCTCGGCCTCAATATAACGCTCAGGCATATGATCCACAATCGTTCCCCTCCCTGGCCACACCATGGGAGGAACGAAAGGCTACGGTTGGCAGCGAACCTTATTCACCTCGCTATTTAGTCTGTACACGAGTCGATGGGGAATCGTTTATGGCGACCAAGCCTCAGTTTTTTGTCGAGCACTTGGAGGACAAGTTTGGGGAGGTGGAGGGCTTGTCCAAAATGCGCTCTGGGGCAGTATTGATCAAAACGGCATCCTCTGCACAGTCACGGCGGTTACTCGCTTGTGACAAGTTGGGGGATGTTTCCGTCACGATCACACCCCATAAGAGTCTCAACATGGTCCAGGGCATTATATTCCATAGGGACCTACTCTTGCAGTCAGACGACGAGCTACGCGCCAATTTAGAACGGCGGGGTGTTCACTTCGTCCGGCGCGTCCATCGGGGTCCGAGGGATAATCAGGTAGCTACCGGTGCCTTCATCTTGGCCTTCGAGGGTGACGTCCTACCCGAAAAGGTCAAGGTGATGGTCTACCGATGTGATGTGAAGCCCTATATCCCTCCCCCGATGAGGTGTTTCAAATGCTGGAAGTTCGGCCACATGTCATCTCGGTGTACTTCCAGCATGACATGCAGAGATTGTGGACGCCCTTCACATCCTAATACTGCATGTGCGCCGACTCCCATCTGTGTGAACTGCGGCGGACACCATTCCCCTTGCTCGCCAGACTGCAAGGTTCTACTGAAAGAACGAAGGATCATGGAATATAAGACCCTGGACCGCATGACCTATACTGAGGCTAAGCGGAAATACGAGAGGCTACATCCTGTGGCTCTGACCAGCTCCTATGCCACCGCTGCCAAAACAGTAGTTTTGTCATCTGCTGCACCGATTCCACTGAACACTCTGAGCCGGAATACTACACCTGCCCCCTTGATGGTGGGGGGCACTTCCCCATCTGTTGCTCCTGCACCACCTACCTCAGGAGCAACGACCCCCCAACCATCGGGGACACAAGTCCCCAACTCTAAGCCGGAGAAGCGTCTGACTTCTTCGGCGACTCTCTCTCGCAAGGGATCCCTCGGGTCCCTCCCTTCCCAGGTTTCCACCTCTGGGAAGGGTGACGTCAGCCAATGGCTGAAAAGCAGGCCAGCGGCTGGTCGCAGGGCTTCCCGCTCCTCCTCCGTCCCGGTGACTGGATCGGTGGAGCCCTCCCAGCCAGTAAAGCCCAAGGAGCAGAGAGAGAAGACGAAGAAGAAGAAGGCCTCTAAGGCCAAGGAACGCGCGGTGGCATCCGCCCCACCGCTCCATACAGGCTCTGCGTCTGAGGATGAGGTGGAGATCATGGCGTCCGCTGAGGACCTGGATCTCGCCATACCCTCAGACGCCAAGGACGCCGATTGTACTGGTCCTCGATCGGTGACAGCAGGTGACCCAGTGACGTGATCTGCCTCCTCGGTCCCTTCACGCCTATTTCGCCCATGGACAATGTGATTCTCCAGTGGAACTGCAGCGGTTTTTTCCACCACCTTGCTGAGCTCCGCCAACTCGTCAGCAGTCACCCTTTCTTCTGCATTGCCCTCCAGGAAACGTGGTTTCCGGCAATGCGGACCCCTGCCCTACGAGGGTATCGGGGTTATTATAAGAACCGGGCAGCTTATGAGAGGGTGTCTGGTGGAGTCTGCGTCTACGTCCTTAACTCTATCTACAGCGAGTGTGTGCCTCTTCATACACCCTTAGAGGCTGTCGCTGTAAGGATGTGGACGCCTCAGCCTATTACTGTCTGCAGTTTGTACCTTCCGCCGGATGGTGATGTCTCTCGTCATGTGTTGGCTGCATTGATAGGACAACTGCCGCCTCCCTTTGTGTTGCTGGGCGACTTTAACGCCCATAACCCCTTGTGGGGTAGCGCCGCGATTACTGGCCGGGGCAGAGATGTCGAGACTCTTCTGTCACAGCTTGACCTCTGCCTTTTAAACACGGGAGAGGCGACCCACTTTAGTGCGGTCCATGGCTCGTTTTCGGCCATTGACCTTTCTATTTGCAGCCCCGGACTTTCACCATCCATCCACTGGAGGGTCCATGACGACTTATGTGGTAGTGACCATTTCCCCATCTTTCTGTCACTGCCACAGCGTCACTCTTCTGAACGCCCCTCCAGATGGGCTCTGAATAAGGCTGATTGGGACTTATTTACATCTGTCGCAGTGATCGCACCTCCTTCCACTGATCCAATTGATGCGGTGGTTCAGTCGGTCACCACCAGCATCGTTTCTGCGGCGGCATTTGCGATTCCCTGTCCATCCGGGGCACCTCGGCGGAGGACTGTGCCGTGGTGGTCGCCCGAGATCGCAGAGGCGATTCGAGATCGCCGGCGGGCTCTTCAGCGCCATAAGCGGCACCCGTCGTTGGAGACCCTCATTGCTTTTAAACAGTTCCGCGCCCGAGCCCGACGCCTTATTCGCCAACGGAAGCAGGAGTGCTGGGAACGTTATGTTTCCACCATTGGCGTCCGTACCTCTGCATCGCAGGTTTGGGCCAAGATTCGGCGACTCCAAGGCTATCGGCCACCTGTCTCTGTCCCTGGGCTTTCGCTGAATGGAGCAGTGTGCACCGACTCCGACACGATTGCGGACCGGTTGGCAGAGCATTTTGCTCAGTGTTCCGCGTCAACGAACTACCCGTTGGCCTTCCGCTCCCGGAAAGAGCGGTTGGAAAGTCGGAGGCTTTCCTTTCACACGCGCCGCGCGGAGTCGTACAATGCTCCTTTCAGCTAATGGGAATTCCAGAGCGCACTTTCTGCTTGCCCTGATACGGCTCCTGGACCAGACCGCATTCACAGCCAGATGCTGAAACACCTCTCAGTGCCTTGCCAGCGACGCCTCCTAGATCTTTTCAATCGCGTCTGGGTCGAGGGTGTTTTCCCGTCTCAATGGCGGGAAAGCATAGTCCTCCCCATATTGAAACCTGGCAAGAACCCACTGGAGGTGGACAGCTATCGCCCCATAAGCCTCACCAACGTTCCTTGCAAGTTGCTGGAACGTATGGTGAGCCGGAGGTTGAGTTGGCTCCTCGAGTCTCGGGGCCTTCTGGCTCCGTCTCAGGGTGGGTTCCGTAAAGGCCGCTCTGCCGTCGATAATCTGGTCTCCCTGGAGTCTGCCATCCGTACAGCCTTTGCGCGCCGCCAACATCTGGTTGCCGTCTTCTTCGACATGCGGAAGGCATACGATACGACTTGGCGCCATCACATCCTGGCCACACTTCATGGGTGGGGCCTTAGGGGCCCGCTCCCGATTTTTATTCAGAATTTTCTTTCGTATCGTTCCTTCCGCGTGCAAGTAGCTGCGTCGCATAGTTCCTCCCGGGTCCAGGAGAACGGGGTCCCACAGGGGTCTGTCCTCAGTGTGTCCCTGTTTTTAATTGCCATCAATGGGCTCGTTGAGGCGGTGGGGTCGTCCGTCGCGGCTTCTTTATATGCGGACGACTTCTGCCTATATTACAGCTCCAGTGGCATCGCCGCTGCTGAACGGCAGCTGCAAGGTGCCATCCGCAAGGCGCAGTCATGGGCTGTAGCGCACGGCTTCCAGTTTTCGGCCGCGAAGACCTGCGTTATGCATTTCTGCCGGCGTCGCACGGTTCACCCTGAGCCGCGCCTTTACCTTGACGGTGAACCTCTTGCTGTGGTCGCGACGCATCGGTTCTTGGGACTGGTGTTCGATACCCGGTTGACTTGGCTGCCCCATATTAGGCAGCTGAAGCAAACATGCTGGCGGCACTTAAACGCTGTCCGTTGCTTAAGCCACACCAGGTGGGGTGCCAACCGGTCCACCCTCCTCCACCTATATCAAGCGCTGATCCAGTCCCGCCTTGATTATGGGTGTGTGGCGTACGGTTCTGCCTCGCCTTCGGCGTTGCGATTGCTGGATCCCATACACCACTGCGGGATCCGCCTCGCCACGGGAGCGTTCCGGACAAGCCCCGTCGACAGCATACTTGTGGAGGCTGGTGTCCCTCCATTGCGGTTCCGGCGTGACCGCCTTCTGGCCGCCTATGCCGCGCACGTTTATAGCATGCTAGGGCATCCAAACTACCGTCTCCTGTTCCCGCGCTCGATCGTCCATGTTCCAGACAGGCGGCCCCGGTCAGGGTGTCCCATTGCGGTTCGCCTCCGGGACCTTCTCCGTGGCCTTGACTTTTTTCCTCTGCCGCCTGTTTTCCGGGCCAATCTCCGTCTGCCCCCGTGGAGTGTGCCCCGACCGTGCCTTCGGCTCGACTTGGCACAGGGTCCGAAGGTCTCAGTGCCTCCGGAGGCCCTCCGCCGCCGCTTTCTTTCCATCCTGGCCGAGTTTCCGAACGCGGCGGTGGCCTACACCGACGGTTCGGTAGTCTCTGGTCACACTGGTTACGCTCTCACTCTACGGGATTATTGTGAGCAACGGTCATTGGCAGCTGGCTCCAGTGTATACACTGCCGAGTTGGTTGCCATCTATCGTGCCCTAGAGTTTCTCCGCTCCCGCTCAGGTGAGTCCTTTGTCATCTGTAGTGACTCCCTGAGCGGTTTACGAGCTCTTGACCAGTGTTTCCCTCGTTCCCGTCTGGTGATGGCCATCCAGGAGTCCCTCCATACTCTCGTCCGTTGCGGCCGCTCTGTCACCTTTGTTTGGTCCCCGGGTCACGTCGGCATCCCGGGTAACGAGCGGGTTGACGAACTGGCGAAACAGGCGGTCAGTTCCCCGGCCATGGAGATCGGTCTTTTAGAGAGTGACGTCCGATCCGTATTGCGGCAGAAGGTCCTTGCTGCTTGGCGTGATGAGTGGCGCACCCTGCCCTCTCCCAACAAACTTCGGGCAGTCAAGGAGACAACCAGTGTGTGGCGCTCCTCCATGCGGGGGTCTCGCAAGGACGCTGTCGTCCTCTGCCGGCTCCGCATAGGACATACCCGGCTCACGCACGCGTATCTATTGTACCGTGACGACCCGCCTCTCTGTCGCTGCGGATTGGCCCTGACCGTGGTACACGTCTTACTCGACTGCCCACTTTTAACTGCCCTCAGGCAGACGTTCGCGCTGCCTGATACACTCCCTGCTCTTTTAACCGATGACTCTACTATGGCTGACTTAGTTCTCCGTTTTATTCGAGCAGGGGGTTTTTATCATTCAATATGAGAGTCCCCTTTTATTTTTTTTAGTGTCGACTGTGGCTTTTGGCCTGGGGTTTTAGTTTGTGGTGTTTTAATGTGTCCCTTGGTTGTTGGCCTTTCCAGTTTTATTTTCATGGTCGGCCAATGACCGTCGCACTCAGTGTGTCTTTTAATCTCTTTTCTCTGGTCTTCGTCTATGTCTTTCTTGTACTGTGTCGTCCCTTGTCGTCTCCGTTATGTTTTTATTGCTTGTTGGACTTTTCTTCGTGTATTATTATGGTCGTGGAACAAGGGACCGATGACCTAAGTAGTCTGGTCCCTTTAACCCCCACAAACCAACCAACCAACTAACTTTTAACTGCAGGCTTGTTTTCTTTTCTTTTGTTGCCCACTTTTTACACTACTCACAGTCTGTCCCACATTGTCCATCTGCACATTGGTGACTTCCGTTAAAGGTCTGATTTCTGCATGTCCTGCAGTGCGTCTTTCCAAAGCTTAACTGTTTGTAACACTTCATTGACTATAATGCCATGTTATCTAAAAAATAAAGTCACATACAGAGATCATCTTTTGGTTACATAATGTTTATATGTAAGTACATGGTTAGGATGCATAGTTAACCTTCTGGTAATGTTTATCTAGTGGGAGAAATTTACAGAATCTGTCTGAGTAACACTACAAAGTTATGAACTGGTCCAACACAGATCCTTTAAATACTAATAAATTCAATAAACATGTAATACAAATGCATCAACATATTGGGTGTAAAATGTCTTATTACAGACTATAACACTTACTTTAAGGATAACAAACTTAGATTGTTTTCAGAAGTAAAGTTACAGGCAGTTTGTTACAAGGGTTCATATTCACAGTAAAAGTGCAAAGGTAAAATCATGGATGAAAGCTTTGGAATGGTATGTATCTATCAAAATTTAAAAAATATTATTGCCTATGCTTTTGCAGTGGTTGAGAAAGAAATGTACAATAATTCATGTGGTTTACCAAAAAAATATTTTCTCCTAGTAGAGTTGGACATCTGAAGCACTTAAGTGTGTAGTAATTAGGACTCTGCCTTTAAGATTAAAAAAAATTAAACTTAATTGTTGCAAGACAGATTTAGTGCTGATTAAAGGCTTGCATTATAAATGATGTCTCAAGTGTGGTGTGAGAAAGTTATTACACAAATTATCAAATATCAATCAAATTGCATAAACATACAGAAACATCAAGAACATGGCAAGCGTATTACACAGAAAATCCATTGAAAACACTTCATATAATGAATACATATTAAACAAATAATAAACATTTTAAAGGGCACAAGACTGTAACAAAATCAGACAATTTTTTATATACAGAATTTCCAGTGAAAAATCTTTGTTGAGTCACCTTTTCACTTTCTCAGACTAGTCTTATCCCTTTTGTTTATACAATTTCAACGAGACACTAGCCCGAGAACTTTCCTGGATTTAGGATACACCAACCAGTATGCATTCGGGTGTGGATGTACTACAATCTCAAATGTTACTTAGACAGGATGTGTTTAAGCTTTGTTTACTTACAAATTTTCTGTAGAAGCCACATATCCCATAAAATTATTTCAGTTGTTTTCTGTTACGGGGTATAGGAAACTCTGCAATAGCTTTAATTTTGTCTGGATCAGCCAAAATTCCTTTTTCTGTTATGACATGTCCCAAAAATTTTAACTCAGGTACTGCAAATTTGCACTTTTCTAGTTTTAGTGTCATTCCCCCGCTTCTAAGTTTCTCACATGCCTGTCTTAAAAGCCCAACATACTCATTCCAGTATTGTCCAGTTACTAAAATGTCATCTACATAAATCACTAATTTGGATACAAGTTCCTGCCCAAGCACATGGTCTAAAGCTCTAATGAATTCTGCTACCGATGAGTTCAAGCCAAACGGGACTACACAATACTGATAGCAACGGCCATTGTACAGAAAAGCAGTGTATTTCCTAGATTTGAGTGCCAGGGGTACTTGGTGAAAGCCTGAGGTTAAGTCTAGACTTGACAATAATTTTATGTCCTTGAACTTGTGCAACAGTTCATCAATGTTTTCAGGGTGGTCTGTTTCCCTGTATAAGATCTTGTATAAGGCCTGGAGTGAAGAACTATTCTCACTCCTCCATCCCTCTTTGACACAACTACCAGCGGGTTGTTATAAGCACTGATACTCCTTTCAATAATGCCACACACTTCCATCTTGTGTAATTCTTTCTCAACTGCTGTACGTTTTGCTATGGGCACACCATATGGTTTTATGAAAAATGGGTCATGTGGTCTTACTTGCAAAGTACATTCGTAACCCCTAACTTTCCCTGGAATGTTGCTAAAGACATCACTGTATTCCCATGACAAAGACTCTAGTTCCTGTTTTTGCTCATTGTTTAGACCGCTAGCTTCGGAAATCTTTGTGTTTACCAGTGAGTTGAAATCTACTTCACTTAAATCCAGTTCTGTTATGTGTTTGTCAACATATTTCTTCTCCTTTACAAGATTTATAGTGTTAAATTTATCATTACACAACACTGTATTTGATCTGACAAAGTTGGTGGAGATACACCCCCCATTTGGTGTTGTTATGATAAGTTTTTGTCCTCCCCAGTCAAATCTTGCATCTACACTCCGAATCCATGACATCTCAAGAATACAGTCCTCACTGACGCCTGGTATAATTAGGCATCCATGTGTAAATGTGACTCCCTCAATTGTAAAAGATAACAAAGTTTGTCTTTTCACCGTTTTACTATGTTTTCCTGTAGCCCCTCTTATTTTCACCCCAATGACTGGCATTTCAATGTAATCTTTCTCACACTTCAGCTTTTTGCTTAGAATTTCAGATACTCCTGACACCTGACTCCCTGTGTCTATAAGGTACTTGCCTTCCCAGGTACCAACTTTTGCTCTAATGAACGGACTACCTATATCATCATCTTTTTGAGGCTGAACGTATTCATACAATAAATCCTTTTGAATTTCACTGAAACAATGACTTTCTGACTTACAAGTACCTATATTACTGTCACCTTTATTATCTACGGTCATAACATTAACACACACATCATTAGCACTGTCACTTGCATTGATAATTTCATTAATCCAAATATGTTCACCCATATAACGTTGTTCACCACTAAGGTATTTATCCCTCAGTTGTTCAACAATAATATGTTTAGTGTTTTTCCACCAATCAGGATATAAAATTTGAGACATATTAAGAATAATTTTCTAAAATTGTATCATTTTTAATTGCATCACTATTTAGCCACATATTATAAAGAAATAATTCACCTTTGTTCATTGCAAATGGTAGCCTACTTGCACAGTCAGTTTTACTGTTCAGGGAATCTTTATCAACTGCCCAGGTTCCTTCGTAAGATGTTGGATTACAGAGCCTATTGGTTGTGACACTGGCATTACCACCACTTAAACTGTTAATAACATCCTTGGGTACACCTACAACATGCATATCAGTTTCTCCCACAACACCTAATGCCTCCATTTCCTCTTTAAAGCAAACAAAATATTTTTCACCATCATCATGTATCATTAAATCTTCATTTCCCAAATACTACAGTCATCAACCTCTCTCTCCTGAAAACTTAAAATGTTGCTTTCACACCCAAGTGTTTTTAATTCTTTGCTCGTTAAATCAGTGTCAACCATATGCTCACCTGGTTCCTTCATCAGTGCATAAATTCCTAAATCATTTAAACCGTTAACCTGCTGGTCCTCTGACAAACTACAAGTTTCTGCCCATTCATAAAATTCAACTAAGTCAATTATTTTCTCTGGGTCTTTATTGCAACTAATGTGTTCGTTCTTAACAGGTACTGTGTTTAGAGGGTAGTACACATTCATAAGATAACTACTCATCGGTGTTATTGGTCCATCTATTATCTATGCTTTTCACCCCTACCTTGTGGACCGACAATGGAGCGCATGCTAGTTTTTTACTTCATGACTTCCCATAGCATTCTGACTCCCAGCGTCCCTATGTTCACGCCAATTCCTGATTTCAGACTCCTGTAATTACTTCTGTTCCAATTGTTCCCAGATTGTCCTCTTGAATGGAAATTATAGTTTTCCTTTGAATGGAAATTATTATTAATATTGTGACTATTTTGTTCCCTATGATGAAAACTATGGTGGTTGGGCCTACTGTTTTCCCTCCGGTTAAAATTAGTGTTTCCCCAACTATGATCCTCACCTCTTTGTATGTGATTGAAATAGTTTTTTGGTTTCCCCACTTTGTCTATAATCCTGTCAAGTTTGACCGCGTAGTTTAGAAATTGTTCAATGTTGTCATCTGGTCCATACACTAGGTCCCATTGCACATCTGTTGGCAACCTTCTCTTTAAAGCATCTATCTGTGTGAGCTCATCAAAGGGTTTACTCAAATGTACAAGTTTCTTCAGTTGATTCTTACAAAACTGTTTCATAGTCCCCTGTATTTCTCTGTAATTTGGTCCATTCAGGAACTCACTCTTTATCCTGGCTTGTTCAGTTTCAGACCAGAACCGTTTTAAGAACTCAATTTCAAATTCGGCAGAAGACATGTCCATAGAAAGATTTTGATTGGCCCATGACAAAGATTCCACCTCCAAAAATTTTTTAACAAACTTAAGTTTGAAACTTTCACTCATATTGGGCAAAAAATTGTCTCTAAACTCTGCAGACAGTCAACAGGATGCAAACTACACTCGTTAGAAAAGTTTTTAACTGGAATATTGGATAATAAAGTACATGTGTTCATAGAAAAATTTCTGCTAGCTACATCATTGCTAAATATTTCAGACTTCTGGTTTAACTCTTATACTGTACTTTTTAATTCATTAACATCTGTCTTAGTTTCAATCTCGTGGAGTTTTACTGTGTTACTGACTGTTTCCACTTTATCATCCACAACGTTTAGTTTAGAATCTACTCTACTTTCAAGATCTACTGCCATAGCTTTTACATTTACACAAACTGTATGTATTTGACTATTGACATTATCAAAACACTTTGCATTTTTCTCTCTGTCTGTGACCAGTTCATTTTCTACAGACTGAATTTTGTTACTCAGACTAGATTTTACATCTCCCACTTTAGATTCTACTGCCAAAATCTTTGTTTCTGCTTTGCTAAGTTTCTTGTCTAACTTTGATATATCGTTGTGAAGATTATTACCCCAAAGTAAGACATTATCAAATTTTTTGTTCATAGCTCCTTCTAGACGCGACACTTACTGATTTATAGCCCGAAAACTTTCCGCATCCGTCCGATTCATATTTTGCAATTGATCTTCATTAGCTTGTAAGCAGGCTGCAACAGTTTGATTTAAAGCTAACGATCGTTCCGTCATTTGTAACAGTGATTTAATGTCCGACGTTTCACATTCTGATGAATTAAGACTTTGATCCGCTTCTTTGACTGACTCATCTTCTGTTTTTATCGGCATGTCTACGTCCCCAAAGACTAACAAATTTTCACAATCCTGCTCGGATTCAGCACCACTTTCCTCTTTCACAATGGTCATTTTCGTGAAATTTCACACACAAAATAATAAAAGGAATAAACAGCACTACACAAATGTACTTATCTTTTCAGTCTGGGTCCTCACTCGTGTGGTCAGTCCACTTTACTGCTTCGTTTCGTCTCCCTTGACTTCCATGTATTGCACTTCTTCATACCACGTGGTCATTAGACTTCTGCAAAACAGATTTCGTCAATCCAGTACATATAAATGTCTTAATCCCAGCTGAGCCCCCAGTTGTCACGAACCCGCTCTACTGTTCAGGAAAAGTTATCTCCATAAGGACACCGTTACGGTGTAACTAATGGCTGCATAATACTTTAGTAGAGCTGGCCATGATGTCTCCTTTGTTGATGCTGCTGAGTCTGCGTTGTCCATGTGGCTTCTTGTTGTCTAGGCGATGATTCCTTTGCTGCTCTGGGTCCAAGAAGAGGTGCGGGTTTTTTAATTATTACTGGACTATCGAAAAATGACGCAGTACTCCACAGTTTCTTTGTATCAAAAACACATTTATTGCCAAAACTATATACACCACTACACTCAACCGTGGCCAACACTCAAGTGTCCGTAAACCCGTTGTAGACCAAAGGTCACGGTCGTAAGCTACAAAGAACATACAATTCCAATATCGATTATTGATAGCAACACCTAACTTAGTATTACCTTACGCAAAAGCTTTTTTAACATGACTTTAGTGTATAATAAAATAAAATGATGTCTATTTGTCAGTTGCATTACACCCTTCATCAGCCAGTACCACCCCAGAATGGAACGACTGAACCACATCCTTTGTCAGGGCTTTGTTTACCTATCATCATACCCTGAAAGTAGGGGCATCCTACCTAAGATTCTTCCCACCCCTTCTAAAGTGGTGTTCTGTCACCCACCCAACCTCCACAACATCCTAGTCCATCTCTATACCATTCCCAGTACCAACCCCTTGCCACAAGAGTCATATCCCTGTGGAAGACCAAGGTGCAAAACCTGCCCTATCCACCCACCCAGCACTTGCTATTCCTGTCTTTTCAAAGGTTTATCCTACCCCATCAGGGGCCAGGCCACCTGTGAATGCAGCCATGTCATTTACCAGCCCTTCTGCAATCACAGCACAGCTTTTTATATTGGTATGAGTACCAACCAGTTGTCCACCATGATGAATGGCCACTGCCAAACTGTGGCCAAGAGCAAAGTAGACCACATGTGGCACAACATGCAGCTGAACATAACACACTTGATTTCAGTGACTGCTTCACTTCCCTCCACCACCAGCTTTTCTGAACTATGTAAATGGGAGTTATTGTTACAACACATTCTCTGCTCCCATAATTATCCCAGCCTCAACCTATGGTAACATACTGTCCCCACACCCTCCACCCAACAGTTTCCAACCACACTGTCATAATTTCTCATCTCCTACTCTGCTTATTTGCAGCCCTCTGCTAGTGCATCCAGCTGTCTTTTCCCCTGCTCCTCTCCTTTTTTTCCTTACCTCCCTGCTGCACAAACTCCTGACAATGTACCTGTTGGCAGTCTAGTTACTGCAGACCTCCAACAGACAGCGTTTATCTCTCTCTGCACCCGTACACTAATAGTGAGAGAGAGAGAGAGAGAGAGAGAGAGAGAGAGAGAGAGAGAGTGTGTGTGTGTGTGTGTGTGTGTGTGTGTGTGTGTGTGTGGGCGGGCAGTAAGTAGCAATCTGTCATTCCCTACATTGATGAAACCTTACACAGTAGTGATAGTGACAAATGTGGATGTTGTTGCTCAACACCATTACTTCTAATGGCTGTTGCTGTCAGTCCATGATGGAGAGATTAAGCCTGAAGTATTAGTTTTTTCTGATGAAAAGTGTTAACATTTATTGTGGTATGTGAGCTCACAGAGCAATAAACACTGGAATTCTGAAAATCCTCATGAGTTCGTGAGCATCAGCAGGAGTGTAGTTTCCAGTTAACACAATCCGAATTACATGGACCAATATGTTTCCACCAAACCATAACTTGTGATGGGTATGTGAATCGTACACTGCAATCTTCTTTCAAGGAAACTAGCAACCGTGGAGGAGATTATGAGGTAATGGGTGAATTGTAGCGCCCTCAAATATTCTAAGTTCGGAGTTGGCGTGGCTGTGCAGGGGCCTCTTGGTGGGCCGCAGCCTGGTAGCAACCACGTGGTGCCGAACGTTAGCTGAGCATCAGGGGTAGCCCCAGCGTGTGATCCGGCCGTGTGGCTGGGAATTCCATGGTGACGCTGTGTCGATGAAGGAGACACGCCGGGAGTGCCAAAGATGGCGGACTTTGTGACACCTAAATGGCAGATATTTCACAGTTCATATAGCAATTAATAGTAGCCAGATGAATCATGATACCTCAAAAAGAAACATGTACATTACTATTATTTGCACGACGATTCTGATGGTGTAATCAGAGTTTCAATATCTTTATTAGTTTAAAGTTTAGTATCTAACTGTAAATTATACAAGTAACACCCAGCAACGAATTTCCAAAATCTAACTGCTTCATCTGATTTGATTGGCATGTCTTTAAAAAGCTATTAGTTTAAACCTAAATTGGTTTGAATTACAGACATGTAATTTCAATAGTACATGAGTTATTGGAGGTCAAAGTGGCTGGTTACTAACGTCTCTGTCAGGCCATAAGTACTCCACAGTTACAGGCAAAAAAGGTAGCAGCATGCTTATAAATATATTTATTCGTTTATGTCTTTGTTTACATCTGATATATGTTGTTGTTGTTGTTGTTGTTGTTGTTGTGGTCTTCAGTCCTGAAACTGGTTTGATGCAGCTCTCCATGTTACTGTATCCTGTGCAAGCTTCTTCATCTCCCAGTACCTACTGCAACCTACATCCTTCTGAATCTGCTTAGTGTATTCATCTCTTGGTCTCCCTCTACTATTTTTACCCTCCACGCTACCCTCCAGTACTAAATTTGTGATCCCTTGACGCCTCAACACATGTCCTACCAACCGATCCCTTCTTCTAGTCAAGTTGAGCACAAACTTATCTTCTCCCCAATCCTATTCAATACTTCCTCATTAGTTATGTGATCTACCCATCCAATCTTTAGCATTCTCCTGTAGCACCAGATTTCAAAAGCTTCTATTCCCTTCTTGTCCAAACTATTTATCGTCCATGTTTCGCTTCCATACATGGCTTCACTCCATAAAAAAACTTTCAGAAATGACTTCCTGACACTTAAATCTATACTCGATACTAACAAATTTCTCTTCTTCAGAAATGCTTCCCTTGCCATTGCCAGTCTACATTTTATATCCTCTCTACTTCGACCATCATCAGTTATTTTGCTCCCCAAATAGCAAAATACCTTTACTACTTTTAAGTGTCTCATTTCCTAATCTAATTCCCTCAGCAAAACCCAGCTTAATTCGACTACATTCTATTATCCTCATTTTAGTTTTGTTGATGTTCATCTTATACCCTCCTTTCAAAAGACAATCCATTCCGTTCTGCTTTTCCAAGTCCTTTGCTGTCTCTGACAGAAATTACAATGTCATTGGCGGACCTCAAAGTTTTTATTTCTTCTCCATGGATTTTAATACCTATTCCGAATTTTTCTTTTGTTTCCTTTACTGCTTGCTCAATATACAGATTGAATAACATCGGGGAGACACTACAACCCTGTCCGACTCCCTTCCCAACCACTGCATCCCTTTCATGTCCCTCGACTCCTATAGCTGCCATCTGGTTTCTGTACAAATTGTAAATAGCCTTTCGCTCCCTGTATTTTACCCCTGCTACCTTCAGAATTTGAAAGAGCGTATTCCAGTCAACATTATCAAAAGCTTTCTCTAAGTCTACAAATGCTAGAAATGTAGGTTTGCCTTTCCTTAGTGTTTCTTCTAAGATAAGTCATTGGGTCAGTATTGCCTCACGTGTTCCAACATTTCTGCAGAATCCAAACTCATCTTCCCCAAGGTCGGCTTCTATGAGTTTTTCCATTCGTCTGTAAAGAATTTGTGTTAGTATTTTGCAGCTGTGACTTATTAAACTGATAGTTCGGTAATTTTCACATCTGTCAACACCTGCTTTCTTTGGTATTGGAATTATTATATTCTTCTTGAAGTCTGAGGAATTTCGCCTGTCTCATACATCCTGCTCACCAGACGCAGTATCGTATCTCCCATTTCATCTTCATCTACTTTCTCTTCCATTTCCATAGAGCTGCCAAGGACGCCTGCAGATTACCGGAGGTGACACAATGTTCTATTCCTTTGCAAGGTATTGTTTCTGTGCTGCGTCGGAAGTGTATGCAATTGTGGGAGGAGGAATGGCTGGCGGTGAGGGAAAATAAGCTGTGATTGGTGAAACCCACCATCCAGCCGTGGTGTTTCTTCTGCTAGTCACCTAGGCATGACGAAGTGACCCTTACACGTCTTCGCATAGGGCACTGTCCTCTTACGCATGCCTTCTTACTACGGTTAAAGGAACCCCCGCTGTTTGATGCCTGTGGCGTACGAATCACTGTACGCCACATTTTAGTTGAGTGTGATTTATATCGATCTGTCAGGGCGGAAGTTAATATTAGTGGGGATCTGCCCTCGATTCTAGCCGATGACGAGGCGAGTGTCAAGAAAGTTTTAAGGTACTATGATGTTTCTGGGCTTCAGCCAAAAATTTTAGGTTGTAATTTTTAGTGTGTTGCCGAGTGGCTTACCACTCCTTTTTATACTTGTAATAGGCCAGTTCCAAACATGTGCTATGTGTTTCATTTTAACCCTTTCCCCTACGTTCTCTTGCAGTTATCCTCTTTATGTGCTGCATTCCACTTTGCAACTGTTGACGTGCCTCTGTAGCCTTTCACCTTTAATTTTAGTCCTATTTTTGCACTTAATGCATTTTAGTGACACTCGTCCGTTGTTGTTTCCGTTCGGGCGCTAAAGACTACACTGTTGAGCGCCCATATCCACCATATTCATCCATCCACTCTTCCATTTCCATGATATTGTCCTCAAGTGCATTGCCTCTGTATAGACGCTCTACATGCTCCTTCCACCTTTCTGCTTTCCTTCTTTGCTTAGAACTGGGTTTCTATCTAACCTTTTGATATTCATACAAGTGGCTCTCTTTTCTCCAAAGGTCTCTTTAATTTTCCTGTAGGCTGTATCTATCTTACCCCTAGTGATGTTAGCCTCCACATCCTTAAATTTGTCCTCTAGCCATGCCTGCTTAGCCATTTTGCACTTCCTGTCGATCTCATTTTTGAGACGTTTGTATTTCTTTTTTTGCATGCTTCACTTACTGCATTTTTGTAGTTTCTCCTTTCATCAATTAAATTCAGTATTTCTTCTGTCACCCAAGGATTTCTACTAGCCCTCGTCTTTTTACCTAGTTGATCCTCTACTGCCTTCACAACTTCATCCCTCAAAGCTACCCATTCTTTGTCTGCTGTATTTCTTTCCCCCATTCCTGTCAATTGTTCACTTATGCTCTCCCTGAAACTCTGTACAACCTCTGGTTTAGTCAGTTTATCCAGGTCCCATCTCCTTAAATTCCCACGTTTTTGCAGTTTCTTCAGTTTTAATCTACAGGTCATAACCAATAGATTGTGGTCAGAATCCATATCTGCCCCTGGAAATGTCTTACCATTACATAATCTATCTGAAACCTGTCAGTATCACCAGGCTTCTTCCATGTATACAACCTTCTTTAATGATTCTTGAACCAACTGTTAGCTATGATTAAGTTGTGCTCTGTGCAATATTCTACCAGGCGGCTTCCTCTTTCATTTTTTATCCCCAATCCATATTCACCTACTACATTTCCTTCTCTCCCTTTTCCTACTGACGAATTCCAGTCACCCATGACTATTAAATTTTCGTCTCCCTTCACAATGTGAATAATTTCTTTTATTTCATCATACATTTCTTCAATTTTTTCGTCATCTGCAGAGCTAGTTGGCATATAAACTTGTACTGCTGTAGTAGGCGTGGGCTTCGTATCTATCTTGGCCACAATAATTCGTTCACTGTGCTGTTTGTAGTAGCTTACCCGCATTCCTATTTTCCTATTCATTATTAAAGCTACTCCAGCATTACCCTATTTGATTTTGTGTTTATAACCCTGTAGTCACCTGACCAGAAGTCTTGTTCTTCCTTCCACCGAACTTCACTAATTCCCACTATGTCTAACTTTAACCTATCCATTTCCCTTTTTAAATTTTCTAACCTACCTGACCGATTAAGGGATCTGACATTCCACGCTCCGATCCGTAGAACACCAGTTTTCTTTCTCCTGATAACGACATTCTCTTGAGTAGTCCCTGCCCGGAGATCCGAATGGGGGACTATTTTACCTCCGGAATATTTTGCCCAAGAGGACGCCATCATCATTTAACCATACAGTAAAGCTGCATGCCCTCGGGAAAAATTACGGCCGTAGTTTCCCCTTGCTTTCAGCCGTTCACAGTACCAGCACAGCAAGGCCGTTTTGGTTAGTGTTACAAGGCCAGATCAGTCAATCATCCAGACTGTTGCCCTTGCAGCTACTGAAAAGGCTGCTGTCCCTCTGCAGGAACCACATGTTTGTCTCCCCACCAACGGCAAGGTTCATGGTTCATTCATGAAGAAATTGGTTAACTATTTGCTGTGTTTTAGAAAACACAGAGACATTAGGCTACTGACCTACTTTTGCTTGCTATTCCTTTGATATATGTTTATTTAATTTGTTTATGTATTTAATAATGTGTGTTAGAGCGTGTTTATGGTCCAGCTGTAGAAATATTTAATCAAGTTATTTAAATCTAAATTCAGTATTTTGATTGTGTTTCTTTGTTTGTGAGTGTGCGTTGGCTTGAAGTCATGGCGAGAGCGCTCTAGCCAGTCACAGTGCTTGTTAGTACAGCAGGCAACTACTGAAATGGAGAGAGGACAGGAGAGAGTACTGGACAGGATGGCACAGGGGCTGGACACGGCGGACATACGGTCGCAGGAAAGACTTTGAGAGTGTGGAGTGGTTTTGCCCATGATTGCAGGAAATAGAAATACTTCGGAGTGCCAACTTGTGAACGTGTGAAATTTCTGTGAATGCAGGAGATAGAAATACTTCAGAGTGGCAACTTGTGAATGTGTGAGATTTCCATGGTTTCAACAGTGAAGACTTAGTATGCATTTATAGGTGAATGTCTCACGAGTTTTGTTGTTGTTCATAACTAATTACGTGAAGTAGGAATCTATTGTTTCCCTGTTATTCTCCTTATATTTTATTTAATAGCTGGGCCATCAACACCAATAAGTGTTTTGCAGAAATGTACCGCATTCTCAACAGTGCTTCTTCTATCGTACTAATCATTTCAAGCTGTTAAGGTAGTACCTGCAGATTTTATTTAATTGCAATCTTTCATTTATAAATTTCTATGTAACATTTGTAATTGCTGAGTGATAGGGACCTTCGGCCATTCAATTCATGTGTGTATTCATATTGTATACTGTAGGCTCAGCAGTATTTGGCTTGTAATGCGGCAACTATTTATCCCAGCCCCTAGACAACGAAACCAGCCAAAACTTTTAATAATTCAACTCTGGGTCTGAGGGTATGTAGTTGGGGGCCCTCACCACCAATTCACAATTATTGTGAAGGCCCGCAAGACATATAGTTATTTCTTGCTGGGCAGAGCCAGAACGCACACTGCTGATTTGTCTGTGACAGTGTCCATTATTGTTAACAGTATTTTAGAATCCCTAGTCATTCTAATTAATTATAAAAGCCATTGCTAATAAGGTGACTCTATTATATAGCTTTGAATATCAACTGGTTTCAAACATTTTAAGTACATGCTTGTTATTAATCACAAATACTAGTAGACACTACAAGTTTCGGCAGAAGATTGTAAGCCTCCCATTGTCCTCTAAGAGGCTTCTGCAGGGTGTTCATTTATCAACGTTCCGTACTATTCATACTGCACAGTTCTGTAGAATGAATTCTTAGTTGCACTGCTTCAGAAGATTAAGCAATACGACTACTCTGCTGTTTTGCCTAGGACCAGTTTAAGCGGATAAGGGTGGTATAAGTTAGTCAGAAAGTCAGATGCAATTTATATATGCAAAAACACTCTCTATCTCTCTCTCCTCCTCCTCCTTTTCCTCCTCCTCCTCCTCTCCATCCACCCTCCTCCCTCCTATGTTTCACACACCTAGTGAGGTGCTCAGAGCCACTTAGAAGCTTGTGCAACAGATAAGTAGTATTTCATAATAAATCCTGTATAATAGTAAGTATATACCGATCACCGTCAGAGAAATTTTAATCTCTTCATAAAAAATCTTGAATCTCTGTTGTCCATCTCACAGTAAAAAACAAGGAAATAGTGGTTACTGGCGATTTTAATTTGGATTTATTGAAAAGCTCTGTCAGTGAACATTATTGCAGTCAGTAACACTATCATTCAATTTAGTTCCTACTGTGAATTTTGCAACTAGGATATGTAAATGCTCTGAGACTGCTATTGATGAGATCTTTGTAGACAAATCTAGGGGAAAAGAAGTGATTATGACATGCAGCAGCATCTTGTGTCAAATGTTGCAACTTTTCAGGATAAAAGGTCTATTAAATCTGAGTATAGGAGGGTAGTAAATCAGTCAAAAATATTGTCAAATTCAGGACATTGCTCGAAGGCATGAACTGGATAGATGTTTTCAGTACTTCTGACTCAAATGGAAAATACAAAGCATTCATTAATAAAGTTACTTCCACTTTTGAAAATTGTTTTCCCCTAGGGGTAACTCAGAACTCACAAAAATAAAAAAAATAAACCATGTATTACACAAGGAATAAACATATCATGTGGGACAAAAAGGAAACTGCATCTATTATCTAGGAACAGCTCTGGTGTTAGCATTGTAATGCATTACAAAGAATAATGCAAAATATTGAAGCAAATAATTCAGAAATTTAAGCAGCTTTATTACGAGAGAAAGATAATTACATCAGGCAACAAAATAAAAACTATGGGATATAGTGAAGAGAGAGACAGGTGGGGCCAAAAAGGAAGAGGAACAGATAGCTCTAAAAATAAATGAGACTTTGGTAAGAAGTGCACGTACTATTGCAAACCTCTTAAAGAAGTACTTCATTTCTGTTACTGACTGCTTGGAGTTACCAGGTTCGGTGAACCGTGCAATGGGGTATCTGAGACCAGTTTTTAAAAATAGCTTCAGTAAAATGTAATTGACATTCACATCCTCCAACGAAAAAGCACCCGTCATAAAATCTTTAAAGTCTGAGTATTCTAGTGGGTATGATAACATATCAACAAAGTTAATCAAAGACTGCTTACACAAGTTGTGAGTTCTGTTTTAAGTTATTTGAGTAATCACTCTCTTATCAACAGAACATTTCCAGACTGACTAAAATATGCCGAAGTTAAGCCTCTTTACAAGAAGGGGGATACAGAGATACCATCAAACTATCAACCAGTTCCACTTTTGCCAGATTTCTCAAAAATATTTGAAAAGGTTGTGTTCAAGTGTCTCCATAAGCATCTGGCTGCAAATAATATATTATCCAAGTCACTGTTTGGGTTTCTTAAGGGTTCTTATATAGAGAAAGCTATTTACATGTATAGTGAGAGTTTAATTAATTCATTAGATGATAATTTAGGGGCTACTGGCATTTTCTATGGCCTGTCAAAAGCCTGTGACTGTGTGAACCACAGCATTCTCTTAAGTAAATTTGAATATATATGGTGTCACCAGCAGTACTGCGAAATGGTTTGAGTCTTATCTAACTAACAGGATACAAAGGGTGTTGTTGTGAAATGCCTGTGAAGAAAGCAGTCAGTTTTCATCTGATTGGGAAATAATCACGTGTGGGGTTCCTCAAGGTTCCATAGTGGGTCCGTTGCTTTTTCTTGTGTACATTAATGACATCTTGCCTGTTACATTGTCAGATGGTAAGCTCGTTTTGTTTGCAGATCATACAAACATTGCAATAAGTAGCAAGTCAAGTACAGATTTAGAAATAGCTGCTGACCAAATTTTCACTGACTTCAGTAAATGGTTTAAAGTTAATAGTCTCATTAAACTTTGTAAGGACCCACTATATGCAGTTCATAACCTGTAAGAGATTTTCTTCCAGTATGTGTATAACATATGAAGACATGCAGATCAAAGAGGTTGACAGTGTTAAATTTCTCGGATTATAACTTGTTAATAAATTCAGTAGGGAAGGGCATACCAAAGAATTGCTGAAGCACCAAAACAAGTCTGTGTGTGCAGTGAGAATGATGTCAGATGTAGGAGACATAAATGTAAAAAAACCTGCATACTTTGCTTACTTTCATTCTGTTATGTCATATGGACCATATTCTGGCGTAAGTCATCAAACCGAGCAAAGGTTTTTATCATGTAAAAGCATGTAATAAGAAACATTTGTGGTGTAAATTCAAGAACAATGTGTAGAAACCTGTTGAAGTATTCTAACCACTACTTCTTAGTATATTTATTCCTCAATGACATTTGTTGCAAACAATATCTCTCTGTTTCCAACAAATAGCTCAATACATAGTATCAATACTAGGAATAAGAACAATCTGCATAAAGATGTTAAATCACTTACCTTGGTCCAGAAAGGGATCCAATATTCAGGAACACACATTTTCAATAAAGTGTCAGCAACCACTAAAAATTTGGTTTCAGATAAAGCACGGTTTAAACAGAGTTTCAAAGACTTGTTGATAGGCGACTCATTCTACTCTATAGATGAATATCTTAACAGGGACTGTTAGAACAGCTTAAGTAAAAATGTCAGTTAGATTTAAATTTTGACTGCACTCTGTCAGAACTGTCAAACTTAGGTATTTTGTTTGTGATAAATATATTAAAAATGCATAACAGCGTTCCATTCTGACAGTGTATCAATTCTGTAAATATTAGCATTTCCTGTTTACTGTAATGTATTCATCTATTTGACAATCTCCTCACAAATGACCGTAGTAGTAAGTATTATATTCAAATGTTTTATGTTACACTTTCTGACATGTTCCACACCCACAAAATCATCTCATTTTTTGGGACTGTGAAAGGAAAACTTAATCTAATCTGTTACAAGTGTAAGGACTCTTAACTTTTATTTGGATGTAATAGGGTTAAAACCCCTTTTTTTGTTTCCAGAAATTTTTAAATGCTGGGATTCTCCCTTTGAAGGCCCTGTCAGATTTGCTGCCACTTCGTCAGTCATTAATGACTTCATTTAAATGTTAATCTTAAATTATCTTTTCTCTTTAGCTCACTCTTCTTTCTTTTTCTCCTGTATCCCTAATGTCACATGAAGTATGGTTTAAATTGATTGACATCTGATGTATAAGGTCTGAAATGGTGAAGTCTCGAAAGGTCTTACCTGCCGGCTATGCTGCAGTGTTCCAATCTCTGCAGCCATAGAAAGTAACTTTAAAGTGTATCTCCAACAATAATCATGTCAAGATTCTGAAATTCATATAGGGCATAGTCTCTACTGTGTTCCCACCAGACCCTTCTTTAGATTACTTCCCTTACACATTTTAAGACAGGTAAAAGTAAATGTTATATGAGTTTCCAACAGCAACAGCTAACTTAGACTGGCAGTCACAGTTCTTTTCAGAGGAAAGTGACAAATAATGGGAGCTGTCAATGCCAGGTTCACATTGGTGTATTGCTAGTGGGAGCTGTCCTGCCCACTGGCTGTCATATGTCAAATATTTTGAAGGGAACCATAGTTGCTTTATACTCCACACTATCATCTTGGTAGTGATTTTGCCACCTGGCTTGACTGCCTAGGCAAACACAGAGTGGGCCTGAGGAATGAAAATCGTCTACAGTTGCTTGAAGTTTGTGCAAAGTTGTGTTTCACCAATACATACTTTAAAGGCAAGCTAAACCACAAGGTTTCCTGAATGCACCCCTACTCAAACCATTGGCACCAATTAGATCTTATTCTGACTAAAAGTTAAGATCTGCATTACTTTCTTCATACACGTTCTTTCCTTAGTGCAGACTGTGACACGGATCATGCTCCAGTGGCGACAAAAGTACACTTTGTGACTAAGAAGTTCCACTGTGCCAGAACACCTTACAAAACAAAAATTAATCTTTGCCAAACAAGAAACACTGCTGCAGTAGAAGTATACGAAAAGAGATGGATTCCTGGAACCCAGCCGCTCCTATTTCAGAAGATTGGCAGAAGATAAAATCGCTTCTTACTGTTACGGCATAAAATGTGTTTGGTAATCTGGAAGCAAAATCACAGGATTGGTTCATTGAGAACGTAGATGTCCTGAAACCTCTTCTTGAGGCTAAGTGTCAGGCCACTGTCACCTGACATAAAAACCCATGCAATTCTATACGCAGGGAGTTAAGCAAAGCAAAGCAAAGGCAGTTGTTCAGCACACTGTCCGCAACTGCATCAGTTCCTATTGGGAGCAACTTTGCACTGGCATACAGGGGTGTTTTAATGCTGGCAACATTGGCAGTGTTTATTCGGGCATCAAACAGGCCATTGAACCCATTCCAAAGAAGAGCTTAGTACTCAAGGAAATAGATGTAAAAGTCATCACAGATCGAAATCGTCAATTGCTCTGTTGGTTAGAACATTACTCCAGCCCCTAATCACATCCCATCAACATTAGTCCAAATGCAATGGATGAAATTCCTTAGACGACACCTTACCATGACTAGGCTGAGTGAGGTGGCGCAGTGGCTAGCACACTGGACTCACATTCGGGAGGACGACGGTTCAATCCTGCATCCGGCTATCTTGATTTACGTTTTCCGTGATTTCCCTAAATTGCTCCAGGCAAATGCCGGAATGGTTCCTTTGAAAGGGCACAGCCGAGTTCCTTCCTCGTACTTTCCTAATCCAATGAGACTGATGACCTTGCTGTCTGGTCTCCTCCCCAATCTCCCTTATGATGACTTGGATGCCACACCTACTATGGAGGAGCTTCAAAGAACAATTGCACAGCTCAAATGTGGGAAGTGCCCTGGCGAAGACAACTACTCCACAGAAACTGTAAAACTTAAGCCAGTTTTTCCACTGCTTTTCAACCTCCTACTGAAATGTTGGGCTGAGGGTACTGTCCTGCAAGACATGCACAATGTCAATGTTGTTACTTTATACAAAGGTAAAAGTAATCGTGGCAATTGCAACTGTCACTGTGGAATTTACTTTTGAGTATATCTGGAAAAACATTTTCCCGCGTGGTGTTGGGCAGACTTCAGAAGCTTGCCGAGCGCATATTCCCTGAGGAACAATGTGGGTTTCATCTCCAATGATCTACAGTCGATATGATCTTCACACTCTGGCAAACTCAGGAGAAGTGCCATGAGCAGAAACCCCCCCTGTTAATTGTCTTTATTGACCTAAACAAGGCTTTCAACACAGTTAGCAGAGAAGGACTGTATGCAGTGCTTTTGAAGATAGGGTGCCCTCCAAAGCTATTAAAGATGATCAAGGCTTTTCACAAAGATATGGAAGGTGCTGTGGTCTTCAACGGAATCACATCTGACCCATTTGCAGTGAAAAGAGAGGTTCCTCAAGGCTTTGAATTGGCTCCCACTCTGTTCAATATTTTTTTCTCAGCACTCCTCAATGTCGCTTTTGGTGAAACTAACGTGGGCATTCATCTGTATACCAGAGCTGATGGCCAGCTCTACAACATTTCTCTGCGCCAGATCCAAGTGCTTCCGAGAGGACCTGCTTGTAAATAGCCTTTTATTTGGTGCAATTGTAACGCATAATCAAAATGATCTGCAAGAGCTTGTAGATAAATTCCGTACTGCATGCAAGTGCTATAAACATAAAGAAGACGGTTGGCACAAGGATACACAGATCCGCTTGTCATCAACCTGGACGGCTCCTTGTTGAAGATAGTCGATAAATTCTGCTATCTTGGTTCAATAATGACAGAAGATCTCTCCCTGGATGACGAGATAAATGCAAGAATAGGAAAGGCTGCCAGTACTTTCAGAAAGTTCCGCACACGAGCATGGGACAACAAACATCTTACATTATCAACAAAAATACTTGTGCATCAACCATACGCTGAGTACTCTCTTTTATGGAGCTGAGACTTGGACGTCGTATGGCAAACAGGAACAAAAGCTCAATGCCTTTCACCTGCAGTGCTTACGGAGCATCTTGGGAATGTCATGGAAGGATCATGTGACAGATGATATGGTTCTGAAAACTGCAAAACAACAGAGTATCACGGCCACGCACAAGCAACGTCGCCTGCAGTGGTTAGGACATCTGCATCGTATGGTCCACTCCCGTCTGCCTCGGCGCACATTCCACAGTGAAATAACAGGAGCAAAGAGACCTCATGAAAGACCTTCACTATGCTTTAGGGATTGCGACAAGCATGATATGTGTGCATTTAATATTGACAGTGACAAGTGGGAGCAATTTGCTGACAAACTCAGCAAATGGAGGAAACTGACTGCAGATGCAAGCAAGATGCATGACCAAGTGTGCCTAAACAACTTATCTGCAAATCGATCGTGTAGACATGAGCTTATGACTAACCCTCCTGCTGTAGTGCCTCATATTTGCCTCGCTTGTAGGTGCCAAGTCGGCTCTCGCACCAGACTTCTGAGCCCCCAGTGAAAATGTCTCCAGGATGCCTTTTGAATCTTCAGACAGGAAGCATCAGGCCATTATATATCATCTTACCATTTCGTATGGACCTTGGTGTGTTAAACAGTAATTGTGCTGTTTTCACTGACTCAATTGCATGTTTTTCTTATTTATTTAAACTTTTTGTGACATCAGACTTTTTTTTAGTTTTCATTATCTTCTATTGAAAATAATTATATTCATTGCATTTGATGAAGATTTGATTTAGGTGCTGGATGTTCAGAAATTATGGTGATGTCAAATTTTGGCTTGCTCGTGTAGTAAAAATGATGTCTCGCACTAGTTTCTGTTAGGGTAACGTATCTTTATTTCTATCTCAGATTGATAAGTTAAAAATGGTAATTATACTTTTACCTTGTGTGTCTAAAGATGTTGAGTGTTCATCATTACATTATAAAACTTTTTCACAGGGTCAGGATTATGATCGTGTGAAACTTCTCAACATTGGAGCTTCGGAGGCTGAAATACTTGAAAAAAAGAAGAAGAAGAAAAATCCTGATACAGGTTTTGCAGACTATGAGCAAGCTACTATCAGGTTAGTAAGATATACATTTGATGTATCTCTTTTCAACCATTTGTACTGTTTGTGCATCAGGAAAAAGTCCTTTTGATATGTTAGATGGCCAAATTGGAGCTGCTCAGTGGACCCACTAAACTTGTGGGTAACTTGGAGTTTCCAAGTAGTAATTTCTCTCCTGTTTTCTCCTGTGCAACATTAGGAGGTGACAAACAAGTCAACTGCTGGCCAGAGCAAACTTAGCAGGGGTGTCATTTGACCAGAGTAGAGCTAGCCAGCAGAGTTAATGAGTAGGTCACTCTGAACTCGTATCCGTAAATAAAAAATAAATAAATAAATGCTCACACACATTTAATGAAAAAGAGTGAATAGACTTGCTGTGGTATAGCGTCAAGTGTTGTGGTTTGGTGTCTGAAAAGTTGTGGGGTTCGATTCTCAGCTACTGATCCTTTCACCTCTGGGAATGATTAGTTACTTTTAAAAATGCCAAGTTGCACCTTGGTACAAAGCCCACACTAAACTGAGTAAGGTGGTTTACTTTTTTATGCCAAAATTGAGAACTAATGTTTTACAAATGGGTGAAGCAAAATATGCTGTATGGAAAACATAATTATTTATGAGTCACTGCATATTAAAACTAAAGTATTCCAGTTACTTTAAATTTATTCAAAATCTTCAGACCTCTCCATACCCTTCTAATAGTTTCATCAGCTTAGAAAACAAAACCAAGTTGTATCTTACTAAACACATAGCCAATTTTGTATGTAGTTCACTACCATAATTTCAAATATTTTATTCCCCTGCCTTTAAAAGATAGCAACAGATTTTAAACAATTTTCTTCTTTTCAGCTTTTCTAATCCCTCGGAAGCATACGTAAATATAACATCTCTGTAGATTATTGTATCTTTATGTATCTAAAAGTTTTATGAAAACAGATGGCAGTCAACACTTCCTTACAGTCTGGAACACTTCCTTACAGTGTGGAAGCTCTAGCTCCTAAAAATCTACTCAGTGACCAAGATTAGGCCATAGAATTGGCACAGTGAGGTTTCATTTGTGTAAAGGAAAGCTAGTTTTTAGTCATTGCATTTACACCATGATTTAAATTTATCTTCAGTTTCTGTAAATTAAAGCAAATGTTTCTCAGGTTTACTCAGATCTTTTCTCGTGTATCTTGATGAAGGTGGTAATATACCCATGTTGGGATCATTGACAGTCAGATGTCATCTCTAATTTTTATGGCGTATCAAAGTCCCAGCACAAGTCGTCTTTTCTGTCATGAAAAATGCAAACAATCAACTACAGTGTAAAAGTTCCATTTAAATTTATTTTACGTTTCCAGAACTAACAAAATGTAAGAAACATAGTTTCTGTTTTGTCATAATCAGTCCTTGATTGTGTCTCAGTTCTACACATATTGTGACATTATATTTACCAGTCCTTTCCAGGATTTTTTCTCAATATTTGTGTATAATATTGTTATTTATATACTCACGGACTATTCATATCTTAAATATGTCTCATTAAGGCAATATTTGGAAACTGAAATTTTTTATCTGCCGCATTTGAGGTTGTTGATTTGATTCCATTTTCTGATGGGGGGGGGGGGGGGGGGGAGATTGTGGTCTTTTGGCATCGACAAATTGTTTCACATTGACCTTTGTATCTTCACTAGAGAATCAATTTATTAGTGGTTGTCTAGTGGTAAAGTGTGTGCCTGGAAACTGAATGAAAGGTCTCAGGATCGAATCACGGTTGGACCAAGGAATTTTCAGTCATCTTAGACCCAGCCTTCACCTCTCAGAGAACATCATCAGTATGGGCCCTTTCCCTGGTGTGATTACTGGTGCTGGTTAGCGATTTGTAAGTTGCCAAAGCGAGATCCTATTTAAAGGCTCCCACCAGGCCATTGTGTCACACAAAATTAGTGTGCAAAATAGTATACTTTTACATGCTCCTTTACAGTGTTGTGTGGTACCCAAAGGTGTACTTTGTTTAGCATGTGTGTTGTGTTATTCCCTTTTTCAGACCCTGATGTCAGTTTCACACTTAAAGAAATCTTCTGTTTGAACTTTGAACAACTCTTCTTCTCAAGTTTGTTTGCTCTTATTAGCAGCCTCACAGACCACATGAGTACTATTCACAGGAAAAACTGAGAACTTCTTACATTTCAACTGAATGAACAAATTTTCCAAACTAGTGTTAAGTTGACTTCCAGAATCTTCTAATGCATAGATATTAATCCCTCCTGTCGATATCAATAAAAGATACCATAATCTCTTTTGTTTTTTGTCATTGTCACTCAGTAAACTTTCTAAATGCCAGTTAGGTTCATACTTAACTGCATTATGTTGGGTTGTATTTGAGTCATTAGTTTCAAAGCAGGTCTAACTGAAAACAAGTTTCAGTTTTTTGAGTTGCATTTGGCTGTACACACTCACCATTCCTTGTGCAATCCAATGATTTTTTTAAATTCTTGGTTTTTGATTGATTGCTAATTATCACGATATTTCTGATAAAGGTAAATGTCATTGCAGCAGCTATCGTCTCATGATCTCTCAACATTTTCGTGATAACCCATCTATTGAGCAGCCTAATATGCTTGTTTTTCCCTTGCAGCTGTTCTGGATTTAGATTCTTTCAAGCCAAAACTATTGCTGCAGATGTGACATTCTCCTAATGTTTCGCAGCAACTCAAACCCAGTTAAACTGCTTCAGTGTTTTGGCTCTGGACCTGCAGGGGTCTCACAACTCTGTCATGAGTGTGTGTGTGTGTGTGTGTGTGTGTGTGTGTGTGTGTGTGTGTGTGTGTGTGGACGGCATGGAGCCCAAGGCTGTTGCAGCAGCTACTTCCTTCCCTTTGCTACAATTTCCCATCTCTGAATACCATTACACATGGTGGCAGTCCTTGACATGGATCCAACTATGTCTCTAGATTCTGCTTTCTTTGGTTTATATCTTTATCCGTTTACTTTACATCAATTTGTTTGGCTGAAGTAATGTTTTGTTCCCTTTTGGGTTTGACCACCATTTTTCTAATTTTTTTCATAGAGTAAGGACCATCTGGGAAAGGATGTCTTAAATAGCACCAGCTGCCTACAGCATAAAAGACCCTTTGTGTTTAGTAACTATGTAGACTTAAGTATGCACTTAAAAGCCAGTGTGGTAGCCAACCCAATGTGGTAGGGTCGTTATGTACCCTTTCGCTAGTGGTTCCTCAGTCTACAGGAATCTTACTTCCAACGCCTGAGCAACTGGCTCCCCATGAATGCCAAGGAGTAAATTGCCCACCATGTTGGGGCACTAGGACCTTCCCACCCCCCACCCCTACTCCCCAATCAACTACCATAATACCGGGTGATCTTTGCTGAGGCTGAGTGGCACCATAGGGAGAGAAAGCACTTGATCTGAGTAGGTGACATCAGGGCATACGTTTTGCACATGAAGTGAATCATACTAAATCAACATAGTGGCCATGCTGATCTGGGTGTCTCGACAGGTAGGTATAGATATTTCAATGCTCACTGTTACAGTCAAACTGCTTTTCTTATCCTGGCTATTCCATGGGGAGAGGGACAAGCCAGAAGAACTGTAACAAAACAGATTTTTCAATACCTGGTTTGTACTAGAAAAGATGGAAATAATCTTATAGCAACAAAGCCTTTATTTTTTGTGGAACAGATATATATAAATAAAAATCAGTTGCCACATGTATGAAAGATCATCCCCTGAGAATGGCTTAATCAATTTGGTTGATTTTTTCTTGTTTTTTTTTTTTTTTTTTTTTTTTTTTTTTTTTTTTTTTTTTGGTTATGTTTGTTTTAATCAGGACAAGATTTGTATGAAATAAATTTTTTGGAAAATACAGGTGGAAAATTGTAGATTAACATCATTCGCCACATGTATGAAATATCATCAGTGAAGAATGAGTTGGAAGGTTTTGTTGAATTTTATCTTTGTTTTGTTTGTAAATGTAAGGACAAGGCTTATACGAAAGAAAATTTGGAGAAAACGATTAATGGAACATCTCATATAAAGATCTCATATCATCACAGTTTGTAGAAAATTAAAGTCAGAAATTAAAATCAATTGTGAAAGATCAACACATGAGAATGGCTCAACCAATTTGGTTGTGTTTTTAATTGTGGATGGTAATGATACTTTTGGTATGCAAAAGAAAATTTAAAAAATGTGCTCAGTTTGACAGTTCTGCTGTCACGTGTTTTCATAAAAAAATTACATATGTAAAAGGGAAACATTGTTACCGAAAACCTTGAAAAGTTCTTGACAAATTTATTACAAATTCGTACATGACACCCTAATTAATATTCAGATGGACATGGACTATATATTTTTGTTATATATATAATATATGCATATATATGTAATATATAAAGGGGAAACGTAGTTAGAACAAATCTTGAAAAGTTCTTGACTGATTTACTTCAAATTTTCACATGACACTGTAATGAACACTCAAACGGAAATTGACATAGAGGGAGATGGGGGGGGGGGAGGAAATTGCACACAGAGAAGTGCGGGGGGGGGGGGGGGGATGTATTGAGAGGAGGTGGTGGGGGGGAGGAGATGGGCAAAGAAAGGGGGAGGGGGTCAAGGAATTTAGGATGTATAAGCCCCTTCTGCTGTACAGCGTCAAACACGCCAAACATGGGAAGGATTGGGGCTCATGCCAGTGACTATTACTCCACATAAAACTTTGAATCTGGTGCAATGAGTTGTCTTTCACTCAGGCCTTACATGTGAGACAGACGAGTAGCTATGGGCTAACCTATCACCATCAGATGTAGATTTAGTCCAAAGGGTACAAGAAGCTCAAAAGGGTAACCGAATAGATAAGACATTTTCATCTTAGCTTTTGAAGGAAAAGTCCTCCCAGAAAAAGTTATGGTGTATGGGTGTGACATAAAACTTTATATCCCATGCTACATTTTGGGCACATCATCCCACTGCATGGCCAGACCAAAAATTTGCTTATTGTGGAAGATCATGAAGGTCATCCTCATGAAAAGCTGCCTTTGTGTGTAAATTGTTCGGAACACCACCCTCTGTTCACCAATTTGTCCAGTGTTTTAAAAAAAGAAAACATTAAAATATAAAAAGATGGAACATCTGTCATATAATGAGGCACAGGAAAAAATATGAATGCTTGCTTCTAATAATCATGATGACAGATGTGAAGAAGTCACAGCTATCACACACCTAATTCAACTTTTTCAAAACTGAATCTACCATGTTCCATAAATCAAGGACATGCAAAATGACAAGTTATTTGTAAGAGAGACCTCAACCACCTTTGACCTTCAATATGACATAGCCAGCAGGAGTCTCCCAGTGAACACAGCAGGAGACACTTGTTATCCCTCTGACAGAACAAGAGAGAAACAGGCACTCCACAGCTTCTTCCTCTCAAAATATAACTGATGGACAGTCACACACCAGTCAGTGGTTAAAAGAGACAGACGTGTCTGGTCGCCTTCTTATGTGGTCCTGCAACCTAAAGTATTACATGAAGGAAAACTGCAAAAAGAGAAAAGAAGGGAAAAAGACAAGAAAAGACCAGAGCACAGGTCTAATTTGTTGATTCTGATGGAACTGGAACTCTCCTTTACAGTAGAAGAATCTATGGACACTATTCTAATAACACAGGAGGCATTGGAAAAAATGTGGATCAGCATGAATGACATTTACCTTTGTTGATGACGTCGACACTGTTTCATTGATACACAGTGGAATTGCAATGCCTACTATAGCTACTTGGTAGCAATTTGACAGTTAATCAAAAACTATAGCAATACAAGAATTAAGTTTTTGTAGAAGTATACCTTCCTACTCCTTGAGGACATAACATACATGGCAAAAATAGAATAAACATGGAATGAGGATCTGGAGGTGTTTACACACTAATCATATCAAACCTGTTCAGTGGACAAGTTCCTATGGGCACTACCCTCTAAGCAGTAGTGATTGGTATGCAACTGACCATAGCGTTGACAGTCTGTAATATCTGAATATCAACAGAGAGACGGAAAACCTAATTAAATAGTTATCCCCACCTTCCATTTTATTTGGAGGTTTTAAGACCCATAATCACATTTAGGGCAGCGAGATAACAACTAGTAGAGGGCAACTACTAGAGAGATTCTTTGATGCCCAAGACATTTCATCGCCACTTATTACTCCTATCCTGCAATATATTTGTCAGTTTGCAGTCCTTACCTCGCAACTACGATGAAGTGGAATATTTACAATGACCTTTGTGTAGTGACCATTACTTGATTATTGTATAGGTCCCAAATATACACCAGAGTTATTATTCACCACATTCGTCACTGTGCAGATCCAGTTGGAAATCTTTCGTTGCTAAAGTGTAGGTCATAATACAAAGTAGAGGATTAATGGAGGAGTACAAGACACAGCAAGCTCTACATTACCATTGTCTTCAGATCCTCCTAGACAGAAAGAGATTGCAGATGCCATCAGAGAGAAACATAGAGGTGCTACTTCTCTACTGAATTTTTTTAAATTTTATTCAAAAGATCAAGGGCAGAAGCACTTCACTCGGTGAAACAAAGGAAGAACGAATGTTGGGAACAATAAGTTTCTTCTCTGGCAGTACACCTCATCATTTTAACAATTGTGGTCAAAATTACAATAGATTGGTGGACTTCAGTACGCTGATAAAAGCCAGGAAATCCTTGACAGAGGGAAAATTAACACCAGTTTCTTTGGCATTGCTGAACTTTTAACAGTGTGTTATGGAGAAATGTTGACATCTAACAATTATCATCTTAATTTTGCTCATCATTGCTTTTTAACATTATGTAATACCACAACTTTTATCCCAACAGACCTGCCATCCTAGAATGCACCCTTGACAGCCTTGGAGCTAAGTAGTGTGTAGTGTCTCACCCCCCCCCCCCCCCCCTCCCCAGTACTAGACAATATCCATAGTCAAATGCTTCAAATCTTTGTAAAAATGCTATTCTAAAGATTTTTATCAGATATGAAAGACGACAAATACGGCTGATCAACCTAAGCAGATTCCAGAGATCTCAAACCAGCACTGATCATCTCATGTGATTTAGAGTTTGCGACTACAGATACATTTGTGTACCACTGATATTTAATCACAGTATTTTTTTATTTGCACAAGGTGTGCGATGTAACATGGCAGATCACATTCTATCAATTCTATCCGAGTAGGGTTTTTGAAGAAATTTTCCTGTCTTTATATAAATTTTTTTGTCACATAGACTGTTTAGAGTTAGGGTGAGTACAGCCTTTAGTAACCAATAAAGTGCGGAAAATGAGGTGACAAAGGCTTCACTTTTTAAGTGGTGCACATTTTGCATTGCAGTAAATGGAATAATAGACAAAGAGGGACATAGTCATACCACCATTGTATGTCAGTGATCCTTGTTTATATTGTAGTTCCATATTGTTATGTATAGTAGAGTGATAACTACAAACAGCTATGCAGAAGACACAAAAATGGGTGTAAAATCATGGATATCATTTCTCACCAAGTAAATCATACATAACGCACTTTTGTAGAACACAATCTGTCCTCATCCAGAACTATCCCTCAAAACCTAGCTACTGGAAGCAGTGGAAAAGTTATTTCTACAACTTCTTTTTGATAATAAATTTATATAATTACCACATACTGCACTTACTGCAAGGAGAAACTCAATAATTTCTGTTTCCTGTGTAACAGTTCCTTCCTGAATGTGCAAATCTAACTGATATATTAAGATTTTGTGAAGCACTTATTTTATCCTGTTTGGACTATAGAGCATTGTTTATGAGTCAACAGCACTGTCCATCTTAGAAAAATTAGACTCTAGAAATATTAGTCTGTCTGCTGGGACTTTCTGAACTAACCCATTCAATAGCATTCTTGTAGAAGCAGTTATGCCACCACTGAAAATACAACACCAACAAAACTTATTTAACTACACAGTCATGACTAATCAAATGCCAAAAACCCCCTAATCCTATTTTGTTTCACAGTCCAACATGCTGGTTACTCATTAAATGCCTTAAACAGGATGGCTAGAAGCAATTCAACTGGAAAACCTCTGACAAGAACTTCAGATTTCTCTAATTGCTTGTAAGCAGTACCATCAGTTACACATCTCCATTGTATGTTGCCTAACCAGTAGTAAGAAAGGACTGGTGCTCATCAAAGACAATGTAACTCCCAGTTTTTATCATGGTGCATTTTTTTCAGTTATCAAAGAGTATCCAGAATCTAGAACAATGTTCTTTACAAAAAGAATGCAGTATTTATACTGCAGAGTCAATTGGCACCCCCCCCCCCTCTCTCTCTCTCTCTCTCTCTCTCTCTCTCTCTCTCTCTCTCTCTCTCTCTCTCTCTCGAAACAGTCAACTAGATATTGCCAGTGCTGACTTAAAAGCACACATTTGATGCCACATTCTGAAGAAATGAGACAACAAAAGGCAAGATAGTACAAAATCTGATAATCCTCAAATGCACCCCCAAGGGCAGGCAGACTTTTTGACAGTGTTTATGCTGTCTCAGAAGTGGACAAGCCAAAATAATTACCGAGCAAGGTGGCGAAGTGGTTAGCACACTGGACTCACATTCAGGAGGATGACAGTTCAAGCCCACATTTGGGCATCATGATTTAGGTTTTTCATGATATCCCTAAATCGCTTCAGGCTTCCTTTCAGAGGTCATGTCCAACTTTCTACCCTAATCTGATGATTTTGATGACCTCACTATTTGATCCCCTTCCCCAAATCAACCAACCAACCAAAATAATTTGTGAAGTTCTATGAGGGTTGTAACAAAAGTAAGGTTCCCACATTTTTACAAATAGAAAACATTGTTTATTGTTATTAACTTATACATTGTTGAAAAGCTTACACTTCTATTTATTTTTCAACATAGTCTCCCTTTTTTTTACACACTTTTGAGGATGGTGCTCCAACTTTCATATTCCTAAGTCGAAGAAGTCTGCCACCAACCAATTGAGGAAGCATATGCCCTCTGCTCAGACTTCATCATCGCTCTTGAAGCTTTTGTGACCTAAGTGTTCCTTTAGCTTGGGGAAGAGGTGCTAACCACTGTGGGCTAAGTCAGGCTGTACGGGGGATGGGACATAAGAGTCCACCCAAATTTCTTCAAAAGCTCCTGTGTTTGACGAGTGACGTGGGGTCGAGTGTTGTCGTGAAGAAGCACTACTCTCTCTGTCATTTGTCCTCTCTGACAACTCTGGATTGCTCACTGGATTTCGCTCAATGTTTTACAATATCTGTCTTGAGTTAATTATCATCCCAGGTTGCATTAAATCAATGAGGAGCACCCCCTTCCAATTCCAAAACACGTCGCCGTAACCTTTCCTGCTGACTGCAACTGTTTGAATTTCTTTGGTCGCGGTGAACTGGAGTGACACCACAGACGAGATTGTTATTTTGTTTCGGGAGTGTAATGAAACACCCACGTTTCATCTCTCATGATGATAGTCCAACAACTTCTCTTTGTTGCCCCCCAACATTGTTGAAGAAACGCTCAAGACATTGCTCCTTGTCAGTCAGCATCTGGGGGTTCCAGCAACCACACACCTTGCAATAACCCAACGTTTCTGCTGAAGTTCTTTCAGTTGTGCCTTGGGAAGCTTTAGCAATGCGTTCAGCAAGTTCACAGACAGTGACCCTCCAATCTTTGAGTAGCTCACAGTTGATCTTCTGAACAATCACATCATAATCTAGCGGTCTTCCACTCCGTTCTTCATTGTGAACTTCTGTGCAACACTCAGCTAAAGCTGTGCATCATTTGCAGACATGCTGAACGGACATGCACTCTTCACCATAAACCTCAGTCAGTTGCCGATGACTCTCGATGAGCAGTACCTTTCTTGCATGGAGAAACTGGATTACTGCTCAAACCTCACACTTGGCGGGATCGGCGAACAATACTTCCATCTCTGACGGCTGCCAAGCCAACACTGAGTGATGTAACGAATCACGGATAGGTGGGCTCGAGAGTGGGGGAACCACAGTGCACGGCACTGTTGTCGCATTTAGCCTAGCACTTTCCCTCAAGGCTGTAGCTCATTGAGAACCTTACTTTTGGCACAACCCTCGTACTACGACAAGAAGAACCCCCTAAATGCATCTGTGGAGAAACATTAACAGGTCGCCACATCCTTGAGGACCCTGCAGCTGCCCAAGAGCTGCAATGTCAGATGTACCTTGGAACACCACTATCAGATATTCTAATGGATGGTGAAACAGCTGTAAGCCGCATGCTACATTTCCTATGAAGGAGTGGCTATTACAAGTTTTAAAGACAACACTATTGAAAGTTGACGTAGGAGGCAGAGGTGGGAGGGTGGACTTAACGCGGCCGATTTTGACCCAACGCACCACGCCATCTGTTCTTTGCACCTGAACTTGCCATGGACAACAAAATATTTGTATTTTTATCTTTGAACATAAGATGCTAGTTATACGTACAGGTCGCCATTCTAACTTTCATACAGTGATCTATTTGACAATTGAATTTCAGTAGGCTAGCTACCCATTTATGTACCTAGAATGAAAAATGTGATATTCTATTACTTTTGTACAAAGGGTGGAAATAACAAGGCTTGTTCCTACGTCTTCAGATGCCAAGAGAGGATCAAAGGATTAATAACCATGTAGATGAGTCCTTTTATGTTTACAATCATGCAACCACTACCAACATCTTCTTTGATCTGGATTAATGCTAACTACTTCTGTACAACCAATGGTAATCTTTGTATCAAAATAGCTTTGAGCTCAAAATCCCTTATAACATCATGTAGTTTAGCATCTTTGGAGAGATTCTCTGACCTACGTCTTCAGATGCCAAGAGAGGATCAAAGGATTAATAACCATGTAGATGAGTCCTTTTATGTTTACAATCATGCAACCACTACCAACATCTTCTTTGATCTGGATTAATGCTAACTACTTCTGTACAACCAATGGTAATCTTTGTATCAAAATAGCTTTGAGCTCAAAATCCCTTATAACATCACAGCCCATTGCTGTTAGTGTGACAAACATACATAGAAAAAAGCAAAATATTTGAAATTGTTGAAATTGTATGATAGACCTGTCCCTTATGTATGTGGAAGAGCATATCACCCAGACCCAATGGCGAGGCTCACCTGCAGTGAATATGAGGGGAGACAAAATATTTTGCCTCGTGAAGTTCATCATTGACCAGCAGTTCTGCCTCATAGTTCATAAAAGCTATCCCATGTCATTGTGACAAGGTGTTGCAGTAACCTTATTATGGCTAATATTTAAAAAAAAGTCTCAGGTTGCCCAGTGTTCTTTATTAACTTGAGAACAACGCATTTCACCCGCGTGGGGCATCATCAGGTTATCTAGTGAACATTGATGTCAACAGTCATAACAGCCCTGGACAAGACCATGCACACAAGCTCTAAACATGGACCCAGACCAAAACAGTGCCAGAGACCTGTCCGCATTCTCGCATTTCCCTTGGTAAATCTGGATATTTTTGAGTGCACTCCATGTCAATAGGACAGGTCAGTTTCCCATGATTTGTTGTTGACTTGAAGAAAATTGTGGGGCTCTGGTGGAGTGCTGTACACTGTTCTTGCGACTAAGCTTCATGGAGATTGAAATTATGGTCCATCAGGTAGCTACCTGTTCTGAGCGGGAGATTTTTTGAGTCGCGTAGCAGGTGTGTCCTCATGAAATGGCAGCTCTTGGTTGTTTCAGATTTTCTTCTATCCCTCAGAAAGATATTCTTTCTTCTCAGGTTGGGGGTGTGGAATGCAGCTCGGGACAAGTACTCAGAGTACTGGAGTGGACTTAATGATACCAGTAACAATCTGCATTTTCTGATTTAGTTGCAGCTTCATGTGGCCACTGTTCATCTAGTCACAAATTTTATAACAAAGAAAATAATCAGTTATTGACAAAATAATTTAACTAGATAAATAAAAAATCTTCTCATCAAGGGGCAGCAAAACACACATATTAAAGGCGGTTGTCATTGGCAAGCTTTTGGAGACTGTGGCTCCTCCTTCAGGTAGAAGGGTTGAAGTGGAAGGAAGAGGGATGAAGGAAAAAGGAGAGGTCTAGGAAAAGGGGTAGATTTTGGGAAAATCACTCAGAACTGCGGATTAGAGAAGACATACTGCACAGGATGAGAAGGAAATAACAAATTTTGTTTCGTGCCCCATATTATTGTAGTTTGGTTAATAAATGTTGGTGTGGTACTGGCTTTTAGGATGTCATATGAAAAAAATGCGAGTTGGCTTTCATGTGAGCAATGTTTCTGGAATTCATGCTGGTTGGCATAGAGGAGGACATTCTATTTGAGACACCTCATTGTTTGAGCTCAGAATGTTTTATAACAGTATACAATGGATGGATGCCATTGATATTGGAATAGTAGTTTTGTTATCACTTTTTTTACTCTTGGTGTGGGCTGGTGTGCCTTGTGCTTTCTTCTCATCATTGGGCATGGTTTTTGTTTGGGGGATCTATAGTTATTATGGTTAAATTGAGACAACTCAGCAGCCAATTCTGTGTGGAATCGGGCAGGGTTTCCAGCTAATCCAGAAGCCATGCTAAATTTCAGCGATTTCTGCTGTCTCTCAATGCCATCGACATTAATTTGTGCATCATTCATCTTTGCAGTGGTGTGAGAATTTGACTGTGACATTAGTTCCACACTGTTCTTAGTATTAAAAAAAAAAAAAAAAAAGAGTAAAGAGGTTAAAAGAAATATCACTATTGATATTTGTTGCCATGGCAACCAACTTATTAATATGCCAACATATTATGATTAAGTTAGCTGAAAAATGTATCCAGATAACCATGCAAACCAAGCATCTAATGTGCTTAGCACAATTCAATACTTTCCATGGCGTCTCAGGCTGGCATTAGTAGATTATGATGGTAACAGTGTGAATAAAAAAATTAAGCTTAACTCTTCTCTTGAGACACAGTTCAGCCAGCTCAATTTTGTTTCCAGGATGACCTGTAAATATTAAATTGGATGCTGCAGCTGACCAGGTTTCATCATGTTGGCGAAAGTAATTTTTGACGAGACAATTCCTACTACAGTCCTGTCCATTTGTCTTAATGTCAGTTGAAACTATAAGTGTATAGCCATCACTTCTAGACAAATTAATTAACTAGTGACTGATTTCAGCAGGATTAATCATTTTAAAAATAAAAATGTTCTACACCAAGAAAGAATAAAATATTTCTTTATTGCAAATAGAAAAACTAAGGTGATTTCCCTCCCTTTTTTTTTACCACTCAGTTATTCATTACAAAAACCAGTTAGTTTCTAATAATCTTGGATTTTTTTCTCTTATAATATTACTTTATAGTGTGTTATGTGGATTCAACTTAGTCAATCAATAATTACAATTGATCTCTCAGCAGGTACAGCTTACCCTAGTGATGTCTTAAAAACATGAGAGAGAGAGTGAGATACAATATTTATGGTACTGAATAAAATTACATAGGTGCTTTTTTTAAAAAGATTAAATAGTCACTCTCAGATAATGATGAACCATTTGGTGATATAATCCCTTTTAAACTTTGCAGCTGTTGCCTGTGTATGTTACATACCTGAAATCTGTTATTAGATTACTGGTTGGTTCTTGGCAGTGCTGCAAGTGTGTGCTATTGTCGTGCAAAGATAAATGTACGACTGTGTCAGTATATGCTCCTACAGTCCATCTCCTATATCCGAAAGTAAATCTGATGTGCTTGTTTTTTGACAGTCGAGCAGCACAATTATAAACTGAACAATAAATTACAGAAAAAGATACGCACATAAAAATAGAAATTGCAGGTTGTCAACCAAGTGAGTAGATTAATATGTTACCGACCATAGAGGATCCCTCCCATGATGATCTGTTCTAGTAGGTATCCGTGATCTCGTCCCACAATTCATGACAGTGGCTTTGTTCAAGTTTTATGTCAGGATAACCATTTTTTTGAAGTTCCTCTTCAATTTCAGGAACCGACTTTTTGAAAGAGTCTTCAGGTTATTCCTTGAACTGATCAAATTCTCTCATTTCTCCTTAACTTATGTAGTTTCTCTGATCGATTTATATATTGCATTTTGAAGATTTTTTTCATTTCATGCAGAAATTGAAACAGCATGCCATTATTCAGTATTACTAAAACCCTGCTAGACAGGTCACAATTGTGATTATGTAGTGTAGTATTGGCTTTCTGAATTTGCACATTCCTGAAATTTCATTACTATAAATTACAGTATAGCATCTGATTACAAGATTAGTGGTGAACATCCGGAGTGTATCACATCATATGAGTATTTAGAGGCAACTAATGAAAAACTGCTCCAGTTGTCGTTGAGAACTTTATTGAGTCCTCTACCAGTTTTGGCTTTTATATTAGGCCATTTTCCAGTAGTTATTATACTTCGTGGAAAAAAAAAATCCAAATAGTAAAAGTAAAAGCCAGATGGATTTAAAATGTTACATGCCCAGTGATATTGTGAGGCACACAGTTGTGTCACGATTACTAAAGACATGGCAAAACTAATAATTTGTGGGTAATGCTAAGAAGTAATATGAAATGGGACAGTTGTATAAAATCTGTGTTAGGAGAGGTGAATGGAAGACCTAGATTTTTTGGCAGGGGAAAGTTTGGTGCAAGTGTAAAATAAATTGCACACAAGACGCTAGTGTGACCAATCTTTGAAAATTGTTCCAGTTGTTAAAATCTGTATGAAGCACGCACAATGGCAGGCATTGAATGAATTCAGAACACTAGGACCGTAACAAGTTGGTATAGTGAATGCGAACGTGTATCAGAACTGCTTGGGAACTGAAATGAGAATCCTTGGAAGAAAGACGACATAATTCTCGAGAAACCCTACAAAATAAATTAAAAGAACTTGTATTCACAGAAGATTGTGCAGCCATTATGCTGCCACCAATTTATATATTTTGAAGAGATCTCTAAAAAAAAGGCAAGAGATATTAGGGTGTGTGCATAGGCATATAGACAGTCATTTTTCCCTTGCTCAGTTCTTGAATGGAATAAAAAATTAAACTGTTGATTTTCACTTGATGTACCTTTCACCAACCACAGTATATTTGCTGTGGAGTATTTATGTAGACATAGATTACTGGTGTCAACATTCATAACATTGTCTATAACTGGTCCAACTTTTTCAGTCACACTCCTTTGTTATCAACCACGTCAAAAAAAAATAGTCACTGAATAATGTCTAAGAAGTTTTGGATCTATCACAGTGCTAAAATTCTTCTACATACTTGATTCAGTTCTACATAAAGTGCTATTGTAAATACTGCTGAAATACATGTGCTGAAATGCCATCCTGAGCACCTGTTGCCATGTAGCAATCCCATTTATCTTTCTGTTTAATTGTTTTTATACCTGCAGCTAGTGTCACTGTTGTTAAAAAAAATCTTTATGTCCATTCTAATTGATATAAACCAATCCATCCACAGTGAGAAAAACAACACAAATGAGAATACTTTGTGCAATACTATGATTGCTTTCCCCGGCTCATGTATGGTATGAAGCCAACACTTTTAAACAATTTAAAACTGATAGTCCTAACAAGCGGGTGAGTGATATTAGTCATACAAAAGTTAGGCTCCAACACTGACTTTCTTGTTCTGTGGCAGTGTGCAGTATTTGCAGCTAGAATTGTTATTTTAAAAACAGCATTTTTAGTAGTAATTACTGATTGTACTGGTGTGCAGCTGCCATGAAATATTTTGCCTGTATAATATTATCACAAATAAATAAATGCTGTTTTCTGCACAGGGTACTCCCAATGAATATGATGATTACTCCTTACATTGCTCTGAGTAAATGCCCTTAGATATGTGACTAATGTAACTGATTTTAATGTTTGCTTAGTCATGGTATAGTCATATCATATGTTTGCCTTTTACACACATTACACTTCTTTGTGCTCATTACTCATGACACTGCTAATCTGCAGGTCTTCCTACATTTCAGAGATGCAAACTGTTCAGTGAGTTACTAAAATAATGTACCAGGTCTTTTATAAATAGGGTGAAACTTCATAAGACAACTTCACCTGTCTCACATCTAGTCTAATACTCCTTAAGCACATATTTTATTGTCCAGATGGTTTGCTGAACTGTATCAAAGGCTTCCAGAATTTAAAAGATTTGTTATTAATTTGGACCCTGGTATATACAGACATTTTTGGTCTTGTGAGTGAAAAGACCAAGCTAAGTGTCGTACAGCTGATGTTTGTAACATCTCTGTTTATTCTTGCTGTGGATTTGTTCAGTCTCTGAAAAAGTTGTATGTTACAAGGACATGAGGTTATATAGGGAGTAGAAAGCCTTCTTTTCTCCAGTGAGAGGTTTATGTTCCTAAGAAATGACATAGGAAAGGATGGTGATGCCAAGTGGGAGGTAAGGAATTCCTGGAAAATAACAAGGGGGTAGTTAAATGGGAGTTATGAACTGGGAGAGGTAAGACTCAATGTTGGGTTTTGGTTGTAGGGACTGATGGGAGAAAAAGGATGATTGAACTTGGGTGTGAGACTGAAGGTGAGGCCTTTGGAAAGAGCTCAAACTTCTGTGGGACCGAGGGGGCACTGAGTTGTTTTTGGATAGGACTGAAACACTTGTGGGAGTGAGGTTTTTTGGTAGATAGATTGACTGTAATGTTTATGTTTTGGGTTGTGGGTTTTGTGCATTGTTGGAGGGCAATTTGGGGACTTGGTGCATGTAAAAGGTCAGCATGGCAAAGTCTGAGCACTGTGAGGGGTTGACAAGGTGTTTCACTGGGGAGAGCATAGGTATTTTTGTAACACGTTGGTTCAGCTTTTGTGAGAAAGGCTTCAACTTTTCAGTCTACAATGTAACTTGCACATTTTTAATAAATAATTGCTCAACTTTGCTATTGAATTGTTCCAACTACCATGCACGGCACACACTTATCTACCATTACACCGTGCAATACTTCCCATTATGAACTAAAAATCACTCCTCCTCAGATCTGAATTTTTTTGCTGTGTTCCATTGTAGAAAATAATTTTGAAGTGTATGCTAAACTGAAATCTTTTCCTTCCTCTTTAAATATTTCATTCAACTCTAAAAATTGTTGATCATCTGACAGTCTTACGGTCACAATTGCATGTTGCAGAAAAATCTAAAGTGTTATCACTTGTGATTGAGTCCTGTAACAAACTGAGCAAGGTAAGTAGCAGAAAAGACACACCACAATACCATGTGAATATTTGTCAGCACTAATTATGCTAAGTATATGTGTCCCTCATGTATATTGTTGGCAAATTGAAATATCATGCTGTTGCTGTAGCATAAGTAGGGAGTTTACTTGTAGCACACTTCCAGCTTAGTTATAAATTTGCTGTGTGATAGCTGCTACTATTAGTGAGAGTAAGACCCAGAAAGTACTTGAAGTTATTTATTACCAGTCTTCCAAGTCCACAGCCCCCTTTTTTTTTTTAATCATATGTCAAGGTTATCAATGGCACATAAATTAGTTTTCAGACCTTGTTGATGAGACTAGAACTGAAACAGGAAATTGTAAATAAAAGACAAAATGTTGAATTTGATCTTCAATGTTCTTTCACAAATGAAGATCAAAGAATGTTGCTACTATTCTTTTGCTGAACTGCTGTGAAGACTAGCTGGTGCTGTAAAAAAACAGTGCCCAATGAAATTCCTGTTAACACTGGTACATAGTTTGTGATTTAGTTAGCTTTACTCATGTCCATAATTTTCTGAAGATCCCTTGTGCAGGCAGAAGATCTGATTTACGGAATTATTATCTTGCGTCATTTATCTGTCTTTGTAGCAAGGTTTTGTAACATTGGAATAAAATTATTTCCTTCAAGGCTATCAACATGGATTTCAAAAACTTTGCTAGTATGAAACCCAGCTATCGATCTTTACATGTGTGTAGCTAACTAATTGAGGAATTTATAGTGGTACATAGAGTATAAGTTCATGTGTACGTGAATGTGAATTCTCTGTCATATTTACTGTAAACGTTAATTGCACAAAAATTTAGTGCAAGTACTCTGCTGTGTGAGCATCTGCCACACTTTTAGTGGGTCTACAGTTCTCTGATAGTGGAAGTCTCATTTGAGATTGTCACAAAACTGATGAAGCCTCCGTTTTATGCCCTCAACCTGTCTGAAAACTATTTGAGCATGATTATTAAGTTGCATTAAAATTGACTGTTGTTTCAGAAGTTTACTTCTTTGTCTTCAGTATGTTAGTACTAACTATATGGGACTGTTACTATAGAAGTATAGTGTAAATGCAAAGAAACAGTAAAAGGATAAGGGTTAATTTTATTGTATTTTGTCTCGGTGTGTGAAACAAGAATCTACAGTATGAAACAAGAACCTACAGTAATGTACAAAAGAAAGTGCATGATTAATAGTAGTGCTATAACATTTAAAATAAAATAAACCACTTTACACTGTACTCTCTGTTTACAGGCAGTACAACCGACTAGTAAAAAATCTGAAACCAGATATGGAACACTACAGTCGACAACGTGAAAAACTTGGAGAGGCTTTCTATGGCAGCAGAAACACAATTCTGCATGGCTTGCAGGAAGACACGAAAGATGGAATTGATAGAATGGTTGAAGATTTGGAAAAACAGTAACTATTATTTCTCTCATTTCTATAAACAAATTGTTTCCTCTCCTTTGAGTGCCAAATTCTATACTAAGAGTATTACAGAATTACTTAACATAAATAAATTATAAACTTATGATTTGTAAATGTAGGCCTTTCCGGCATATGCTGTTGGTGAAAACCTCTTGGGTTTCCTGCCAGATGGCCATGTTAAAATACCACAACATTCCTATGAGTATTATACTCGTCATCTTCGGGTAAAGTGACAAGATATTTGGATGCTGTAATATTCATATCAGCGGTGTGCCCTCGTCCACTTGGCTAAGGGTGACCGTGTACTGCTGGCCGGTGGTTGTGAAGGGGTGTGAGACTGCAGTGGTGGAGGAAGCGGGTTTGCCATTCACATCTCTGTGTGGGCATTCTGGCCACCCTCTTGTATTGCTCTAATGTGGGATTCAATGTCACACTTCATTGGTATTCATCATCTCTGTTGACCATATTCTCGTAAACTCGTATTTCAGTAGATTCCCTTAGGACACTGTCCCAATAGTCAGTTACACAGCAAAGCACCTTGATGTTCTGAAAGTCAAAGATGTGTTGTGGATGCTGTGCTCTGCTATTGCTGATTTCTCTGTCTGTCCCATCGCACATGCCTGATGTACTACTCACAGCTTTTCAATTTGAAGTGCTATGTTTGTCCAGCTTGCTCTTCACCACATTCACAGGCAATGCTATATATTGCACATACATTCATTTTTAGTAGGTCTTTTGCAGAGCCAAGTCACTCTTTCTTTTACAGTGATGGTCAAAAGGAGGTTTTTATTTTGGAGTTTTCAAGCAGCCTCACAGTTTTGGCTGGGAATGGTCTCAAGTACACAAGGAAACACGTCTCTTGTCTTCTTCCTCTTTCCAGTTTCCAGTACGTACTCTCTTCGTGAATGCCTTAGCAGAGCATAGCATAGCATAGCATCAAGGAAGACCACATCTGTGACTTTCAGAACACCAAGATGCTTTGCCAAACAGCCACCTTTTGGGACAGTGTCATAAAGAATTGTATTGAAACATGGATTTACAAGAATCTGTGCAACAGAGTCGAAGGATACCAACTAAATGCGATATGGGATCCTGCTTTAGCGGCAGTACGATGAGAGTATGGCCAACACTGCCCAGTTAGCAAGACATGGCAGAAAAGCCCAGAGTTGTGAACAGCGCACCTGTTACCCCCTCCCTGTTCGCCAATGGACAGTACACAGACACCCATAACCACATGTAAGGGGGCACACTGCTGGTATAAACATTACAGCATCCACATAAATTTAACACTTCACCAGAAGATGATGACACTTGTTACAATGTCACATTATTTTAACACTGCCACCTGCCTGGCAACATAAGAGACTTTCACCAACAGTGTACTCCAGGAAAGCAAACATTGACATACACAGCACCCAAATATGAAGGAGATGCTCTGCTTCAATCAGCTGCAGAAAGCATGCAGGTAGAAGGCAAAACTGTTGTGCACATTAGCTTTCCTTCAACCACATCGAGATGAGAACATCCTACCTCAGTTTGCAGAACTACAACATCCACTGAAATCAAAGAAGACCAAACACATCTTACAACGAGCAGGCATGGGCATAGTGAGGGAGCACTTTCACTTACTCAAAAAGAGCTGGACAAGAATGCACGTACCATGCTCGCGTGCCACCTGCATATGGCAAAGTCACTACCAGCACACATCAGGTGTGGGCAGACTGTGTAGGTCTCTTGACAACAGTGCGGTATAGAAACTGCGTGCCACTGCAAAACTGATCAGCAAATTTGACCATCTGTCAGGAGCTCAAACCACCAAAAAGGAGGCAAAAAACATCAGAGTTGTTGTAAATTTGACGGATAAAAAGTACTGGATTCAGTTAAAATTTCAACCACAGTGAAAGGGCTGGACTTCACACCCATCCCGAGGACCATATTGAAATGGAACATTAGCACCATGGAGGAAACAATTCAAGATGTGCCAATTAGGAAGCAGAAAAGATCTTGTTGAAAACCTGAAGATTCATCAGCAATCCCGACTTCTGAAAGCAAACACAATTACTGAAGAATGAGAGGCTATCCAGTTACAGAGATATGACGCTGACATAGTGACTCTTCCAAAGGAAATGCAATGGTGTTGATGCACACTGATGATTACAGTCATAATATTGGCTCACTGCTACAAGACCCAGCCTACAGGAAGCTCAAGAAGGATCCAGCCTCTGATAGCCACAAAAACCATGACACTGCTATCAAACTTAGTTCTGTAACCCAGGACACCAGCGACAGCATGCCTGTACAGACTGCCAAAAATCCACAGGGGAGAGATGCCCCTTGGGCCAATACTTGATACAGTCAGTTCGCACAATTACTGATAGTGAGACTGAAAGTATGTGCTTCAATTATACCTTAATTTTATTATAAACAAGAATGGTTTTGAAAATAATTTTCCCATCTTTAGGTGTACAAGTGTAGTAATCAGCTATGAGATGGTCACATGCCATGGAGACCGGACTGCACTGTACAACAGCCAGACATGTTCCACACTGTCATGTCCACCTTTTCCATAGCTCTGTTTGGTGCCCATAGAATGCCACCACCTCGCAGCTGACTGATAAATTTATACACCTGAAGATAGGAGTATAATTTTCCCAAAACAGGTCACATTTATAATAAAATAAAGACACAACTGAAGGACATATTTTCAATCTCACCCTGCAGCTCAGTTGCGGATGTTCTGTAAACAAAATCCTGTGCAATTATGAATCGGCCAAATACCTGGTAACACTTCTAAAACCCCTTGTGGGACATTGTAGTTAACATGTTGAGAACTCGTCTGATTTCATGAAAATAATTATGGACATGCACTCATGAGTCTTGATGTTACATTGCTCTGCAAGACTCCTTGGTGCTGCTGTCTCAACATTTCGAGCCACAGTTAAACTCATTAAACGTGCACTGACAACTATGTGCTTCAAGTGCAACAGAGAGTTTTATCAATAGATGTATAGAGTGGCCATAGGTTCTGCTCACTGCAGGGATCACACATCTCTACTTGGTACACTGTGAGGAGATGGCACTTCAATTTACTCACCAGAAACCCATGCACTTCTTCCATTACGTTGATGATACTTTCATGGTATTAGAGCAGGGCAGACAGGCATTGGGTGAGTTTTTTGGCCACCATATCAGCATCCATCAAGCCATTGCTTTCCCAATGGAATGATTGTCTTCCTTTTTTGGACGTAATAAGGAAGAAGACAGATGGTACACTAGGCCATTCAGTGTATAGGAAGAAGACATACACAGACCTATTCCTGCATGTAACAAGCAACCACCTGCTGTCAACCAAAATTGTGAGACTACTTGAAAAATCCAACATAAGAACAGTCTTCCTACCACCACTAAAGACGAAATAGTGGCTTGACTCTGCAAGATACCCACTGAAAATGAATGTACATGGCACATACAGCATCACCTGCGAATGTGACCAGCAGCACTTTACATCAAAACAATGCAAGGAGCATTAAGCGCATGCTACTTGGGCAGGCAGAGAAGTCAGCAATAGCAGTGCATGGCATCAAGGAAGCCCACACCTTTAACTTTACGAACATCAATATGTTTTGCTGTCAGTGTTTGGGACAGCATCATAAAGGAACTGTTGAAATTTGAGTTCACGAGAATCTGGTCAGCAGGTATGAAAAATACCTGCAGAGTGCAGCATGGATATTTTTTTTTTTTCCAGTGGCAATAACATGAAAGCACAGCCAGTATTTTCCAATTTGCAAGACTTTGCCAGAATCCCCACACAGAGATTGGATGGCTCACTTACTAGCTCCACCAATGCAGCCTCACTCCCTTCCCCACCAGCTGGACTGTCAGAACAAGGCTGTCCATAAGCAAGTGGAGGTGACCACACCACCAGTGTAAATATTACAGGATCCGCATATCTGGCCACTTCACCAGAAGATGATGAGTATGGCATTTGCCGAGACACCATGGTGTTGTAACACTACCACCAGATGGGAAACACAAGAGTTTTTCATCAAATTATGATTTGTTTAAGTAATGAAACTTACTGTATTAAACACACAGAAAATGCAGCCATGTGCCGTGTATCCCTCCAAAATATTCTGATGTTGACCGTTTTCAACACAAAGTTCTGGAAATCAACTACTGCCCTCTTCAATTCTCTGAATAGAAAGTGTTAAGGAGGGATTCTCCAGGAAGAGGTTAACTGAAATGCTAGAAGATGATTATCATGGGTGGAATTGGACAGTCAGAAGACCAAAGTTTGACGTAGTTGGAATTAGTGAAGTGAAGAGCAAAGAACACGGATTTTTAAAGCTGTTTGTTGAACAGAACTAAAACAGAGCTTTTCCTTTTGAGGGAGTGTACTAAAAATTTCTTTTCTGAGCACGCCTCAGAGATCAACTCAAAGCACTCTTTCCAAACTTTCCTGCGGTGCTCTCATGATATTAACACTCACTGGAGATATTCTGGTTACAATGTTAAGTTCCTTTGTATGTGCATTAAACGTATTCACAATCGCGAATAAGGAAAACCATCAGCTGTAGAATGGAATGATGACAATGAAAATTGTGCCAGACCTGGACTCAAACCCAGATTTCCCGCTTATTGCGAGCGGTCGTCTTATCATTTGGCTATCCATGCACGACTCGTGGCCAGACCCAAACTTCCGTATGTTGTCACTCATGTGCCTGCGAACTAGGCTAGTACCATTTATTATGTATATTCCTGTACAGGCCAGATGTTGTACTTGAAAGTTGTTTGCCTTCTATTGGCAGAGAAATACGATATTGCAGTGCCTGTGTTATTCTGATTACGATGCAATGTTCCTTTGGACATGCATGCATGCAATGACTAATGAAAGTTGAGGCCTCAACCTTCGTTAGTCATTGTCCTCACCCATCCAGCCTCTTAGTTCCCATTCCAGCACTATACAGCCCTCACGCCACTATCACACCCAGTCCTTTTACTTTTCTCATTTTGTGCTGCACATAGCTGCCCTACCCTCTGTCTACCTCATCCCTGCATGCTCCCCTGCAGCTCTGCACTGTCTGCCAACCCTACTCTACTATCTCTCAACCTTCCTGCTCCATCCTCTTATCCTCTTCCTTACCACCACTCAGTAGCAACTCCCATCATACATTGGTGCTGCTGCTCACAGTGTGGCTAGAGTTGTGTTTGCGTGGATGTGGATGTTTCTATCACCCATTTTTGGTGTGTGTTTCTCTCATCTATTTTTTATGAATCCCTTATGGGCCGAAAGCTTTATTTGTCACAGTCTTTTTTGTTATGACTATATGTGTCTCAACATGTCCACTGTATGGTGAGTAGTAACTTTCCTTTTCATAATACAATTAAGTTATTCGATATCCATAATAAATTATCGCCCAGGCACACCTCATATGTTTTCCAACTGCAGTCTCTCTCTCTCTCTCTCTCTCTCTCTCTCTCTCTCTCTCTCTCTCTCTCTAACAACAAAACTCAGTTGTTCATCCTCTATTATAGGATTGCCAAGAGGGAAAAATACAGCCGTCGCCGCACCCACAATGATGATGCTGATATCGATTACATCAATGAACGTAACATGAATTTCAACAAGAAGTTGGAACGGTTCTATGGTGAACACACAACAGAAATTAAACAAAATCTTGAGCGAGGAACAGCTGTTTGAGTGTTTCTGAAATACTATTTCCATCCAAAACTGTGTCACCTTACTCGGAACTCCTCAGCTGTTTGTTGTCAAAAACAAATATTTTCGTGAATTCAGATTGACTGATCGAAGAGTAATTAAGTGGCTCCTTCTTAACCATTCAGGATAAAAGGAGATACTGTAAAAATATATATGTAAAATAGTGATAAGTGCTGTACAAATACAAATTCCAGGTGGGAATTTTTATCTGGAAAATAAATGTACATAGTGACACCATGCCGATCCTTATTTCTCTTCCATCTTTTTTTCTCCTCTAACATACAGCATTGGTGTAAATGAGATATTTGTCCTGTTGGGAATTTTTTTAGCTGTTTTAATTAATTCACTAAAGAACTTGGTTGCAGATTTTGTTTGAAATGACTACTTCTTCATTGTATTGATTTTTTACATGTTCAAAGAAACAGAAAATAATTAACTTAATACTATTGCTTTCTAACCTCTTGATAATTTTTGTGCGGAGTTAGGAGAAACGTATTTTACTTTGCTCGAATCGTTAAAATTTTTTGTAATCTGTTTCAGTGCTCATAAAATTTTGGTTCTAGTTAAATAAAGTTATTTCAGAAAACGAATTATATTAGTTTCCGTTTATATCCATACCTGAGCAGTCAATGTGTCTGCCTGTGACACAGAGGGTTGGCAGATCACTCTGCCTTGGGACAGTGGAGCAGCAGAAACAGTATTTGCACCATATGCATTTTGCTTCTGTTTATTATGAAGTGCTACCCATTGTGATTTGTATTTATACTTCTCAGAGGGTAACAGCGTATTATGAGTTTACTTTCTGTATTTACATTTCACTATGACAAGTTACTGTATTGATGGAAATACATTTATATTTACTGACAAATCATGCTGTGCTGAAATTATTTATAATGGTGAAGCAAACTCAGAAAATATGTGGAACATTGTAATATATCTGTATAGGAAGTATCATTGACATAAATTAGAATTAACAATGCTCAATAATAAATAAAAATCAAGTGTGCAGGACACAATATTTCATGTTGTTATTTTATTTCATTTAAGAACAACAGTGCCAAATAACTGTGTATTGTTACCAGCAAAGAAGAAATCAACATGTTATTTACAATTAGAAGGAGGTTTCTAAATCAGTATTGAGAGTTTCGGAAACAAATGCTATGTCATATTGCTCTTATTCAAATCTGTTTTGTATCTTTAGCTGTATCTTCCAGTAAAATCATATATTCCAATAAAATCCATCTCGATAGCGGAATTGTCTTTGTGACTATTTGCCTCATAGAGGATCATTGTTCAATTCCCGGTACTTGTCAAAAGTTTTTCCTTTATGAGATGACAGGAATGGTGGCCATTCTGCCTAGTTAGAATAATTGAGCAACAGGAGAAATACTATTTGTTAAACTTTCCGTGCTCATTGGGCTTTGTAATCCTGAATCTGTAAAATATTTATTGAACACAATGTTATGCTGCCCCTCATTTTTAGTTTCTTCAAAATGAGTGATTAAGCACTTACAGATCCATTGCAGGTGGCACTTCTGTCTCTTCACATACACAAAAGCTTTAAGCCATCATTGGTTCTATGTATCACCTCTACTTCCATAGGTGCTCAGTAGAATGTACATAGTATCAGTCTGCATGCAGAATGCAAAATTTGTTTGCCTCATATCCATCCACTGCCACCAGCTCAGCATTGTAATTGGCAAAGTTAGCTTCTCCCACGTCCTCCTCTTGCGATTAAGAAATTGACCAATAATAGTGGCTGTGATTCACCACGATCCCTATCTTCTTTATTTGCTTATCTGCTGCTCAACGCCCTAATTAGACAATGAATGGTTAGCTTCACTTCTTGTATTATTTGTTAACAAGTTTTTGTTCACTCTCGAATGCCGCTTACATGAAAAAAATGGTATTGTGTTCAAGTTATTCAGGATAAAAAAATAATAAAATGTATGACATCCATCTGGGGAAACCTGAGATACTATTAAGAAAAAGAATAGCATTGTAATTTTTTATTAATTAAGTACTATTAAATATGTTATAGTCATCTTCAGCCCAGAGACTGGTTTTATGCAGATTTCCATGCTTCTCTATCCTGTGCAAGCTTCTTCATCTGTGAATAACTACTGAAACCTACATCCTTCTGAATATGATTAATGCATTCATCTCTTGGTCTCCATGTATGATTTTTTTTCTCCTCCACACTTCCCTCCAATACTAAATAGGTGATCCCTTGATGCCTCAGAACGTGTTCTACCAAATGATCCCTTCTTCTAGTCAAGTTGTGCCACAAAATCCTCTTCTCCTCAATTCTATACAGTACCTTCTCCTTTGTTTCGTGATCTACCCACCTAATCTTCAACATTCTTCTGTAGCACCACATTTCGAAAGCTTCTATTCTCTTCTTGTCTAAACTATTTATTGTCCATGTTTCACTTCCAGACATGGCTACACTCTGTACAAATACTTTCAGAAAGGACTTTCTGACACTTAAATGTATACTTCTTCAGAAACGCTTTCCTTGCCTTTGACAGTCTACATTTTATATCCTCTCTTCTTTGACCATCATCAGTTATTTTGCTTCCCAAATAGCAAAACTCATCTACTACTTTAAGTGCCTCATTTCCTAATCTAATTCCCTCAGCATCACATGATTTCATTTGACTACATTCCATTATCCTCGTTTTGCTTTTGTTGATATTCATCTTATATCCTCCTTTCAAGAGACTGTCCATTCCCTACCACTGCTCTTCCAGGTCCTTTGCTGTCTCTGACAGAATTACAATGTCAGCAGCAAACCTCAAAGCTTTTGTTTCTTCTCCCTGTATCTAAATTCCTACTCCAAATGTTTCTTTGGTTTCCTTTACTGATTGCTCAGTATACAGACTGAATAAAATCGGAGACAGGCTTCAATCCTGTCTCACTTCCTTCTTAATCAGTGCTTCTCTTTTGTGCCCCTCGACTCTTTATAACTGCCATCTAGTTTCTGTACAAATTGTAAATAGACTTTCGCTCCCTGTATTTTACCCCTTACACCTTTAGAATTTGAAAGAGAGTATTCCAGTCAACATTGTCAAAAGCTTTATCTAAGTCTACAAATGCTAGAAACATAGGTTTGCATTTCCTTAATCTATCTTCTAAGGTAAGTCGCAGGGTCATTACTGCCTCGTGTGCTCCAACATTTCTACAGAATCCAAACTGATCTTTCCTGAGGTCAGCTTCTACCAGTTTTTCCATTTGTCTGTAAAGAATTTGTGTTAGTATTTTGCATCCGTGACTTACTAACTGATTGTTCGGTAATTTGCACGCCTGTCAGCACCAGTTTTCTTTGGTATTGGAATTACTATATTCTTCTTGAAGTCTGAGGGTATTTCACCTGTCTCATCTGTCTTGCTCAACAAATGGAAGAGTTTTGTCTTGGCTGGCTCTCTCAGGGCTATCAGTAGTTCTAATGGAAAGTTGTCTACTCTTGGGGGCCATTTTTCGACTTAAGGTCTTTCAGTGCTCTATCAAATTCTTCACACAGTATCATATCTCCCATTTCATCTTAATCTGTGCCCTCTTGCATTTCCATAATATTGCCCTCAAGTACATCTCTCCTGTATAGACACTCTATATACTCCTTCCATCTTTATGCTTTCCCTTCTTTGCTCATGACTAGTTTTCCATCTGTGCTCTTGATATTCATACAGGTAGTTCTCTTTTCTCCAAAGGTCTCTATAATTTTCCTGTAGGCAGTGATATATGCTTCTACATCCTTACATTTGTCCTCTAGTCATTTTGCACTTCCTGTTGATCTCATTTTTTAGATGTTTGTATTCCTTTTTGCTTGTTCATTTAGTGCATTTTTATATTTTCTCCTTTCATCAGCTAAATTCAATATCTTTTTGGTCACCCACGGTTTTCTACTTGCCCTCATGTTTTTACCTACTTGATCCTCTGCTGCCATCACTATTTCATCTCTCGAAGCTATCCATTCTTCTTCTATTGTATCTCTTTCCCCTGTTCTTGTCAATTGTTCCTGGATGCTCTCTCTGAAACTCTCTACAACCTCTGGTTCTTTCATTTTATCCAGGTCCCACCTCCTTAAATTCTCACCTTTGTTTCCAGGCCTCTTCCACATATACAACCTTCTTTCATGATTCTTAAACCAAGTGTTAGCTACGATTAAGTTATTCTCTGTGCAAAATTCTACCAGGCGGCTTACTCTTTCATTCCTTACCCTATTCCATATTCACGTACTACTTTTCCTTCTCTTCCTTTTCTTACTGTTTAATTCCAGTCCCCAATGACTATTAAATTTTTGTCTCCCTTCACTATCTGAATAATTTCGTTTATTTCATCATACATTTCTTCAATCTCTTCATCATCTGTGGAGCTACTTGGCATATAAACTTCTACTTCTGCAGTAGGTGTGGGCTTTGTGTCTGTCTTGACTACAATAATGTGTTCACTGTGCTGTTCGTAGTAGCTTACCCACGCTCCTATTTTTTTTAAATTCGTCATTAAACCTACTCCTGCATTATGCCTATTTGATTTTGTATTTAAAACCCTGTATTCACCTGGCCAAAAGTCTTGCTCTTCCTGCCACTGAACTTCACTGATTCCCACTATATCTAACTTTAACCTATCCATTTCCCTTTTTAAATTTTCTAATCTACCTACTCGATTAAGGGATCTGACATTCCATGCTCCGATCCTAGAACGTCAGTTTTCTTTCTCCTGATAATGAGGTCCTCCGGAGTATTACCCACCCAGAGATCCGAATGGGGGACTATTTCGCCTCTGGAATATTTTACCCAAGAGGACGCCATCAGCATTTAACCATACAGTAAAGCTGCATGCCCTTGGGAAAAATTACGGCTGCAGTTTCTGCTTGTTTCCAGCCGTTCACAGTACCAGCACAGTTAGGCTGTTTTGGTTAGTGTTAGAAGGCCAGATCAGTCAACCATCCAGACTGTTACCCCTGCAAGTACTGAAAAGGATGCTGCCCCTCTTCAGGAACCACAAGTGTGTCTGACCTCTCAATAGATATCCCTCCGTTGTGGTTACACCTACGGTATGGTTATCTGTATTGCTGAGGCATGCAAGCCTCCCCACCAATGGCAAGGTCCATGGTTCATAGGAGGGGTGTCACTATTACAAAATAAAAAAACTTTCTCGGCTACCACCAAAGTATCTGGTGTGCACCCTCTACCTAATTTTGCATAACATTTAGATAAAAGTAAATCCACTATTTCTCCTGAGAGAAACACACACAGCTGAAAAGCAAAAAGGAGTCCCAATACTGTCAGAACAAGGAATCTAGTTTTGTTTAACTCATTTAATGACCAATGGAAGGAAAAAAATCAACAAAATTCAAGCTCACATGGAGCCTTACTGAAAGTCAAGTTTTCTACATACCAGGTAAGGGGGAAATTATGTGATCCGCAAAGTAATCTCCTACACTTCATAAGGTGGCTTGTAGAGTATACAGGTAGATAATAGGAATCTCTGGTTGGTCATCTCCACCTCCCCTCTTCAACCATCTGATTACATACAAATGAGTGAAATGATTACCATGCTGTGTGGGGAACATTCCTGTTACTGTGTTTACAGGAAACCCCTTTGTAACAGATAGAAGTAACCTCACAAGTGACATCCTCAGCAAAGAGAGGGTAAGGGTGAAATGGCTAGTTTTTCTGCCATTAATTTGTCTGTACAGATGCATAACAGACAACTACATGCTCCCTACAGCTCTCTTTGCATGAGCTATAGATCAAGACACTTTCATCATTGAACTCTCTTAACTCTAAAGTATCTTGGATCATCTCTTTGAAGCAGACACTGCAATCCTGACTACAGATGGCTTGCCTGCCACAAAAATCATTGCCAAAATGAATATGCAGCATGTAGTTCAGGAGCAACAAGTTATACTTTCTGCAAATTGTCTTGTCCTCACATGAAGTTTGTACAGCCCAAAATTGCTGTTATTTGAAATATCTTAAAGGGTTTGGTATGTAGCAGTAGGCCCTAAGCAGATAAACTCTTGTTTTTCTACATGTTTTAAAGGATTGTTTATAGTACAAATGCTCCTGTTCCCTACAGTTCAAATTTTGTTATCCATACGAGTGACATGATCAGATACACATTCTTATTTGACTTCACTCGTTTCCATATCCATATGTCTTTGCTGTAATTCAGCATGTTTTGCTGCTCATTTGAATTGAACCACATATACGGTTGCTGAAATTAAGTAACATAGCCTGATGCAAGTTAACAACACACATTTATACTGGATCATCATCATTTTTCTACTCTAGAAGGAAAGGTAGCATTGTAGAGGCAGTCTCTACAACTTCTCTTGTCCTTCCATAACTGTTGTTCATTTATCTCATACCAGTCCGACACTTTGGATTTTGAGATTTTTGGGCTGGCCTCTACTCCCTTTCTAACCATGAGTTGAGATGTTAGGAACTACATACTAAATCATACTCAATATCTTCTTAACAGAGGACAGAGTGCACACTCCAGTCTTGATGGTGTGGCAGTCTTTTGTTATGCTGTCCCACCTTCACACGAGAAATTTCAGTTTGTACTCCAGTGACAATTTTCTAGTTTGGAAATATCTTACAAACTGCAGACTGAAAGAAAACAACCCAAATGAACTGGCTGTGTTTGAACATAATTCAACCTGCTGAACGTATCTGTTGGTTGTGGCCACCTGGATTTAATCTTTCCTAGATTTCACTAAATAACGTCTCAGAACGGCAGATTTGGACTGTATTCTGTCTGTAATGACATAGGATGTTAAACTCTAATCTTCATCCTTTGCTTCTACTGAACAACAAAACAGTGACTGTCAGTGGATGGATCACATCACTACCATGATCCACTGTGCTGTTGATATGTCACTGACACAGTTTTCAGACCAACTCAGAAGACAATCTAACCCTTTCTGGGCAATCAGGAACAGTTATGAAACACTGAAAACTTGGAACTATTTCAACCACTAAGAACGTTAATGTTAGGGTGGCACTAACTTGTTGTTGTTGTATGATTAAGAAGATGTAGAAGACATATTTTATAGTGGTTCTTAACTACTTTAAATTTGAAACTTCCTGGCAGATTAAAACTGTGTGCCGGACCAAGACTCGAACTCGGGACCTTTGCCTTTCACGGGCAGGTGCTCTACCATCTGAAACACCCAAGCACGACTCATGCCCCGTCCTCACAGCTTTACTTCTACCACTACCAGTACTTCAACATTACAGAAGCTCTCATGTGAACCTCTCTCTCTCTCTTTTCCTCTGTCCCCCCCCCTCCCCCCAATCTCTCTCTCTCTCTCTCTCTCTCTCTCTCTCTCTCTCTCTCTCTCTCTCTCTCTCTCTCTCTCTCTCTCTCTCCCCCCTCCCTCCCCCTCCCCCTCTCCCCTCCCCCTGTGTGTGTGTGTGAGAGAGAGAGAGAGAGAGCAAAACGAGGAATATTTTTTTCTGAAAATTATACCATAATTTTGTACTGGACATAAGTTCCTTACTACTAGAAAAAATAAATCTGTAGAAAATCCGTAGTGAATATAATTATCTGTTGCTCAGCACTTCTATTTTGTGACTAGTGATGTATTTATTTTACATAATTATTTATAGAAACATAAAATATGGAAAGAGAGAAAAGCTAACAGAATGTACTCTCCCTTCTAGAATTCACTGGAATTAATTATGTGTAAACAGCATGGTTATGTGTAACAGCATGCATAATTTTCTTTAATTAAAAAGCTATTATTATTTGCTACTCCAATTTTTAAAGTCTCAGGGAGTTCCTGATTTCAGATCCATACTAGAAATGGACAGACACGTACTTTGAGGTACCCACAACTATTATGTAAAATGTACTGGGTGTTCCACATCAGAACACAATTACTAATTTCAATTTTGTGTTTCAAAATCCACCGTCATATTTATTTGAAAACTTCAAAAGATGTCTTTTTTAATGTACATCTGCATTTAGAAAATAACTGTGAAGTGCTTTGGAGAGTATATGTAGTCCTCATAACATGATGGTCATAGAAAAAGCAATATTAACTATCTTCATTGTTGTTGACTACTTGCAGAGAGGTCCATGTCACAACAAAGAATATAGCCTGTGCTAAGCATAGCTTACAAAAAAGGTCTAACATTCTATTTTATGGGAATGTAATAAGAAAATTATGACAGTTTGAATGGTTCATGTAATTCATTGTTTGAATTGTCATTAAGGTTTGTATATTGTTTCTTTCTATATCACTCTAGTTGTTTTTTTTTTTTTTTCTTTTGGATTCTAAATATAGATTTATGGATAACAAGGATCATATCACAGTCTTAAGTAAACTCAGTCTTAAAAAAAACTTTGGTTTACTTTGAGTTTTTGTACATACTTGCAACAGCTCCCTCAATATATTTGTATGTACACAGGAAGCAAGAGGAATGCCACTGAACCTACAACTGATCTCTGTTCCAGACAGATACACATAGTATTACAAAAAGGAATTGCCCCCCAGACATCAGCAGCAGGTGACTGTATTTCCAAACCAATGAAGTAAGATGCTTTGTTTTTCAGTCAGCATCATTTCACAGTCAGAAAGCAAGGTTCATCCACGTGGAGCAATTCCCAGCAGACAACTCTTCAGGTGTCTCCTCCTGAAACAAGAATAGGTGTCTAAATACCTCACTTCCCATAGAAATAGGAGCTAAATGATGTAGAATGTAAAAAGATAATCAATATGTGTTATGTATCCAACCAATTTTAAATATATTAAAAACAAAGATTCCAAGACTTACCAAGCGGGAAAGCGCTGGTAGATAGGCACAATGAATAAAACACACACACAGAATTTCGAGCTTTCGCCACCGGCGGCTGCTTCGTCAGGAAAGAGGGAAGGAAAAGGAAAGATGAAAGGATGTGGGTTTTAAGGGAGAGGGTAAGGAGTCATTCCAATCCCGGGAGCGGAAAGACTTACCTTAGGGGGAAAAAAAGGATAGGTATATACTCGCGCGCGCACACACACACACACGCACATATCCATCCATACATACACAGACACAGGTAAGTCTTTCCGCTCCCGGAATTGGAATGACTTCTTACCCTCTCCCTTAAAACCCTCATCCTTTCATCTTTCCTTTTCCTTCCCTCTTTCCTGACAAAGCAGCCGCCAGTTGCGAAAGATCGAAATTCTGTGTGTGTGTTTGTGTGTTTTATTCATAGTGCCTATCTACTGGCGCTTTCCCGCTTGGTAAGTCTTGGAATCTTTGTTTTTAATATATTTTTCCCATGTGGAAGTTTCTTTCTATTTTATTTACACAACCAATTTTAAAAATTTTCACTATTTTGAGACAAATGAAAGTTGTCTGCAACCATCTGCTAAAACTGCAAGAACCATAGCAATCTCTATTTCAAACTACCTCTGTCACATGTAAATATTCCCATTAGGTTTTTGTGCATTAATTTGCCTTTTTTCTGCCAGTGATGGAACACACTGCAAGTTACAAAAATTTAAATCTACTTTTGTATCGTACAATTCTTGCTGTTTTGGTAAGTAGGTGTTCCTCTTCTCACACTCATTTAAAATTTTGCATTAGTTGGAATTAGTTTCTGTACTCTGAATTTAATCTAAAGATGTCTCATGAAGAGAATTCTTCATAATTAAATGCTATAGAAGACAATAGGAATTCAAAATTGTTTTGTTCTTAAAACTGGCTGCCTAGATCTGTATGAAGTGTAGGAGATTATATGAGTTGGTCATAAAATTCTATGGATCCGGTGACTTACTGCCTTATTTGCAGAGAAGCATTGTCATCACAATATGAAAGAAGGTCCTGCATGAACCATGGGCCATGTCATTGGTGGGGAGGCTTGCGTGTCTCAGCGATACGGATATCTGTTAGAGGTTTCAGGAATTACTGCAACCAATCGCCGTATCTGTACCGCAGGTGCAACCATAACATAGGGATATCTGTTGAGAGACCAGACAAATGTGTCGTTCCTAAAGAGGGGCAGCAGTGTTTTCAGTAGTTGCAGTGGCAACAGTCCAGATGGTAGACTTATCTGGCCTTATAAGGTCAGCCAAAATAGCCTTGCTGTGCTGGTGCTACAAACGGCTGAAAGCAAGGGGAAAACTACAGCCTTAATTTCTCCTGAGGGTGGGCATGCAGCTCTACTATATGGTTAATTGACGGTGGTATCCTCTTGGTAAAATATTCTGGAAGTAAAATAGTCCCCCCCATTCAGATCACCAGCAGGACTACTCAGGAGGATGTCGTTATCAGGAGACACAAAACTGGCATTCTATGGATTCGAGGATTGAATGGAAGATCCCTTACTTGGGCAGGTAGGTTAGAAAACTTAAGAAGGGATTGGAAGTTAGATATAGTGGGAACTAGTGAAGTTCGGTGGCAGTAGGAACAGGACTTCTGCTCAAGTGAATACAGTGCTGTAAATACAAAATCAAATGGGGGTAATGCAGGAGTGGGTTTAATAATAAATAAGAAAACGGGAACACAGGTAAGCTACCTGGGTAGTGAACACATTATTATAGCCAAGACAGAGTTGAGGTTCACACCCTCCACAGTAGTAGATATTTATATGCCAACTAGCTCCACAGATGATGAAGATAGTGCAGTAATGAATGAGGAGATCAAAGAAACTATTCAGATAATGAAGGCAGGCAAACATTTAATAGTCATAGGAAGACAGAGATTTCGGAACCAGATTTTAAATTGTAACACATTTCGAGGGGCAGATGTGGATTCTGACCACAGTTTATGGTTATGAAATGTAGATTAAAACTGAAGAAACTGCAAAAAGGTAGGAAATTAAAGAGATGGGATCTGGTTAAGTTTAAAGAACTAGAGATTTTGGAGTGTCGGAGAGAGCATTAGGCAACAATTGGTAAGAACAGGAGAAAGGAATATAGCAGAAGAGAAACATGAAGCTTTGAAAGATGAAATAGTGAGGGCAGAAGATGACCAAATGGGTAGAAAGACGAGGCCTAGTAGCAGTCCTTGGGTAACACGGGAAATACTTAATTTAACTGATGCAAGGAGAAACTTAAAAATGCAGTAAATGAAGCAGGAGAAAGGGAATACAAACATATAAAACATAAGATTGACAGAAAGTGCAAAATGGCTAAGTAGGATTGGCCAGAGGATAAATTTAAGGAAAAGAGAAGCAGCTGTATGAAAATCAACAGCTCTGATGGAAAACAAGTCCTGGACAAAGAAGGGAAAGGTGGAAGGAGTAAATAGTGGGGTCTTTGCAAGAGAGATGTATTTGAAGGCTATATTATGAAAATGGACGAGGACATAGTTGATTCTGATACTGCAAGGAGAATTTGACAGAACACTGAAAGACCTAAATCAAAACAAGGTCCCAGGAGCAAACGACATTCCATGAGACCTATTGATATCCTTTGAGAGCCAGCCATGACAAAACTCTTCCATCTGGTGTGCAAGATGTTTGAGAATGGTGATGTACTCATAGATTTCAAGAGGAATATAATAATTCCAATTCCAAATAAAGCAGGAGCTGACAAGTGTGAATATTATAAAACTATAAGTTTAATAAGACATAGTTGCATGACTTAATCATAGCTAACACTTGGTTCAAGAATCATAAAAGAAGGTTGTATACATGGAAGAATCCTGGAAATACTAGAAGGTATCAAATAGATTATATAATGGTACGACAGAGATTTAGGAACCTGGTTTTAAATTGTAAGACATATCCAGGGACAGATGTGGACTCTGACCACAATCTATTGGTTATGAACAGTAGATTAAAACTGAAGAAACTGCAAAAAGGTGGGAATTTAAGGAGATGGGACCTAGATAAACTGAAAGAACCAGAGATTTTAGAGTTTCAGAGAGAGCATAAGGGAACAATTGACAGGAATGGGGAAAGAAGAAGAATGGGTAGCTTTGAGGGATGAAATAGTGAAGGCAGCAGAGGATCAAATAGGTAAAAAGACGAGGGCTAGTAGAAATCCTTTAGTAACAGAAGAAATATTGAATTTAATTGATGAAAGGAGAAAATATAAAAATGGAGTAAATGAAGGAGGCAAAAAGGAATACAAAAGTCTCAAAAATGAGATCGACAGGCAGTGCAAAATGGCTAAGCAGGAATGGCTAGAGGACAAATGTAAGGATATAGAGACTTATCTCACTAGGGGTAAGATAGATAATGCCTATAGGAAAATTAAAGAGCCCTTTGGAGAAAAGAGAACCACTTGTATGAATATCAAGAGCTCAGATGGAAACACAGTTCTAAGCAAAAAAGGGAAAACAGAAAGGTGGAAGGAGTGTATAGAGGGTCTATACAAGGACGATGTACTTGAGTACAATATTATGGAAATGGAAGAGAATGTAGATGAAGATGAAATGGGAGATACGATACTACGTGAAGACTGCACTGAAAGACCTATGTCGAAACAAGGCCATGAGAGTAGACAACATTCTATTAGAACTACTGACGGCCTTGGGAGGACCAGTCCTGACAAAACTCTACCACCTGGTGAGCGAGATGTATGAGTCAGACAAATTACCCTCAGACTTCAAGAAGAATATAATAATTCCAATGTCAAAGAAAGCAGGTGTTGACATGTGAAAATTACCGAACTATCAGTTTAACAAGTCACAGCTGCAAAATACTAACATGAATTCTTTAGAGACGAATGTAAAAACTGGTAGAAGCCGACCTCGGGGAAGATCAGTTTGGATTCCGCAGAAATATTGGAACACGTGAGGCAATATTGACCTTATGACTTAAATTAGAAGAAATATTAAGGAAAGGCAACCCTACGTTTCTAGCATTTGTAGACTTAGAGAAAACTATTGACAATGTTGACTGGAATACTCTCTTTCAAATTCTAAAGGTGGCAGGGGTATAATACAGGGAGCGAAAGGCTATTTGCAATTTGTACAGAAACCAGATGGCAGTTATAAGAGTCGAGGGACATGAAAGGGAAGCAGTGGTAGGGAAGGGAGTGAGACAGGGTTGTAGCCTCTCCCTGATGTTATTCAATCTGTATATTGAGCAAGCAGTAAAGGAAACAAAAGAAAAATTCGGGATAGGTATTAAAATCCATGGAGGAGAAATAAAAACTTTGAGGTTCGCCGATGACATTGTAATTCTGTCAGAGACAGCTAAGGACCTGGAAGAGCAGTGGAACGGAATGGACAGTGTCTTGAAAGGAGGATATAAGATGAATATCAACAAAAGCAAAACAAGCATAATAGAAAGTAGTCGAATTAAGCCAGGTGATGCTAAGGGAATTAGATTAGGAAATGAGACACTTAAAGTAGTAAAGGAGTTTCGCTATTTGGGGGGCAAAATAACTGATGATGGTTGAAGTAGAGAAGATATAAAATGTAGACTGGCAATGACAAGGAAAGTGTTTCTGAAGAAGAGAAATTTGTTAACATCGAATTTAGATTTAAGTGACAGGAAGTCATTTCTGAAAGTATTTGTATGGAGTGTAGCCATGTATGGAAGTGAAACACGGACAATAAATAGTTTGGACAAGAAGAGAATAGAAGCTTTCAAAATGTGGTGCTACAGAAGAATGCTGAAGGTTAGATGGGTAGATCACATAACTAATGAGGATGTATTGAACAGAATTGGGGAGAAGAGGAGTTTATGGCACAAATTGACAAGGAGAAGGGACGGATGGGTAGGACATGTTCGGTGGCATCAAGGGATCACAAATTTACCATTGAAGTGCAGTGTGGAGGGTAAAAATTGTAGAGGGAGACCAAGAGGTGAATACACTAATCAGATTCAGAAGAATGTAGGTTGCATTTACTACTGGGAGATGAAGAAGCTTGCACAGGATAGAGTAGCATCGGGAGCTGCATCAAACCAGTCTCAAGACTGAAGACCACAACAACAAGTCATAGTTGCAAAATACTAACATATATTCTTTACAGCAGAATGGAAAAACTAGTAGAAGTATACCATGGGGAAGAACAGTTTGGATTTTGGAGGAATGTAGGAACACACGAGACAATACTGACCCTATGACTTCTCTTACAAGATAGATTAAGAAAGGTAAGTCTACATTTATAGCATTTGTAGACTTAGAGAAAGCTTTTGACAGTGTTGAGTAGAATGCTCTCTTAGAAATTCTGAAGATAGCAGGGCAAAATAGGGAGCAAAAGACTATTTACAACTTGTGCAGAAACTAGACGACAATTATAAGAATCAAGAGGTATGAAAAAGAGGCAGTGGTTAAGAAGGGAGTGAGACATGATTGTAGCTCATCATAGAGGTTATTCAATCTATACAATGAGCAAGCATTAAAGAAACAAAAGAACAATCTGGAGCAGAAATTAAAGGCCAGGGAGAAGAAGTAAAAACTTTGAGGTTTGTCAATGACATTGTAATTCTGTCAGAGACAGAAAAGGACGGAAGAGCATTTGAGCGGAATGGACATTCTCGTAAAAGGATGGTATAAAACGAACATTAACAAAGGCAAAACAAGGATAATGGAATTCTGTCAATTTAAATCAGATGATGCTGAAGGAATTACATTAGGCAACAAGACTCAGTTTTAGATGAGTATTGCTATTTGGGCAGAAAAATAACTGATGATGGCCAAAGTAGTGAGGATATAAAATGTAGATTGGCAATGACAAGAAAAGCATTTCTGAAGAAGAGAAATATGTTAATGTTGAACATAGATTTAAGTGTTAGAAAGTCTTTTTTGAAAGTGTTTGTATGTAGTGTAGCTACATATGGAAGTGAAACAGACGATAAACACTTTAGACAAAAGGAGAATAGAAGCCTTTGAAATGTGATGATACAGAAGGGAAGGGTAGGTTACGTAACTGATGAGAAGGTACTGAATCAATTGGGTAGAAAAGAAATTTGTGGCACAACCTGACAAGAAGAATGGATCTGTTGGTAGGACACATAAGACATTAAGGGATCACCAATGTAGTATTGGAGGGAAGTGTTGGATACAAAAATCATAGAGGTATACCAAGAGATGAGTACAGTAAGCAGACTTATAAGGATGTAAGTTGCAGTAGATGTAAGTTGCAGTAGATGTAAGTTGGAGTAGATGTAAGTTGCAGTAGGTTTTCAGAGATGAATAGGGTTGCACAGTATAGAGTACCATGGAGAGCTACATCAAACCAGTCTTTGGACTGAAGACAACAACAACAATGAAAGAAGGTATAAACAGATAAATATGAAAGCTTCAGACAATTAATCTGGTAAGTCATGCTTATAAATTGCTAGCCAAAATAATATACAAAAGAAAAATTGCTGATATACTATAGGAAGCTCAGTTGGGTCTCAGGAAGGGAAAATGTACCAGAGATACAGTCAGAAAATTGAAAATATCAGGACGCCTTCCTGACATTTATGGACCTAGAGAAAATGTTAGATAATGTAAAGTGGAACAAAATGTTCACTTTCATTAAAAGTATAGGGACAGAAAAAGAATTTACAATATCTACAAAACCCTTGGTCACAAAAGACAGGTTTGCACTCTGGAGTGTGTGAGGCAGGGTTGCAGTTTGTTTTGAAAATAGTTTAATTCTTTATTTTCCAGCACAACTACACACAATGTCAATAAGACACTACTGATTTCAGTTGCCACCAGCCATTTTCAGGTGTAAAATATATGCAGCAGTTCACTCCAACCACTGTGACAACCACATTGTCAATGTGGTTGGGGTCAACTACTGCATCCACTTTTTTTAGTATTGGAGGATGGCTAAAACCGGTGATTTCTTGTGGAAATTATGTATGATAGTGCCAGAAAAACATATTTGAACAATCACTGACACCTTTAGTATGACCAAAATATTGTTCTTTCCCAAAAGGGTTGCAGTTTATTGTTATTTTTGTTCAGCTTGTTTGTGAATGAAGCAGTAAAGATAGTGAAAGAAAATTTCAGAAGATGAATAAAGGCACAAGGAGAACAGATATTAATGCAAATATCTGCAGATGACATAGCACTTCTGGTTGTCTGTAAAGAAGATTTTGAAAACCTGGTGAAAAACATGGACAACATATTTAGCTCAAAATGTGGGTTAAGGACAAATGGAGCAAAGACAATGGTGACAAATAGTAGTGCAAAGCAGAATAATGCCTTCCTTGGCATTGGCAGCTACACATTAATGGAGGAAGTGAATGAATTCTCTTATCACAGAAGGAAAACTTCACAGACTAGCTGCCACAAGAAAGATAATCAGAAGTTGTCTGGCACAATCAGAGAAAGCTTTCTTCAATAGAAGAGCATTACTCATATCAGAATATGGAGCCTAGGAAGTACTTCCTGAGAATTTACATCTGGAGCACAACATTGTGTGGACCATTGGAAGTTAGCAAGGGAAGAAACTGGAAGTATGTGACACTGTCAAAGGATGCTAAATTTTAAGTGAATACATAAAATTAAAAAGTACTGTAAGTATAACTGAAAGTTATGGAAGACATGCGCTAGAAGAAGGAAAATCGCCTGTGGCATCCACAAATAATTAACTGGAAGGAGCAGTTAAGGGGGAAATAGTATAGGTAAATCAAGAGTAGAATATCTACAGCTGACTATAGAGGATGTTTGGTGCTAGTTATGAAGGGATGAAGCGATTAGCACAAGACAGGAAATGACTAAAGACTTAAAAGTGAGAGAATCTATATCTTTACCAGTTGCATTAAAACAACTGGCACCCATCCACCTTGATCTTCTTGAGAAATAAGTCAGTTATAGTGAGAAGATGAAGGATGTCTCTCATGGTTTGTTGAAAGTTTCACTGATGCTTATGGTGTGGCAGTTTGCTTAGGAAGGTGTAAAGACCTTTTTTGGAAAAGCAGCGACTTGCACTTCTTTCTCAACATATAACGTTTCATGTTTTTATTACTGTTACAATCTTTCCTGGATATATAACAATGCATGCAGTTAGTTTAATTCTATTGACTCTTATATTTCGGCAAAGAATTTTACTGCTTAAGTGGAAAGCATAATAGGAATAAGAAAACTCATTCAATCCTGTGAGTGGTTTGGACCTGTATTAGCTTATAGAGGGGACCGTGCAAACAATATACATATAAAACTGAATTTAGTATATGAAAATCATCCAAAGCAGTCACTGAGGGTAGAAATTGAATAATAAAGATGTGCAAGTCAAATCTTAGGTGAATGTATGTAGCAGTGATGCACAGTAAAATTTCTCAGAGGATTGCAACATTCACTGACAATTTAGTTTTAGATCCATCAAACCACAGTGATTTAGCCGTCAAACTAATAGTGTTTGGTTTACCTGACTGTGATGGTCAAATGTTGGCAATAAGTTATACTCACTGTAGATCACAGAAAAAAAGCATAAATCTAAATAATGACTCATGCAGTCAGAAATTACAGGAAGAGCATTGGGGTGGGATGGAGGGAGATATATTAAGCAAATAATGTAGATGGAAATCTAACTCATTCTTAAACATATTGCTATGGCAATCTTTGACTTTTGTTTTCTCTTAAAACAAACTGAAATTAAAGTATCTTATGATAGTAAGACAAAGCTTTACTTAATTCAGAGGACAAATTGTAGTCAAGAGTTGAAACAAGATTATCAAAACATTAAAAAAGCAAAACACACACACACTATGCTTAAAAAAAAAAAAAAGCACACAGGGGTTGTGGGAAAACAGTTTGGAAGATTGTTAAACCAGAAATAAAAAATAGCAAGCCAAATGAAATTGAGGTCCCAGAAATAGCTGTGATAGAAATGGTGACATTAAAATCATCAGCAATCTAATTCAATTATGCCTCCTCACAATGGTGCCAAACACTGTTTCCACCAATAAACAGCCAAATCCCCAAACTTAAGATTTTCTTGTGCAGACACTGCAAGCACCATCAACAATATTAGTTTAAAAAATACAACCCCTAGGGAGATTAAAATTTATCAGGTAACTAAAAGGTGCTCAATTACTATATTTCTAGCAGAACATTAAAATCCTTAGCTGACTTTATGCAGCTACCCTTAAATTATCTTTGTAATCAATCAATGAATCAGGGCATATTTCACATGGCTTTAGCAATGCCTATGTATAAAACTGGAGACAAACGAACATCTTCTAATTAAAGACCTATTTCACTCTTTCCAATCTTTTAAAAATTATTTGAGAAAGTTTGGTCTGTGATAGACTACTGATTGTTTAATGAAGCAGGACTTGGTGACTGAACCTCAATTTCGCTTTCATATAGGATTGTCCACAGAGAAAGCAATATAAGGTCTCAAAAAAGAAATGCCTGCAGAGATAAACAAGGAAAGTTATCCTGTTAATATACGGGTGCTTTCATCAATATTTTGGCTTTGCCAAAACCTTTGATTGTACAGATCACAAAATTCTACTTGGAAAACTGAAGTGTTGTGGCATTAATGACATTCCTTTTGCATGGCTGGAAACTACTTTCATAATGGAAAGCAGAGGGTCTCATTGGTAGATGTTGTCACAAGTATGAAATTAACGTCAGACTGGGGGAACATATGGGATCCCACAAGAATCATTACTGAGCCCACTTTACTTCTTAACTTACATAAATTGTTTTCCAATAACTTAAAAGGGTGGTCCAAAAACTGCAATGTTTGTTGATGGCACAAGTTTATTAAACAAGGGACCAAACTCACAGACACCTCATGCAATAGCTGAGTAAGTCTAGACGTCATCCATAAATGATACCATGAGTCTTAATCTTACAAAGATTTGTGTTAACAATAATGAAAATGATAGATTGTTACTCACTTTAAAGATGACATGCTGAGTTGCAGACAGGCAAAGCCTTATTCAGAAAAGCAAGGAAAACATAAATTCATTGCACAGGCAGGTACACCTCACACACATGTCACTGCGCACATGCAACTGCAACTATTGCATTGAACAAAAGCAGCAATCTGGAGTGGGGCAGGGATGACATGGTACGGGTGTTGGAGAGGAGAGTGTTGTCTGGTGGAGCATGCAGTGACTATACTAGAAGGTGGTATGACGAGGCTGCCAGATGCAGTGATAGGAGGCTGTGGGAAAGGGGATTGACAATAGGACCAGAAAAGGAGATGAGTAGAGAGGGGAAAATACTGGTGGGTGCAATGTCAGAGAGTGATGCACAATGAGAGTGTGGGGATATGAACTGGGTGGAGGGATAGGACAGAGGGGGGTGGAAGCTGTTGGGTGAAGGGTGTGGGGTCAGTACATTACCGTGGGTTGAGGCTGGGATAATTTCAGGAACAGAGAATATGTTGTAAGATTGGTGCCACCTGCAGAGTTCAGAAAAACTGGTGGTGGAGGGGAGGATCCAGATGGCCCTTGTTGTGAAGGAGCAATTGAAATCAAGCATGTTATATTCAGCTGCATGCTGTACCACAGGGTGGTCCACTTTGCTCTTGACCACAGTTTGGCAGTGGCCATTCTTTCTGATTGACAGCCAGTTGGTACTCTCACAAATATAAAAATTGCACATTTTTTTATATTGGTATGACTATGGCTTCCAACCAGCTGACCACCATGATGAACGACCACTTCTGAAATTACTCAGCTCTCAACCTATGATAACTCATTGTCCTCACAATCTCCATCCATTGTTTCTGTTCCCTATGTCCTATCAACTCCTTCCAACTCATGTCCCCTCACTCTCGTTGTGTGCTGCTCTCTGCCAAAACACCCACCAGTTCTTGCCCCTCTCTGATTGTCAGCTTTCCCATTCCCCATATCCCCCTCCCCCTTCCACACAGCTTCCTGGTGCCACATGCTGCATCTGGCAGGCTTTCCCTGTCATCTTCTAGTCCCTGCATGCTCCACCAGACAATACTCTTCTTTTCCCTACCTTATTATCCATCCCCCTTGCCACCCCAGTCCAGATTGCTGCTTTTGTTCAATGCAAAAGCATCAGTCTGGCCAGAATGGCCAGAGATAGTGGTTATGTGTGCATGAGATGTACCTGCTTGTGTGAATGTGTGTATTTATTCCTTTTTTCTGAGGAAAGCTTTCGGCAAAAAGTTCAGTGTGTAACAGTCATTTCATTGTGCCTGTCTGCAACTTAATGTGTTGTCTTTACGGTGAGTAGCAATCTACCCTTTTCATAATTGTTGCTATTCCTACCAGGACTTTCCATTGTTTAAAGATTTATGTGATATCCAACTAGCAAAAATGACTAGATACCACCAGAAGTATGCATTAATCAAGAAGCTCATATCAGTATGTTATGCCCTTAGAAGAATGTCTTATTGTCTTATGGAAGTAGCTTCTGGAGCAGCACACCTAATGTAAATGTGCAAACCACTATGAACTTCATGGCAGAGGATATGTCCCACTGTACCAGTTATCGCAGTTTCTTCAAAATCTCTATGGGACATCGTCCTCTGACATCACCTTTCTTTATAAAAATAGCTGATGCCAGGGATATTTTCAAATCTTGTATAAGTGAACATTATCTTAGCTGTTCCACTGACAGAGTTTCATGTTATTTTGTATATGATGTGTGTGTTTCTGGTTGAAGTGTATAAAAAGAAATTAATTTGTTACAGTCAATATGTACTGGCTCTGTTGAAATGAAATGACGTGTGGTTAGGGGCTCCTGTCAGGTAGACCATTTGCCTGGTGCAGGTCTTTTGAGTTGACACCACTTCGGTGACTTGCCTCTTGATGAGGATGAGATGATGATGTTTAGGACAAAACAACGTCCAGTCCCTGAGCAGAGGAAATCTCCAATCCAGCCAGGAATTGAACCTGGGCCCCTTGGCATGACATTCCGTGATGCTGACTACTCAGTTTGTATAGCTGGAATTATTCTTCATTTAGAAATATTTGGGATTATGATATATTTGGCATAATTAAAATTCATATTATTAATTGTACAATCTAATGCTAATTATTGAATTTATTTCTGGATTCATTTACATAATAATGATGTAACTTGATGATGATTCTTCTTTTGTCAAGAAAGTTTGTAAACTCTTTTGTTTTGTAAACTTTTTGGAATGTGTTAGTAGTGAAGAATGAGTTTAGTAGTAGTGGGTATGCCTCTGATGGAATCAGACATGTTTTTAATTTTGGCAATAACAATGTGAATTTGTGCTCTAAAGTGGAGATTGTAAA